>NC_064284.1:57882822-58124721 GCF_019186545.1 Solanum stenotomum | reverse complement strand
TTTTATTACTTCTTAAAGTTGTTAAGCTTTCACTTGTTAAATTTTGTAGCCATAATTTTACTGTTCCTATAAGTGTTCTTTCTATGTATCCTGGTGCCTCTGTTATTACTATCTTGTTATCTATTAATTGTTTTGATATGTATCCCATCCATAATTGGATTGTTTTATTTATATCTGCTACACAGTCTAAATCTAAAAAATCATGTTGTCCAATTATTGGTTTAGGCGTCCATTTTTTACTTAATCTTTTATCCCATGTAGTTTTTTCTTTATCATATTGTTTATAGTTTTCATTATAATATTTTGGATTAAATTTTTTTGAGTTTTTTACTCCTGATGTGCTAGGTTTTTCGTCCATGTCTACGTCTTCTGTATTTACTTCTAAATTCTTTGTATTATCTATGTTTGCTAAAAGTTTCGTATATGTTTCTCTTGTTTCTGAATGTTCTAGATCATCATTGTTTATTTCATCAACTCTTATTTCGGGTAGATTATCTTGGCTATTTCCTTCTTTTTCTTCTAATTCATCTTGTAATTGCAATTTTTCTTTAAATTTAATTATCTCATTTGCTAATTTTGTTTTTTGTTCTTTTTCTTTTTGTTTAATTTCATACATTTCTTTTAATATTGCTAGCTCTTTTTCTAGCTCTATTATTTTAGTATTTTTTACTTCTTCTAATTGTTGTACTTCCTTTTTTGCTTGTTTTATTTTTTCAATTTCTTTTTTTCTATCTATTTCTTAGTTTTCAGAGCTAGGTGCATGAAATACAAAAGAAATTAATTGGGAGGGGGAGGGGGGATAATAAGACCCTAGTTAAGTTAATGTGTGTCGCTAAGATTTTGATTATAGTTCAGGGGGATACTTATGTCTTATCCCAATATTTGAGGTGTGCCACTAATATTTGTCTTAGTTTTCTTTATAGTAAAACTAGTTTCTGGACACGCGCTTTGCACGTGTATTACATGTGAGTTTTTATGAATTTGTTAGAACATAAAAATTCTATGAAAACATACATGTAATGAGTAATAAAATACTAATTTGAACCTAAATAAAAGTACAAATTAAAGAAGTCTAATAAAGAGAAAATACAAAAAAAAAAAAATAGATAAGAAAAAAATTACAACTTACACATTCTTATTAGGGGTGTAAATCATAACAATATTGATGAAAAAAGAAATAAAGAATCAGTACAGAATTTTTCAAGTACTTGTCGACTTCTTCTCCCATATAGCCATACTTGAGTCTTATCCCTATATATATTAATACAAGTTATTGCAACAATTTAAGTTTTCATATTAGGACATGAAGTTAATTAATTGCTCCAATTGTTTCAGTTTGTTTGTCTTAGTTTCCCTTTTAGTCAAAATTTGGAAGGGGGTGGTGTTTACTATATACTACTTAGGTGATTGAAACATTTAATTATTCAAATTAGATTTCAAGCAGATAAATATATGCTACTCTATGGAAATGAAGGACCAAAGTGGGTGAATGTTGAATATATACAAATATAAGTGATTGCATAAAAGTTAGTCTTCTAATCAGATTTCAAATGGAGAAATCTTTACCACACAATGAAAATGGCACAAGCACCCCTCTAAACTATGACCAAATCCCAGAGACGCACCTTAACTAAACTAAGGTCCTATTACCTTCCCGAACTGATTTTTTTTTAGTAATTTTGTACACCTTTTGGCTTACGTAGCACACTCAATGACTCCACGTAGTTGAGGCGCGTGGGAGATGTTTGAATGCCACGTAAGTAAAAAATGTGTACAAAATTGGTTCAGGGGGTAATAGGACCTTAGTTTAGTTAATATGTGTCTCTGGAATTTCGGTCATAGTCTAGAGGGGTACTTCTATCTTATCCCAAGAAACTAAGAAAAAATATTTTCAAAAAAATAATCATATAAAAATAAAAAATTAGAAATCAAAAGTTTAAAAAGTTCTAAAAAATAAAATAAAAAGGATCTTTATACACGTGGTGGCGCGTGTCTATCACTGCACTACATAAAATTGGATCTTGGCTCAACGGAAGTACAAAAGATGCACGAAAATACAAAAAATAAATTAATTCGGGGGAAGTAATAGGATCCTAGGCATGTTAAGGTGTCGCGTTGGGATTTTAGCGGGGTTTGCTTAAGCGACCCCTAGTCGCTTGTGCGTTACCTGAGATGGTTTTTGCTGCAAATTTCGGGGTTTAATCCCCATTTCACCATTTTTGAACTTGGGGAACCCTTGGATGCGAATTTTGAAAGAGTTTTCTATGCTAGATCAATTGGGTAAGTTTTCTTAATCCTAAACCTTCATTTTCCATTGATTAATTATGATTTTAAACATCAAAATATGAGGTTTTGATTTGTGAATGATGAGGTTTTTCAAGAAACCAAGTTCTTAACTAAAATGGAGTTTGTGAACTGAGTTTAAATCCTATTTTAAAATGATTTTCCCTAATGAGTTTCTAAGGCCATGAGTAATGTTTTCAAGTATTAAATTTCGGATTCAAACCTTAATTTTGAATTGGGTATTGTGTTGATTGACCCACCTTTCAATGAAATTGTTGTAGGTGTTGCTGTTTTCATAAAGTGATTGTGAATACTTGTTTCTGCATAGATTGTGTGGCTTTGGAAGTAATTTAGAAGAGGAAGACTTAACTATTGGAGTATTTTTGATTGATTTAAGGCAAGTGGCTTCCTAAACCTTGTATTCTAGTTGAATTCTCATGCTTCCTTCGTTGATTGTGTGTTAGGAGTAATGGGGATGAGGTGAAGGGTTTAAATTGTCCACTTGTTATATATAAATAAATAAAAAAGGGTTTAAATGAAAAAGGCTATGTGATGAACATGATGATGTGAATTGCCTTACTGTGACCCTTGTTGATTGATTGATGAATGGCTTGAAAGCATGATTGTGGATTAGAATTGTATGAATTGTTGTCTCTTCCGCGTGGTGTGATATTGCTTGTATGCATTGGTTGTGAATATCGTGATGAGACATGTGATGATTTATGATGCAAGGTCTTTAACGACGAGTGTTTATAAAGCCGATTGGAAATGGTTCTAGCTAGTGATTTGATATAAAGCTGATGGGAAATTGTTTTGGGGTACAACAAGAGTTTGTATTCTCAAATGATATCAGAGGGGTTTGCATGTATTGTGGAAATTCCTAGTGATATAAAGCCGATAGGAAATGGTTCCAGCTAGTGATATAAAGCCGATGGGAAATGGTTCCGGCTAGTGATATGATATAAAGCCGATTAAAAATGGTTTCGTCTAGTGATGTGATATAAAGTCGATGGGAAATGATTTGGGCTAGTGATATGATATAAAGCCGATGAAAAATGGTTTCGGCTAGTGATATTGTGCCGATTGGAAATGGTTCCGACAAGAGATTGATTATTGTGACTTGATGCATTTAATGCTTTTGAGTGACTTGATGCTTTTTTAAGCTTTGTTCTACATGAAGTACAAAGATTGAGGCTTGTATTTATTTTTGAATTCTGTATTTTCTTTAGTGGCTTGTACACGTAAAAACTAGATTTTGTGGGAGTTTTTTTAGAATGAATAAGTTTTCCACCTTCGTCTTGTTCTTGCTTTACTGTTTTCTGCTTTTTTCTCTTTCTTTTGGTTGGGTTGAGGCTGACTTGTGTTGGTGGGAATAGACAAATGCCATCATATTTGTTTTTGGGTCATTACACTACTGGTTAACCGTAGACTAAATACTGGAGCCCAAAATTTCATCCAACTTTGACGAGACCTTTCTACGGCCCGTAGAACTTTCTACGATCCGTAGACCCAAACCATAGAACTCAACTTTTAACCCTAAAATTTCACTAAGTCTGGAACCTTTTTACGGGATCTTAATACAGTCCGTAGAACATTGGGCGGACTGTCCTTCTCAATCATCGAATGAGTTACTGAGACTTGATTTCCAAATTATTTTCCCCACTTCCTACGACACTGGTCTATGACACGTAGAACTTTCTATGAACCATAGACTGGTCTCATAGACTTGAACTAGTAGCCCTCTTTTGGCTTTCTTTTCCTATTTCGTATTCCGAGGTGTTTCAAACACTCACTTGTAATGACCTAGATATCAATAATACTCATCGACAATGACCTCAGTATCAATAATACTTGCCGGCAATGACCTCAACATAATCACAGTAGATCCCATCACAATGTTCCAAAATCAATGCAAATAGACATGTTCACACAATTATGAGAAAAAATAAATTCAAGTAGATCACATCAACAACAAAACTATCAAAGCATCCCATCATTCACCAATTCAATATCAACACTCAAGGCAATCAACTATACTTAATACAACATTGTCAACACATTGCCTTTTTCATTATTTCCTTTTCAATCATTTAAATTATTCAATTTGAGCAATCAACCCCATCACCTCATTCCCATTACTCCCCAACACATACACATGAAGAATTCAAGATTCTACAAGCTTTAACAAGTTTTAGAAGTTCACTTGCCTTAATTCAAGCATACAATCACTCCGTAACTTGGTTCTTCCCTTTTTGTTGAGTCTCCAAATCAACAAAAGCTATAAAAATAAGTAATCATAATAAGATTTCAAAACTAACAACACCCACATCAAGCAATTCAAAAATGGGGTCAAATCGGCTCAAAAACCCAATACCAAAAATAAGGAGTAAATCTAGAATTCACTATGAAAATCTGTTGCCCAAAAAATTTAGAATCCAATGGTGAAAACCATTTTGAAAATGAAGTTGTATTCAACTCAAAATCACCATTTTTCTTAAAAACTCAAGTTCTCAAAGAAAAATCCTCAAATTTATGATTCCAAAACCTTGATTTGAACACTTATAATCATGCATAATAATGGGTAAATGAAGAATTGGAATTAAGAATTGTTACCCAAATATTTCTTCTCGAAAACCCTTTTCAGATTGCCACATCAAAGTCCTCAAAGCTAAAAAAAATGGTAAAATGGGGGTTAAGACCCGATTTTTGAAACGTTCTACCTAGGTGACAATTTACTCTTTGTGATCGTGATGACCAAGGCTCGTGATCGCGTTGAGTTAGAGTGGGTCACTCACTTATATTTACCATCGTGATCGAGACTAGGATTCACGGGATGGTGATGCACACAGAAAAATACTCCCCGTGATAGTGATAAAATATTTTCCGCGATCGTGATGAACAAAATGCTATGCACCTAATAACAAAAATCAACAATTCATAAAAGTAAAAAAAGTTCCTGATATGATCCTCCAAATCCGTTCAGAACCATGTACACATAAACGAAATATGCCACTCAACCAAATGGATGTTCCAGATCCAATGGAATCATCAAAACGAGAATTCGAGGTCTCCTTGACATGAAACCTTTGAAAGTCACAATAAACAAACATAACGCCTAAAAAGGCCAAACCAAGATCGGAATCTCTAAAAAATTCAACCAAGGCTTCACCTAGGCCTAAAATCATATTCCAAATCCAACGGAACTGTTGGAAATCCGATCTGAGCATCTGAACCCCAAATGTTAATCAAAGTCAACTTAAAGGCTAAATCTCACAAATTTCCAACTTAGGACCTCAATTCCACGAAAAGACTTTGAATCAAAAACCAAAAACTCTCTTATAACAATTTCCACCTTTTGGGACTGATGGAATTAATGGAATTCCATTCTGAGACTCAAAACTCCAAAAGAAACTAAAACCACTTTTAACAAATTAAGCCTTTTAAAACTCTAAAATTTCCACAATATACAATTTTTTACTCAAAACTCAAAACCAATTTTCACGAACCAACCAGAAATGACTCGGGCAACCCTTGGGAAGGGTAAAATAATAATTTTATGAAAAATTCCAAAAATGACCTTCTGGGTCATTAAATTCTTAATTACTTTTTAAAATTCCATTGTGAACCACTTTTGGTCATATTTCTCTTTATCAAGAAATCGAAGAAGCTATACATGGGTTTTCTCAAGCCTATTCATATGCTACCTGATTCTATGATACCGTGGGACTTTAGGGATCTCCGGTTCAATTATGTACATAGTTGTGTAATTTATGCGCGAATTAAGATCGATAAAATGAAGTTTTACAATCACCGACTCAAACCCATTGTCGAATCCTACTCAACGAAAATGTATTAGTCCACTCCTTAGTGTTCAACATGTGCTGTCACAACCTAAGTCAACATCTAAATGGTGTTCCACAACTCAGTATTAATGACAGAATCCCAAGGGGGTTGCACTCCTGGTGCATTGGGACCTTCTAATCCAACTTGGACTGGTGGTTCCTGAGGATTCACAATCCTCCTAGCAGGACGCCCTCTAACATTTATTCATGGAGGAATGATATAAAAGATATGTGTAAGCACGAATTTGAAGAAACTCGCATAGAGTTAAACTCTATCACACGAACAATGTATGAAGAAAAGAGACAATTCCTAATATCATATAGCTTCCCTATTATAGATGTGGTGCACTTCACACCAATAATAAGGACTCTACTAGACACGACTTTGTACACACCCTAGGAATCTTGAACTCTATGTTCGGATGCCAAGTTTGGTACGCCCTGAGCCTACACCTTAGACATGGCCGACACTCGGAGACCATTGCTGGCCCAAAAGAAATCTTGGTTTGGCTAACTATGACTTACATGACTCTATAAGATACATGGAAGCTTAAATATATGATCATTTAAAACATTTAAAGAAAAGCTTTAAGACACTGTCTTGAAATACCTAACATAATTCATAAGTTTAAATAAACATCTGGAGAAAACAATGGAAATATCTAACTTTGTCTACCTTTGAACCCTCTATTGTTCAAGATAGGATTCGGAAAAAGACCCACGACACCTCAAATACTACTAATACTGAATATGAAAATGGAATCCGCAGAAGCAAGGAGGCCTCACCAAAAGGTGCCTACGAGTGCAAAGTGATCTCAATGAAATGCCTGTTGATGATCCTAAAAACTTGTAACTGCATCATAAAAAGATGCAAGTCAAAATAAATCAGTACATGGACTATACGAGTATGTAATATGGTTGAATAAAATAATAGCTGAACTGATGGCATAAAGCATATCAAGTAAACAATATATGAACAAGTAGTGAAAACCAGTTGTACTTTACAATAAAATATGCAATAGAACAATATGAGAATAGAAAACTTTACTCTGTGGGGAGTTTCTGTTATACTCTAAAAATTTCTAAGTTAAGACCCGAACTATTCTTTATTTGTATATAAGGTTGTGTCAGGTAATTCTTAAATTATACTTAGGTGTTAAGGTCAATTCTTTACTTTGAAAATAAATTTGGAGATGAATTAAGGTCACCAGAAATCCCTAGCACAAAGTTGACTTGAAAACGTCTTTACTGATTAAGTTTTGACATAAGATTCTACTTAGGTCAACTTCAAACGACCATATCTCTCGGATCATAATCAATTAGGTGGCCCATGACCTATAAAATTAAAGGCACCTGAGTAATCTTTCCAACGCCACCAAGTTTGCCTTATTTCATGTTTGGAGTAAAACGTGATACCCGTTTTAGTGAAGCCCTATCAGGCAGTCGATCTTCTACGACTGGACCTATGGACGGTAAAAATTTCGATGAATGGTAGACCCTTCCATGAAGGCTTGTTGCAATTTTTTTCAGCAGGTTCCAGCACATGTTCTAGGGTTATTTTGATCCTTTCCCAAGCTTTTTAACCTTATTCTAAGTCATTTTTGAGTGCTTTAACTGAGTGTATCATTCAACTAACTAGATTTCCTCTCAAAATCATTAATCTAAGCATTCAAGTATCTAGAATTTCCCTTTAAAACTCACCTAGGTTCCTCTTCTCCACCAAGAATCCTAAAACCTTCAAGTCAAAAATTAAATATACAAAGAGAAACCTTCCATTCAAGGGTTTCTCAAGTTCTTCCACTCTAGAAACTCCATAAAACAATTTATTTTATCAAGTTCAAGCATCAAGATTCCTAGACCAAAGATTTCATCCAAGAAAGGTATTTCTTAATCGGGCTCAAGAAAAATCAAGTCTCCACCAGAGTTTTCAATGTAATAGCTTCATAATCAGGTATGTAAGGCTATTCATAGTGATGGACTGAGTTCATCCTCAGGCCTTACATCTCAATTCAGTCGGTAAAAGTTGAATCTAGGGTTATAACCTTAGTTTCGAGAATTCTTGATATGAGTTAAGTTATTGATTTTGAATTCTAAATTCTTTATATGAATTAAGTTATTGATTCTGAGTCCTAAATTCCCGGATTTTGAGCATTCTTGAGATGAGTAGTATCGTTGAATTTTAAGTTCTTGATTTCTGAGTATTGAGTTTTCTATAATATTATCGAGATTTTTGAGTTGATTTGTTCATGTCTATATTTAAGCATGGACCCTATTTTGAGTTATTATTGAGAATCTTTTTTAACCAAACAATTGTCTTAAACTAATTTTCTCAGAAAACAAATATGAGTTTTGAATACATATAGAGAAAGATGGCATGTTCAGACCGGGGCACCTCGAGTATAAGGGAACTAAGTATTTCCAATTTTTACATTGAGAAAAAAGAAACTATGATATCTAAAAATAGTTTATGAGTTCAGAGATATTTTAGAGCAGTTACCTCTTTTAAGAGGTCATTTTGAGCAATTACCTCAAAATAGAGAAAGAGTATGTTTTATACATTTGAGCATGAGTATATTTTTGGGAGTAGTATTAAGTATCGATATGTGGATGAGTTCACACAACTCAAAATCCTTATAAACCATGCCTGCCAACATGGGTGAAGGATCATACTTTTTTAGACGAATCCTTATTGCTTAGTGGATCCACTTAGTTGAGAGGTTCTATACACCGGCACAGTATATGACAGTTCTGGCAGTGTGGGCAAGACGTTGTATCATCACGTAGCTCATAGTGATGGTTTTCGGTTAGATAATTTCCCAAATAGAGTTAAGGTGTATTTTTACTATACCACTTATTATGTTGAGTTTCAGAGATGAGTAAGTATTTTTATAAAGTTTAAATGATTTCATTACTTTAATTCTTTACATTCAGTTAAGTTTATGCTATATCTATTGCAGTCCTTTCATTAAGTTATTTCGATTCGGCTATATTATATACTCGTATATTTAATGTATTGATGTCATTCGACTCGCATCTTTTAATGATTCAGATTCAAGCAGTTAGGATCCTCAACAAAAGTCTATTAAGATCACTTCATCCGCTCGTTAGCTTTTGAGTGAGGCCTCCTTGCTTCCAGAGGACTCCAGTTTTGTGAGTTATTAGTATTAGTTTTAATATGCCATGAGTCTTATCCCAACACTTGTTTTTATACAGTAGAGGCTTCATAGATAAACAGTTTTGGAGAGTCTTTCATTTTCACAGGTTTTCTTTAAAACTTATGGTTAATACTCAGTATATTCAGAGAATTTTGAGATTTAATACACTGTTTATTTAGCATTTCTTTCAATTTGATGCTTGTTTATGCTTGAGTTAGTTTTCCGCTTGTAGTTAGCTAGGATGAGGGTTTGCTTGGGGACTGACAATGGTTCTCGAGTGCAGGCCACGTTCAGGGTGTAGGCTCGGGTCGTGACAGTTTTCCTAATCGACAACCATTACTATGAGCCTAGAAATGATACAATATTTCATCCATGTGAAAGGGTCATCCTATACCTTGTCGGGGAATATGATGTTATTGTAACTATGGATCCATCTAATAGGCCTTCTCAGAGGTAGTGATGAGTAACACGACAAATTGGTGCGATCCTATCCTATGTTGGCTATGTAGTTTTATGAGACTTGAATAAAAAATAGACTCTTACCTAATTCGGTGCTTTATACTACTCCCAAAATATTCAAAATCCATTATGCACAATCACCCTTTACAAAGAATTGGACTATTACTTTACTTTACACTTTGCTTTACTAAAGTACTTTTCAGAAACATCAATTATACTCTTTTTCTTTCTCAACTGTCACTTAGTACATATAAGATCATTTGATTCTTTCTTTAAAGACCTCGTTCAAAACTTGCACTTAAAACGTACACTTATGGACTTATCTTTCAAGTTTGAAATCGATATATACTAAAATCTCATATAATTACCTTTGAAAACACGACCTTTATAAATCAATAGGGTTCATGTGATACTAAGCGTGAACAACAATTTAGAATTTCAACATACTTATAAGAAATCAAAACGTCAACTGCTAAGGAAACTGAATTTAGAATTTCCAAGAAACTACAGGTAAAACCCTAAGCATAAATTTTGCTGACTGGATGTAGATGTAGGGAATGAGGACGTACTAGTCCAACACTATGAATAACCTTACATACCTAGAGGAATGAAGTCCTTGGCGAAACTAGAAGAGCGCTTGAAAACCCTAGCTTTCTCCTCTCGGATCCTTGCTCTAAGACTTGGAAGCGTTAATGAGAGTAGTAGGGTCAATTAATACTATTTAGAACCTTATTTAGATGTAAAAACGTTGGGATTAGGCTTAGAAAGGGTGGGAAATACTGAACTAACCCTCTTAAAATCTATCAAAAACCTTTCACGGGGCCATCTACGATTCGTAGTTTAATCAACGGACCGTAGATCCCATCTGTTGAATTCATATTAAATTTTAAGGCTCAAAATTTTATTCTATGTGTCCAAACTATGACCCTTAAAAGTTTTTATAGACCGTAGATACAATCCCTAGAATTCATATTAAATTTTAAGACTCAAAAGTTTATTCTACGGGTCCAAACTATGGAAAAAGTAGAATCTAACATTAAAATTTCATCGGTAAGGAAGCTTTCAAATAAACTTTGTGCTAGGGGATTCTTGTGACCTTAATTCATATCCAAATTTATTCTCACACTAAAGAATTGACCTTTACACCTAATAACAATTCAAGAATCACCCGATACGACCTTACACACAAATGAAGAATGGTTTGGACCTTAGCATAGATATTTTTGGGGTATTGCAGTTTCAGCCCTTTTGAAGATTTTTAAATATGAAATTGACTACAAAAGAAAAATATAACTGTCAAAACTCAACACATCATAATCTTGATTTACAAGAAATTAATAAGCTAACCTCAATATCTATTGTGTTTATAATTAACTTTAATTTATAGGTCAACTTGATAATTAAACAAATTTCTTGCAAATCTAGAAAGTCCTAGTAGGTTTGAGAAAGGAAAATCAATGACATTATCTACTCTTGTTAAATTAAATAGGGAAGAACAAATCACAAATACAACTTGATTAAAATTTAACCAGTAAAAGCTAAATCTTAATACCCTTGTGAAGGGAAAGGAAAGAAGAACTCTTTAACATAACTCATTTTAAAAAAATATAACTAGGAAAAAAATTAAGTTATGCAAGTAGGACCGCCTAATTTCTAAAGCATCAGACTTTTAATAATAGATCCTTTAAAGTTTGTGAAATTTACTTTAGTAATTGCAGTAGCCTTTAGCAAAATAAGTTGCATAACTTCAGAATAAATTTGAATTTTAAATTTCTATTTAGTGGTTTGAGATTGTTAAGATAATTTAGGCTTTTGAATCGTGTAGATTTTTATTGCAAGTTGGCTATTTGAAGTGATCATATGCTTCATAAAAATATTGAGAGCCAATTTTCAATTAATGCTTTAAATTCTTTAAATTGCACCATCTTTTATAAAACAAACAATGGTATTATGAGCATTTACAGGATGTGTGAGTACATCTAAATAAATATTTTCAACCCACGCTTATTTTCAATAGGTGGGTGTCACAATCCGAAAGCTCGATTCATGATGGCACCTTTTTTATCCCTCTAGTGGGTAAACCAATTTGTAACCCGGAACGAAAAGTAACAGACATACATGGTAGAAACAACAAACAACAAGCAATAAAGGAAACAACTAAACATAAACAACGTAAATAAGAGCAACAATATATATATATATATATATATATACACACACACACACAATCAAAAAGAGATACAACCCCAAAATCTTTTAGTCACATGCATAGAGCTACTAAAATGAGTTCGATGTAACACCCCAATTTTTTTAACTAAGGCTCAAACTATTCTTCATTTACGTATAATTTCAAATCGGGTGATTCTTAAATTTTTCTTAGGTATTAAGGTCAATTATTTAGTGTGGGAATGTATTTGGATATGAATTGAGGTTACTAGAATCCCCTAGCACAAAGTTGAGTTGAAATTTTCCCTACTGATTAAGTTTTGATATAAGATTCTACTTAGGTCAACTTCAGATTATCATATCACTCACCACATAATTAATTAGGTGGCCCATGACCTATCTAAATAAATTTATGTGATTCATATTTCCTACGCCACCAAGTTTGCCTCATTTCAAGTTTAGAATAAAAAGTTATGACCGTTTTACAAGAGACTACCACAATTGAGTTTTCTGAGTCAATGACCTACGACTCACTTCTATGGGCCATAGAAGTTTCTACATCCCGTACTATTCACTCCAGGAAAAAGTATTGGGAGTAATACAAGTTGTAGTTTGGACTCGTAGAATAAACTTCTGAACCTTAAAATTTCAATATGAATTCCATGGATGGAATCTACGATCTGTAGAAACTTCTACAGGTCATAGTTTGGCCCTGTAGAATGAACTTTTAAGCCTTAAAATTTCAATATGAATTCCATAGATGGGATCTACAGTCCGTAGATCAAACCACAAACCGTAGATGGCCTCGTGGAAAGTTTTTGACAACTTTTGAAGAGAGGTAGTTTAGTCTTTTCCCACCAATTCTAAGCCTAAAACTCGACATTCTTACACCTAAATAAGGTTTTAAATATTATTTATTGACCCTAATACTCTCATTAACACTTCCAAGTCTTAGAGGAAGGATATAAGAGGAGAAAGTTAGGGTTTTCAAGCAATCTTCTAGTTTCGCCAAGACCATTATTCTTTCAGGTATATAAGCCTATTATAGTGATGGATTGAGTTTGTCCTCACACCCTGCATCTATCTAATTTAGTAAAGAGTAATCTAGGGTTTTATCTGGATTTTGAGTATTCTTGAGATGAGTAGTATCGTTAAGTTCTGAGTTCTTGATTTCTCAATATTGAATTTTCTATGTTGTTATTCAGATCCCTAAGTTGATTTGTTCATGTCTATATTTTAGCATGAACCCTATTTTGAGTTATAATTTTTGAGAAACTTTTAAAGCAATTATTTTTCGTCTTAAACTGATTTTTTGAGAAAGCAAAGATGAGTTTTGAGAAAGAGTTTTAAAGATGATTTGAGTAAGAGTATAAGGGAACTCATTATTCCAAAATGAATCCCTTTTTACATTGAGAAAAGAGAAATTTTTATTTCTAAATGAGTATGATGGGTGTCAAAGATAAATGAAATGATTGAGTTTCGACAGAGGGCTTATGAGAGATCAACATTGTACAAGGAGAGGATGAAGCTGTATCATGATAAACATATTGAGAAAAGAACTTTTAGTCCTGGAGACTTAGTGCTGTTGTTTAACTCAAGGCTACGATTATTTCAATAAAAGCTGAGATCCAAATGGTCAGCACCATTCAAAGTGACCCAAGTGTTTTAGTCGAGATCCATTTAACTTGAAAATGAAAAGGGTGAGAAGTTCAAGGAAAATGGAAAGTGAGTCAAGGCATATTTTGGGTCCTAGAAGAACTGAAGATAGTTGAGGAATGCAAAATTGATGAAGTCTGAGTAATCAAGTAACCTATGTCGTGCCACGACGTTATTGTGCACTACTTGGGAGGCAACCCATGATGTAATTGTACATACTAAGTATTTTGAATTCCTGTATTTTTTAAATTTTATATGGTCATGTGTGTGCATGTGTGCAAGAAGGACTAATGGCAAGAAATGGCCACCACGAGCCAATAGAAGGGTCGTGAAAGACTATACGGCTCGTGACAGTGATGGCAAGATTGGCGTGGACTCACATGACAAGGAGGAAAATGTTCACTGAAGAGTTTACGACATGTTTGACCTTAGACGGACCGTTTAGCCTCTCGTGAACATTGAGGTAAGTTCACTTGTCCAAGTGTAAGGTCACAAGCAACTTCACGAGCCACTTCATGCCCCGTCTGATTTAGGTCGATCTAAATGAGCCTGACCCGACCCAACTCGACCCAAACCTTTTTTTTTATTAAAAGAATCCCAAGCGCCAAAGGGTTTGGTTCTTTCCCCCTCTCCTTGAATTCATGACATCTCTTTGGAAACTAAATAGTCTTTTTCCACTATATATATATATATATATATATATATATATATATCAAGGAATTAAATAAATTCATTCCTTAATTCGATATTGCAAGAAATTCTTCCCTTAAAGCATTCATCTTCTTCTCTTTGTGCTTTTTGGTGTCAGTTTAAAGTAAGCCCCTAATTCTTGATTGATTTAAACTTTAACTTGAAAATAATTATTAGGAAGTGCTAATTATTGATGAGTTCATTTATTGCTTGTGAATTTCAAAATTTGTTGAGTGCATATGTTGGGTTGGTTTGGAAATTACACTAATTGCTTGATTGTGGTGTCAAAATAAATTAAATAGTTGATGGTCGTGTTTACAATGTGATATCATGTAAATTGGGGAGGTTAGAGAGAGTCAATTTCGTGTTCTTGTGTGATATTATTGAATGATGTGGGTTGGTTGAACGAAAAATGAAGAAATTCACCAAAATGTACCTCCACAGGAGGCTTCACAGATCGTTACTTGTTCACGGACCGTATAGCCCTCCTTATAAAAATGAAAATTCATAAACCAAAAATAGGATTTTCTTTTATTATTTAATTCTTTGTTCAGTGCGTGTCATTTCCTAATGATGGATTGAGTGAGGACATTCTTAGGGAAAACGTCATTTTGTATAGTTACACAGGGGAAGTGTGCGTACCTGTTAGTGTAGTAATTAAATCTACCTCGATTCTAACTCATTGTCTCTCAGGTACAATGGCTAAACCAAGGCGCAAGACAACACAACTACATGTCACACCCCTTGCCTCTCCAGAATAAAGTTCTAGTGATGAAGCACATAGTAGCCCTGGTGTCCATGTCAACATTAAAATTGAGCAACATTTTCCCCAAACAACTAGATCTCGGATAGCTAGGACAGTATACCAACATGACACCACTTCTTCCCAGTCTGAAGAGGAAGAAGGTGGTTCTGAGAGTGAGAAGGTGTCTGATAGTACATCTCAGGTGTCTGTTGATGACCCACCGACAGTTAAAGTTGAAGAAGAAAATAGGGATACTTAAGAGTATAGTGACACCAGTAACATCGATGACTCAGTTGTGTTGTTTGTTAGAGAGAGGGAAGCTGACGTAGTAGTGCAACAATAACTCATTGATATCATCCGAAATACTTGGGCAATTCTTAGATCAAGGAAGATATTTGAAAAAGGAATAGTGTCCAAGTCTAGTGTCATTGGCAGGAGACCCGTTGTCTCAAAAAGTAGAGTTGTAGAGGTTGACTTACAGGCTTTACTAGAAATGCACACCTTATTCAGACAACATCAGTTTGAGTGGATGACCAAAAAGCCAGGATAGTTTGGGCGGCACTTAACCAAAGAATTACTGCTCATATGCTGCCACACTACTCTTTGGAGACTACAAAAACATCAAAAAAAGGGAAAGAAAATAGAAGCGTTGAAGTTAGGCCCACTAGAGGAGGTGGTTATTCAGGGGAATAGATTGATATTTCAGAGACCACAGTCAAAATGTTTATACATGTTCATGAATACACTACAACTACTGATGTAGGTTAATATAAGGGTCCCTACCATTCGGTGACCAGTGAAGTTGAGATGGAGGATCTAATTTCTCGGGAGAGCATCATGAGATGGATTGCTGGGTTGATTTGACTGATGGTGAGGTAGCATTATGACTAGCCAACCCACAGGTGCACATCACCAAGGTATCTTTGACATTTCCAGCTAAAGTCTTGTGGGCAGTGATCCCTGCACAGTTGCGGCCAACATGGAATGACAACACCCTCCCGCCCTCACAAGCTTTCTTAATAGCTTGCATCATAGATGGTTATGTTTTAAATATTGGGCGGCTTATTGCTACATATATGAGAGATCATTCCCTGATTGTGTACCCTGCCCATATACCACCTAACAAATTGGTGGACAAATATGTTGAGGCCACTAGGGTCACTCCGGTGGCTAAAATTAAAGATGTGGCCAATCCACTGTATGGCTCTAGGGCATGACCTACAACACCATTGGCGATATTGCCACATGTACCGGTAGAGCTTACACAAGCTGAGGGATGCGGTGAGCATACAGAGCATACAACCTAGGCAGTTTCGAGAGTGCAGGTACATTTGTCTCTTTGTCAGTCATGTTCATTGAGAGACTTGTAGAAGAACAAAGGCAGACCAGGTCTATACTAGATATGGTAGTTGTAAAATTACCCCAGGTTGTCCAGAGTGGTATAAAGTATGAAGCAACGACTACAAAATAAAATTCAACAGGAGATTTCTGTGTTGAAGAACTGGATGGATGGATTAGAGTCTCACCTCAAAAGCCGAATAAATGCTTTGGGTCTGTAGATGCTGCTTCTTTGCAAGCACAACTGGCTGAAATAAAAGTTGATATTGCAAAACTGGCGGACAAGCCGGTTGATCTGCCGTTCACACTTGCACCAGATTCACTGATGAATCTGTTTAGCATGCCTCCGGTTACTAAGACAGTTGGGAATATTTTGGGTGACCTTGACATGGTTGAGACAAGAAAAGGCAAGGGAAAGGATAAGAATCCTGAAACTGAACTCCCTAATGAAACTCCTAGGGAAGAGTGTTGGAGCCTGGAAAAGGCTAGGAGGGAATCCAAGAAGGTTGCTAAATAGAAGGAAGAATTGGAGCAGCAGAAGCGTGATACGATGAGGTTTGTATCCTTAGCTAGTGGGCTTCATACCCTTATAGACAATAGCCAACCTAATACAGTCCTTGCACTAGAGTGAGCACCTATTATGAGGGTGCTGACATCACTCCGAATACCGACGCCTAAAGTGTCGCAGGTATGACACCTCCTCACAACCCTTGTATTTTGTACTTTGAGGGCAAAGTCTATTTTTTGGGAAGGGGGTGGTTGAGAAACCTGCCATAATAGTCGTAAGTGCATAGAGGTTGGCTCTTGTGTCAGACATTTTGTGTATGTTGAAAAAGTTAGTTTGGTATTCTCACGACCTAGGGGTACCCCCTAGATGTAACACACGTACTCGACCTCGAAGGGGTCTTATACAAGCCCTTAGCATATCATAAACATAAGTAATAGAAATGATGCAGAATTAAAACTTTTTACAATTGAAGTCTTTTCATAAAATCAAATAGAAGTCTAGACATAGTCTCATTAACCATCTAATACGATCGAGTATCAATAAGGGTCACAACCCTTTACAACATAGTCTCTACAGAGAAGGTAAGTAAGAAACTAGAAATGAAACTCTCATCCTCGATTCATGGACGCACCAAAAGCGTGGAGAATAGTCGATCCAAGATTTGATCAAGAAGGAAGCACACCTCAACAACCGGGCCATACACTTATAGAACGTGTAGATAATATGGGTTAGCACAAAATTGCACTAAGTATGGAAGCCATGCATAAAAATCCTTAAAACATGCAAAAAGGGACAATTTAGTTGAAACCATGCATTTTATCAATTTTAAGAGTCATCATGCACATTAGTGTAAATACATAAGTCAAACCATTTCAGAAGTAACCCTAAGCTATACTTGTGCAATCCATAGACAAAATCCCATAATCCTATCTAATACTAAGTATCACTTTTAGGCCACCATGTTCATCCATATCATACCTTGACCTTATCCATATCCAATACTCATAGACAAGTAAACATTCATGTTCATAGCTTGTAGCTAGTAAAGCCACTCTTAGCAACAATCCATATCATACATGCATAAATTCATATAGCTTCATAGCATAAGAAAACCACACTATAACCCCTTTCAAAGTCTACTTGTGCAATGCATGAATGAAGTCTCATACCCCCCCTCACACTAAGTAGAGCTCATTGAGAATTCATAAGTATAGTTCATGTTCTTGTCATAATTCATATTCTTGTCTTGTAGGGAAATAACCTTAACCGACATAGACCATGTGAGCTACATGGAATCCAGTGTACTGCCCCACACTGAAAATAGGTGTCCTACTTGCCTAAGGTAGAACTAGTTTGTTAGCTTAGGTGGATCCACTAGCTAAAGACCTATGTGGGCACATAATTACAGGATAGGGAGATTGCTTCTAGAAACCCTGACTAACTGAGGTAAAAGGTTGCCATCTCATGAGATAACTGTTTTGGGAACCCGGACTAACTGGCATGAAAGGAATCCATTTGGAAAGCCGGACTAACTGACGTAGAAGCTTTCCATCTCATATTCAAATCCACTCGGTTCTAAGCATAATTCCCTTTAAATTCATATTAAGTCTTAACTTAGGTTCATGTTCATGAAAGAATGCCCTAGTACTCAAACCAACATGGTATCATGATAGCTCATAAATTCAATAGGTGAGAATAGCCTTTCAACCTTTAGAATCATTAATATGTGAGTAAACCTTTCACATCATATTCATAGTGTGTTCATGAGAATAGCCTTTCAATCAACACAACAACATTATCATAGTCATAGACATTTCATGCATAATCATGTTTAAGGGTATAGGGAGAATATCTTTCAACAATACCATAATTACACCATAGTCATAGGATCTTCACTTTCTAAGTGAATCATAAACTCATACACAATTCTCATAAACATGTGCAAACCCTTATAATTTGCCCTTCAAGGACCATGAATCACATTCAAACCAAACATATAGAATTACTACATTAGATATGGAGAATATCATGATTTAATAAACTCAATCAATATATACATAATCAATTGACATGCTTCTATAACCAATCAACCCACATCATGAAATCACAATTTAGTAATATGGGGGATTCATGGGTTCTTGGGTGTATTTCATCATAAATCCACAATAAATCATTAATTCAATCATAATCCACCATAAATCAACCATTAAAAACATTTTGAAAGAGAACCAATGACTTGGAGTGAAACCATAGCTTTTGGGGAAATTGTAAGCTTTGAAATCAAGTTTTGAAGGGACTCTATGGGTGAAAGCTACCCATAGATGAAAAGCCACCATACCTTGATAAAGAATCTTCAAAGAATTTGAGGAAGAAGCCTTGAATCCTCCAAACCCTAGCTATTCTACTCTTCTTCTTCTTCTTCTTTGAGTTTTAGAGAGAAAAATATTGTGAGGAAGATGAACTTTTGGTTTGATTTGGGTGTTTGTAAAAAATGACTTAGTTTATGGAATTTTGACTTAAAAACAACTTATATAGTGACCCCAAACTTACCCAAAATGACGTCACTTTAATTAGACTGAAATAGGAAAAGACTTATTTACCCTTCATTAAGTGACCACGCCCAGGCACCACGAGGGACCCTACGAGCCGTGGTCATGACCACGAGTCAACAGTCCCACTCCTGAAGTTGGGGAATTAGCTAGGCACTTGGTGCCTTAAGTTCACTTGCCCAAGGCATTCCCACGAGGGGCTCCACGAGCCGTGGTCAAGACCACTGGCCGTGGTCCCTCTCGTGGTCCTTGAGGAAGTAGCTATGCTACTTGGGGACTCAATCTCACTTTCCTAAGGTATCTTCACGAGGGGCTCCACGAGCCGAGGTCAAGACCACTGGCCGTGGTCCCTTTCGTGGACCTTGAGGCAGTAGCTAGGCCACTTGGTGGCTACTCCTCTTTGGCCAAGGCAACTCCACGAGGCCTCCCACGAGCCATGGTCAAGACCACTGGCAGTGGTGATGGCCGTGAAGTTTGGGCAGTGTGCTCTAAGCTTGGGGAAGCCTTGGCCTTTGGCCTTGGCTTTGCTCCTTTGCCTTGGCACTTGCCCTTTGGCCTTGGCTCTTGTAGCCCTCATTTCAACTCTAGATGGTCTACTAATCCGCGAGGAGTCATTTTATGATTTTTAACCCTTACGTTTAGCTCTAGATTAGCCTACTATTTTTCGGAGTGCTACATGTAATTTGTGTATGTTGAAAAAGTTAGTTTGCTTTTTTGTGTGTGTTGAAAAGTTGGTAGTTGGTTGGGATTGAAAAGTTGATATTAGTAGCTAAACGTTTTATATTTTGTGTGAAATTATGAGAAAAACATCATTAATCTAAAAATTTATTGTTAGGCTCGTTGTGTAACATCTCATATACTTGCGTGTTAATCATTACTAGCTAGGACATAAATTGGTTGACTAAATACTAAAAGTGTAAACATATTCCATTAGGGAGCGTAAGTGTTTGTATGAAGTCTAACTCTGTAGGTGTAAGCTAGAACTTTCCCAAGTAGTCATGTTAAGATTGTTGAATAACTGGATAGGAAAGGATCATAGGCCATTTTTGTATTATTCCACTTTACCCCAAAAAAACTACCAAATGAAATAATGAACCCCTGAATCCTATTTGAGCCTTGAAGCTGATTTTGCTGTCACCCTGTTGTTATCGTATCCTTGGTTTTCCGAAGGCACAATGCCAAATCTCAGGTTAAAAGCCTAAGTTGAGGGTGGTCATGACCTAAATGAAAAAGAAATAGTATGCAATATCGTATCCCTGGTTAATCCAAAGGAAAGAAACCACAATTCATGTTTTGAATGGTTCAAGTAAATGGTAGTTAAAAAAATAAGAAAAAAGAAAAAAACAAAATAAAAAGAAAAAGAAAAAAAGGAAAAGAAGAAAATAAATGATGTGGGTTCCGAGATGTGCTAAAGAAAGAAGAGGTTGGAACCACTCAAATAAGAGATGTGTGCTAACAAGAACTTTGGGGAACTAAGGTAATCTAGTCACTCATAGACCAAACGTTCCACTCCCTAAATCGAGCCAACGTTACAAGCCAATAAAAGTTCTATAGTTATCATATTCCGATTGTTCGATAGTTGAAGTATGGAAAGCAAGGGCAAACCTATGGTCTATATACTTGCAATGTTAGAAGTTCTTTTGGAGAGTGAGAGTATTTTTTAGTCCCAAATATCATCTGTGAGGGACTTCTTTATTGTGAGGGCACTATATTTGCATTTGCAAGTTTGTTATGGTAGCTAATAGTCGGTACTAGTATAAGTATGATCGACTGTGTGTAATGGGATGTCGTCCATTGAGCCTTGCATGTTAAAAAGATAATTTTGGATGGAAGTGTTATGGACATAGTTGCTGCATATCTGTGATATTTTTCGTATGTATTTGAGCAACGAATATTGTGTTTTTCATCGCTTGAGTACAAGCAATGGTTGTAAGTTGAGGGTGTTGATGTGCTGTGAACTCATAGCACATTTGACGCCTAAAACAAAGGATTAGTGCGAAAACTCAAGCTTGTTTATGTGGATATGATGTTTCTTTTTCAAATGTGCAGGTAAAAACACTTAGAATAAATTGAGGAAAGGAAAGAAGTAAAAGTAAAGTTCTAAGTGAAAGAGACTACACAAATGGCTATACGAGTCGTGAAAATTCTATTGGAAGTGATTTGGAAAGAATAAAGTTGAAGTGTAACAAGACAAGGCCCCAAACGAAATGCGGTGAACTATATGAGTTGTACATTGGCATGTGAAAAAGGTGTAGTGAAGATAGACAACTTTTTGTCTAAGTGTCGGTTCATGAAGGCGTTAACAGGCCATGAACTTCCTCACGGACCATTACCCGGCTTGCGAAGAGTGTCAACTGCATGTTTCCTACTTTGTGTAGGACTCTTTTCTAAGACTATGTTAATTCCTTAGGGTTTATTTTTGAATTATTATCAAATCTCTGAGATATATTGAACGTGGAGAAACAATTATGGTTGAACATTTTGTGATCAAATTTTTTGATCTTGATTTAATGCTGATAATCAAGAAGCTTTTGGTTTTGCTAGTATTGTAAGTCTACTTCGTTATGCTTTCAATAATATCTACTATTTGTTTCATTGAGAATATGAGCAGCTAAACATCACAACTAGGGTTGTGGGAACTGATGAGTCAGAGATTTCGACTCATTTAGGGGTTTGTTTTGATAGTATAAGTGTCCTCAAATGCCTAATCTATGCTCTAAACTGATGTTGAAGTGTTGATTTGTAGCATTGAAGTCTAAGGAGCAAGGCAAGGACATTATTGGGCAAAAAGGAGCAAACAAGATGAAAAAGTGAAGAAAAGCGATCCTGGTGATCGCCAAGACCACTCGGCGAACCATCGAGTGGCTCTTTAGCTCGCCTAAAGTTCCAAGTGCCAGCCCTGGTGAAGAACCAACTTGGCGATAGGAATGGGCAGTCGGAGGATCGCCGAATGACTCCGCGATGGCAACCTTGATCGCCTAAAGTCACAGAACCTTGAAGACAAATGGCCAATGCAAACCGGCAATGGATTGGAGCAAAGGGCGGATCGCCGACGTGGTTAGTGAGGCACGACTTATACTGCCGAATGACCTTTCAGGCCAAAAATTGGACAATTATAAATTGAAATTTTAAATGAAATTTCATAGGCTCTCCTAGTTTTGATTCACAGAGTTCGAGTTTTTAAGTTTTTCTCTCAGTTTTTTAGTTTCCATTGTTTACTTTTAAGGTATAAACTTGAGGATTTGCAAGTAGGTCTTTGAACTTAATAAATTTGGAGCATTGTAAAGACTTGGGAACTTTTACCCAGCTCATGGCTAATGTAATTGGTAATCATTTTTCTCTTTTTATGATATTTAGCTAAAACCCCAATTCTTGGTGTGTGATCATGTGATTATTTTCCTAATTTGCTTATAGGTATTGTTTTTTAATAATTTATTTGCTGTTTTAATGTTGGTTTGATTGATAGTTGAGTAGTAATTAATGAATTGTAGTTGCAAATACAATTTTTGCTTAGTGTTTTGGGCTGGCTCGAGAGAGAGGTTTTAAAACCAAGGTTATTTATTGATAATTGTAGTGTGTAGGTCGTTATGGGTTCAGCTCGAGAGAGTCGATCTTGGCTCATTCCTACCTATCTAGCTCGGGAGTAGGTAAATTAATGTTTTGGATTGTTTTGTAGTGTTAAGCTTGTCGATGTTCGAGAGAAATCGCCTAAATCGTCATAGTTGTTCGAGAGAAAACTATTGCACTTATAGTCTACCCTTCCCACAATGTTTCAGTAAGTATTGTTAAATTTCAATTACCCATATAGCATAATTAGCTTATAATCGATCACATCCTAAGAGTTCCTCTTAATCTTGTTGAAATCCTTGTTTTAGTGATTTGTTTTAGTAGTTAATTGACAAACCAATCCCCCCATCTGACACTTGTTGTTACCCCTTTCAATTTAATTAAACACTTTCGATAATTTCTATTCCTACCACAAATTAGATTACATTCGTAATCGAATTCGAACACATACCGCTCCCTGTGGGTTCGACCCCAACTCTTCGTTGGGTTTTATACTAGATTACGATCGCCCACACCTAATATTAGATGTGGTGTGGTTGAGCGTTTAACAAAAATGGCGTTGCTACCGGGGAGTGGTGTTGTTTAGAATTTTATTATTGAAGTTGAATTGTAATCTTTTTGTGTTATAGTTGAATTGAAGTACTTTGTTTTGTGTTTGTGTTGGTGTGTTTTAACAGAGGACGAAATGAGCGTAAACGAAAGTAATGGTAGCTATATAGGGCTTGAATGATGTGAATGACCCAATTCAATTAGGTGGTGTTGGTGCAATACGTCTACCTCCGGTTGAGGGGAATGTTGTTTTCCATGTCGCTAGCACGATGCTACAACTCTTACAAATGAAAGGTCTATATGGAGGACTAGACCATGAAGACCCCATGAGCATATTAAGAACTTCATAGACGTATGTGGCTCGTTCTCATTCAAGAACATATCACAAGAATCAATTCGTATCCGGTTGTTCCCATTCTCTTTGATGGAGAACCTACCAAATGGTTAGCTGAGCTCCCAAGGAACTCCATCACTAGTTGGGATGAACTCACGGTTGCTTTCTATTTGAGATTCTTCCCCCATAAAAAAATATGACCTTAAGGGATAGTATCCCAGGTTTCAAACGCTTGGATGGTGAACCAATCCACGAGACGCGACTGAGATTCCAGAAGTTGGTACTTCAATGTCCGAATCATGGATTTCCAAACAACGTGCTGCTACAATACTTCTATAGGAGTCTTGATTTGGTGAACAAGAGTGTTGCTGATCAACTTATTCCAGGGGGTATAATGCAACAACCTTATGAGGTAGAGTCTCAACTCTTTGATGGCATGACCAAGATCAATAGAGCATGGTACACTCGTGAAGATCAAGTCTCTCCTCTCACTTTTAGAATGACAAAAGAGCAGATCGAGAAGGATCAAGAAAGAGACCAAAACATGGCAAAAATAATTACCCAACTGGATCTCTTGGCGAAAAATGTGATGGGTAGTGGGTTGAAAAGTGTAAATGCTATGGGTATTGGTGGGGCAAACCCCGAAGAAGCATAACTTGAGGCGCTGTACGATGAGGAAGTGAACTTCCTTGCAAATTAAAAAGGAGGATTTCGTTCAAACTATCCAAGGTCGGGTGAAAATCGGGGTTGGAATAGAGATGATGGATGGATAGATTGTGATAGGGAATGGAGTGACCGTAATGCTACTTGGAAGGAAAGGGATGTTGAAAAGGAAAGATAAATTCCCCCTCATGAACGCCAAAAGCCTAAAGTGCAAAGAGCTGGCCCGGAGAACTTCCGTACGAAAGACATGCTTGCACGCATTCTCGACAAAGTAGAAGGGTCGGACAAAGTGTTGAAAGAGATGAAGGAGGATATCTTAACCATCAATCAGACAGTGACTTCTCACTCAGTTTAAAATTTCATGATCCTTTATTTTCTCACCTTTTCAACTCCCGTACTCTCTCACCAACATTAGTTTTAGTATTTTCGCATATTTACCCTCATTTCGTTGGGAATATTTGCTTGGGGATGGATTTTGGAATTACTTTGCTTCTTTGCACTTCAAATTCTTTTTTGGTATAAAGGTTGGTTTTTCGAATTCCAAATTCGGTTGTTGGTTGAAATCAAACGCAAATTGATGTTTTGTTGTTGATATCTGTGGGTAATGTCGTATGAATCATCGTGTGATTGTTTGTTTGCCTAATCTTAAGTGAAATCATAATTAATCGGTCGTTAATCATGATTCTCGTGCCATTGGTTGTTAAAATCGAGTTGAAATTGTAGGTTGTGTTGAATTTGTGTTGGGTTTAGCAGGGTGTAGTTTGAGTAACCCCGGATTGTGCTAATTGTTGTAGTTTTCCTAATGATTGAGTGGTCGACGTCATTCTTAAGGGCAAAAGACGTCAATTTGCCAAATTTGACCAAATTGGGGAAAGTTTGAGTACTCCGAGGGCATGAGTAGAATGGGTATTGCTTTAATTTCATAGTGTAAGGGTTTGATTTTTATTTTAGGGGTTGTGGGCTTGATTTTGAAGTATGAGGTGAAATATGGCACGTTGATCCATTTGGCGAGCTGAGTCGAGCTCACCGAAGAGGTCGGCGGTTCGCCAAAAGTCCCCTGGATCTCCCTTAATTTCTCTAATTGTTGACTTTTTGTTTTGTAACTTTTGGCGATATGCCTGAGCTCACCGAGTTCACTCAGAGACTCACCGAAAGTGCTTGTTGATCTCCCTTCTGCTCCCCTATTTCTTTAATTTCATTGTAACTTTCGGCGAGCTACTTCTAGCTCGGTGATTGGTGTCGGTGATCCGCCGAAAGGTCCTAGACATCGCCGACTATCTTAGAATTTTGGTTATATTTGCACTGTAACCTTCAGCGAGCCCGACCTGGCTTGCCAAAGTGGTTTGGTGACTCATCGATCGATTTGGCGAGTCTCTCTGCAATAGTTTTTCTGAAATTTTTCTAACACTTCTTTCATTGGTTTTCGGGCATGGCTAGACCCAAGGTAGAAGGTAGAGACATATAGCCCCAGAAGCGGGCACGTGGAATTACCATTGATGAGGATCCAGTTGCGTCCCAAGGAAAGGCGACACACCTACCTCCTAAGGGGGGTAAAGGCAAGGGCAAGACGCCCGTGATTGTGACACCGTAGGAGGTTAGTTTAGATAGTGATGGGGTCTACGAGACACACCTCACCATATCAGGCAGTGAGGGGGAATCTCATGATTCTCAGACAGCTATCTCTAAGCCTGAGGATGATCCGTTATTGTAGGCCCGGAGAGCGGAGCTACGCTCTAAGTCATTGAATGATCCATCTAGTATCCCAGTGCCTCCTCCTCCTCCTCATCCAGCTTCAGCTCCTGTGCCTCCTCCAGCAAAGACAATGGACCTAGCGCCACCAGTACAAGGTAGTCCTCCTCGGTCACTCAATCGACTAAAGGCCGAGGGATTAAGGACCATATTAGAGGAGAAGAGATTGTCTACCGACAAAGTGGTAGATAGACATTCATAAGTGTGGAGTACTCTGAAGTACCATAACTTTGTAATTTTCACTAAACCCCGGGTCCCTTACATTCCTACTTAGGTCCGAGAGTTCTATTTGGCTTACGGAGACTTGGTGTCGAAGGGGAAGAAGAAGGCTAGTGCCTTCAAACCGATAGACTTCGTGATGGTCCGAGGCAAGAAGGCAAAATGCAACAGTTCTGACATAAATGCTTGTAACGACCTAATCCCGTTGTTATGAAAAAGTCAATGGGGAAAGAATTGGGATCATAAAACTTTTGTGTAGTGACTTGAAAATTCGTAACCTAGTCCAAATTTGGACGAAATCTGAGTCAGTGAGGTCTAGGAAAATTTGGTAATATATATGGGATCTAATTATGAATTTGATCACGTGAGTAGATAGCTAAGACGTTAAGGAACTCGTACGAATTTACGGAATCAAATTCGGGCTAGTAGAACTTCTGAAACTAACCTTAGCGTGAACGGGTAGTTTTTGAATGTCGTGTGTTGAAGGTGTGTTATGAAATGGGGGTTTGGAACTCAAAATTCATACTCTCTGTCTTTGTGTAAGTTGCTATGGCAGGATTATTTCCGCCAGGGCAGGGCCGCTGTGGCGGGATGGGGGCTGCCATGGCTGGCTAGTCCGAATTAAGTCGGAGAAAGACCCCAATTTCGTTATAATTCTACAAACTTTGTTCTTAAGAGCTAGGAGATGACCCCAAGCGATTTCTAGACAGTTTTCCCCTACTTTTAGTGCAAAAGGTAAGGATTTTACTCCCCTAATCCGCCTTTCGATCCGTAGAACTTAGATTCTTGGGAAATTATTATTGGGGAAGGGTTTTGGCTTGAAGTTGATGGTGCAAAAAAGCCCTAGCTGCACCTTAGGATCATGGGTTTGGTCTTGGGGTATTGGGTTTGTTATAATTCAGGTAATTAGACCTTAATTTATTGATCCTTGCATTAAATTGTTGTTTTTAGACCACAAACAAGCGGAAAGAATTCGGAAAGGGAAGACTCAAGTGCTTAGGGGGGATTCAAGCTTGGTTTCATGGTAGGTGATGGTTTGATTTCATGCTTTGCGTGATGTATGTTGGTAGTTGCTTCATTGTAATGCATGTATGTATGTGAATGAAGCCTTGTTGATCAAACCTAATGAAATGAGTATGAATGAACAAATGTATGTCATGACTCAACACTTGATTGTATGATTATGAGTATGAACGTGATGAGGGTGATTGTGATTGTGGTTGTGTTGAATGGATCAGATGTCATGTTCCGGCACACTAACTTGGATTGGGTGCCACGTTCTGACGCATATATTGGATCGGGTTTCATGTCCAACACACTAATTGGGATCGGGTGTCACGTTCTGGCACACTAACAGTTTGGGTATGGGTTCCATGAGAGGACCATTGATTTGTTATATCTACTTGTTATTGAGGATGCGGAATTTGTGCATTACTCTTGAAATTATAATCGATGTGTAAATATATTTTGTACATAGATGCTTTTTCCTTGTTGTGATTGTTGGTATATGTTGTGCTTACTGGAATAGCCGCTTGATCCTACCAGTACACTATGGTTGTGTACTGATACTGCACTTGATCATTCTTTGTTGAGTATAGGGCATCTTCAGGCGGCTACTGATAGAACTCAACTATGAGAGAGACCGAATTCAAGAGTGAGCCAGTTCTTCCAGGCTTCCATGAGTTCTCCTTTTGCTTAGTCCATTTTTTACCGACTTAGATTAGTACTTTAGATATTTGTTTGTTTAGTTTCGGGATTGTACCCCTTGTTCTTAGACTTGTCATTAGTAGAGTTTTGGTACATTGACTTTCAGGTTCTAGGCATTGTTTTCTGCAAATGTTTTGTTAGACTTTCAGAGTTTATGGGAACTCCAGTTTATTTCTGCAATTAAACCTGCTTCCGTATCTTTAAATGTCTTAATTTTTGTTAAATTGGTTAGATGGGTTGTAGTAATGGTTCTTTCACAGAAGGGTTAGTGTGGGTGCCAATCACGACGGTCTGGGTCATGATAATGCAGTACATGGATGCTCTACCAATTTTATGCATGACTACAAGAGCCTGATCCAGACCAAGACCTTGGATGATTTAAAAGGTTGGCTGGCACCCCTTCTCTTCGACATCAGCCCGAGGTGGATTGAGGCAGGTGCACCCATCGAGAAGAAGGACCTGAACATTGCTGCCAGATACTGGTTTGGGTTCATCAGTAGCACTATTATACTGTCTTAGAACGAGTCCATCATCTGCCACCCAAAGTCAGCTTGTCTTGGTTCTATTATTGCTAGGAAGAGGCTGAATGTGGGATTGCTGATTGAGCAGGAGATGGCCATGAGGGCCAAGCAGCCACAGACCTCTCTCCCATTTTCGGTGTTGATCACCAAGTTTTGTAGATGGGGTCACATTTTGAGAGATGATAAGACAGATGCAGAGGTGACACCTACCTCCTCTACTAACATTCGACGTATAAAAGCCGAGTACATACAGGATGAGGCTGGCAGAAGAAAGGCAGCACCAGTGGATACATCCACGGAGGTCGACGTTGATACATTGCCTACAGAGGCAATCATGCCCCCTAAGGCTACTGGGCCTTCAGATACTTGTGGACCTTCTATTTATGAGACCCCGAGTACATCTGCTGCACCCCCTCCCCAAAGATCTTTTACTGCTGTTGGTTTTGCCTCCCGACCCCCTATAACCCAGGCTATGCTTTACTAGATGGACCATTTCGCCCAATTTTCTGATGTACGTGCCTCCCAGGTAGAGGCCACTATGCCTAGGATGATAGAGCGGGCTATTGATGCTACCTTGGCCCCCCATTAAGGATACTATGAGGGAGTATGGTGTTCAGATTGAGGGCCACAAGTTGGCTTTGGATGCCCTGACTGTGAAAGTGGAAGACTGTGAGAAGGGCCAGGGAGCTATAGATGATGTGAAGGCCTTAGAGGACGACATTACTGGGTTGAGAAATGATGTCGACATGCTGAAGTCCACTTATTTTACTTTGCTATTTGGGATCGTGAAGATTCCCGACATGCCGAGTGCAGATATTCCAACTTGTTCTGAGGTGCCTCCGACTACCACCAAAGATGAGGTTAGAGGTGATGATGCTGCTGCTGAGTCCGAGGCTTAGACAGATGAGGTGTATCTAGGTGTTACTGATGCGGCTGTCTATGATGACTTGGCAAACCTACAGGGAGCCATGGTGCATACAATTGTACAGGCCTCTTTGAGCGATATTTCTATCGTGGGCCCTAGTGGAGCCAAGGATGGTGAGACACCGGGCACTTATGCCCAGACAGAGAGAGCTGTGGATATGCAGACTTAACCTCAGGCCTAGCCTGGAAGGATGATTTTCTTTGCCTCCTTTTGGTTCTCTTTTTAGACTGTATCTATTTTTAGTTTCCTTTGAGGACAACTGTGTATTTTTTTGGTGGGGTGAGTGATGTTTGCGTAATCAAGACACAACTTCCGATGCAAGTGTCTACGATCATACAATAGTATAGTAACCCAACCAAAGGTTGGGGTCGAGTCCCAAGGGAGTGCGCGTGAGAATTAGTGGTTAAGTGTGAAAGTGCTAAAGCTAATGGTAGCTAAATACTTTGGCGAATGAAAACACAACAAATTAAAAAGGGTGACGCAAACATCAAGTATCAAATGGGGGTTTGTAAGCAAGAAATAACTAAAACAGTGAAAATAAGGAAAAATACAAGTATGGAGATGGGATTCTTGGGATGTGATAGGAATACAGGATAGACTAAATCATTGGGTACATGCTTTTGGTAGTAAATTCATTGAGTATTTGTGACTAGGCACTTTAAGGGGGATAAGCTCTCTCTCGAGAAACTTACCCCGTTTCAAACCCGTTCCTCTCGGACATCCACTTGCCGCATTAAGAATAACCTTCGCCTAAATCCACTCACTCTCTCGAGCTGAGTGTGTGGACGTGGGACTAGGGTCCACTCACTTGTAGACACATAATTTTTGACCGAATTTAAGGTATTACACCATTTTTAATACATAATTATTGCTTTTGTATATAAATTAAATATTTTATTTTTCATCGTATTTTAGTAAGTTTATGTTAAAAGATTGAAAAACTACAAAAAATATATGTTTTCATTTAGATTTAATAAATAAGCTAGTGTTTCTTAATTATATTTTTAGACTAGCTATTTGACTTTTCTTATATTTTATTAATTCAAAATAATTAATTAATATTTTTATGGTTTTTATATATATATGTAATTAAAATAAAAGAAATAACCTACCACTACCCTCACCCCACTTACTCCTCCACTACCTCCACTATACACACACATACTCACACGTCTACACACTACACCACTACTGTCTACACACACATTACAATATATATACACAGACACACGCACAAAAATAAGAAAAACACACACACATCAACACAAACGGACAGAAAAAAAAAGAAACAAGAAAAAAACACAATCTGCATATACAAAAAACCAAAAAATACACATCCTTGTTTTATTCTTCTTTTAAAAATTCACCAACACATTCACATCTTTGTTTCCTTACCCATTTTTTTCATATCAACACAAACACATATACCATCACAAACAACCTACAAAAGTTGTGGGTGTTCTAATCGAGCTTCGGTTAAGATTTTGCGGTATTCAACTTTACTTTACCTTCTTATTTAATTTATTCATGGAATTTGATGTAATTATTATGATAAGTTTTCTTACACTTTTATTTTATTCATAATTTGATTAAAATGAAGAATGTGTTAAGTCTTATATCTCTTTAATGAATGAAAGTAACTTTATTGGTGGTTATTTTTATTTATCTATTTTTGTTCTCTAGTTGTGATGTCTTAAAATGAATGGGTCATGATGTTGTTCTTTTCTTGATTTCGATGCTAATAATGATAAAGTAGGAATTATTGGGTTCACAAAATTATTGTTGTTTTATTTATTAAATAAAGAATGCGATTTATTTTAGCAATTCGTCATTATTTTGTTGGATTAATAAAAAGTACGATATGAGTATGCCTAATTTCGCCATTAACTTCAAGATAAAAAATAAAAAATAAAAAATAATATGTGTAGGCCTAATTTTAACATTAACTTCAAGGGTGAATAAAAATAAAAGAATATAAGATAATCCAAAATTTATATTTTATCCTAGAAATTTAGATTTGTTTTATTTTATTTGATTTTATTTAATATTTTCTTATAACATTAGATGGGTTTTAGGCATGTAAACAAAAAATAATATTTGTTTCAATTAAGAATGTGGTTACACATCTTTTTTGAAACACTTGAAAGAAATTCAAGGATGTGGTGACACACCTTGATAAAATTATTCTAATATATATTTTAACATGTGGATTAATTTAATTAAAAGTATCATCAATAAATATAATAATGAAATGAGAAGATTAGTTGTCTAGAATTCTGAAAAGTAAGAGTAAGTACTTTTAATACTAGATGAGTTTTATGCACGTTAAAAATATCTGTAAAAAATTAAGAATGCGGTCGCGCATCTTTTTTGAGACATTGAAAAAAAAAACTCAAGGATGCGGTGACGCACCTTGTCCAAAAATATAATAACTTTCATTAATTTAAAATAAGATCACTTATAGATAAAATTAGGTGATGCACTCGAGAGAAGAAAACAATTATGTTCATAAGCTATTTATATGTCAAGAGTCGAGAATGCAGTTATGCATCTGATTTGAGACCAAATAAAAGTTCAACAATAAAAATGCAAACAAGTCATGACTTGAAAATAATATATCTACAAATGATTTAAAGTAGGTAGAAGTCAATAAAAGCGACCGTGCTAGAACCACGGTACTCGAGTGTTGCCTAATACCTTCCCTCGGTCAACAAAATTTCTTACCCGAATTTCTAGTTCGCAGACCATATAAAGAGTCATTTCCTTTTGATTAGGGATTAAACGAAAGGTGACTTGAAACACCATAACTCAATTTCAAGTGGCGACTCTGAAACGAAAATAAAATATAATCCCTTAATCAATACCGTCACTTAAATTGGAAAAACCCTATCTTCCCGCCGCTGTGCGCGAAAAGGGGTGTGACATCTCTGGCGACTCCGCCGGAGACTAACCAAAATTTGAGCTTTGTATATTTGACTTTTGCTTTATTTTATTATATTATTTCATTGGATATATTGTTTTGATGACCTAATGTGCTACTTGCTGCTCATTTATTGCTTTGATGTTGTTGAATTGTATATAATTTGTCTTCTCGTACACCATCTGAGTCTCTAAAAATAGGGTAGTAGGGAATGCAGTTATGCATCCAATTTCTTTTGAGATAAAGCTGGAGTGTCTGGGCACTCAGTGAAGGATTTTAGTCACACATGTTAGGCAAGGTTGGACCAGCAATGAAGTCGGAATAGCACTGCTATCGATAAGTTGCCCCTCCTTGGCTCGAGTTGTCTACTCGGGTAAGCCAGTCTAGATACCTATCTTATTTCGATTTGAACCTAGTAAAACTAGAACATAGACACGGTTATCCCTAGAAGACTCCGATTCATGTGACTTAGTGAGCTTCAAAATAAGAGTTGGGTCCATCCAGGACAAGTATCCCTCTCTTACTTGACCACTTAGCTCATTTTTATGTGCTACATGAAAATGCATTTATTTGAAAGTTTCTATAAGTTGACTCATTTTAGTATGACTAATGCAATGAATTTTTTTTTTTATCTTTTGATCTTATTTTTTTAAAAGAAAAAAAAAACACGAAAATATTTCTTCTTTTAGAAGTTATTATACATTTCTCAAAATAAAATAAAAAATTTGCATTACTTAATGAAAAGAATAATAATATTTTTATTTAGATTTTTTTTTTCATAAAGTTTGTAAAAAGAAAATTCAAAATATTTTACTTTCATAATACTTTGAAAAGTTACATTTGTCAAAATAAAAAATAAAAATTTAACATCTTAAAGTTTTTTTTACTGTCCAATCTGGACGAACTACACACACCTGATTCTCACCTCAATGAGATACGTAAGCAACCCTCTTTGGGTTTGGTGATCTTTATTCAAAAATAAAAAAATAAAAAATCATTTTTCAAAAGTTCAAAAAAAAAATGGAAAACAAGAAGCTTTAATCTTTATCAAAAATAAGTTTTTATTAATTTTCTTTTAATAATTCAAATAATAAAAAAAAACTAAAGAATTTTATCTCAAAGCCCTAAAAAAGAAAAGCTTAATTATTGAGTTTTTGAAAAAATATGCAAAGATCTTCGCAAGCGTGTTACGTATGCAATTTCAAACGGATTTGATAAATGCATTATTTTTAAAAAATAAAATAATTTATAATTGAAGAAGGTTTAACCCTAACAAACATTATTATCTATGCACAGTTAAATTAAGGTGGTTGATTTGTGGTTAAGCTGGCATCCCATCCCTATAATACAAGGTCAAAAGGGAAAAATAAAATGACTCGCAAAGATTGAAATGAGTCGGACAATGATGAGGTCCAGAACCAGATGATGTCACAAGAAACAGTGTCAGCCGAAGAGATAAGGATACTAAGACAACAAATGACAGAGATGTACGAAGCTTGGATGAGTGGACAAGCTACACCGCCTTCAATTCGTGACTATCTAAATACAAATATGTCACCCCTTGTCCAAGTATCGATAAGTGATCCAATTTATCCACCTGGATTCGGTCCCGCATTCAACGTAGCTGGAACTTCTACGGTGCACCCTTTGAATACGCCTATGACAAGTAATCCACTATTCATTCCAACTGCGCCGACTAATGTCATTCAACAACCTATAATGGAGCCAAAATCCAACAACGATCCTCTACCCAAAGTTCAATATGATCAAGATTATACTCCTGAATTGACTTTTAAAATTCCAAGCTCTTACCCTCACACTCATCAGTATAGTTCCCATGTTGAAGCTGAAAAAGTTGTTAAGAACGAGGAACATGAAGAAATGGCTAGAAAATTGAAAGGTTTGGAACAGAGTGTAAGAGATATGCAAGGATTAAGAGGTCACAAAAGCGTCTCGTTCAATGATTTATGCATGTTTCCCTACGTTCATCTGCCCATCGGTTTTAAAACTCCAAAGTTCGAGAAATATAGTGGACATGGAGATCCTGTAGCTCATTTAAAGAGATATTGTAATCAATTGAGAGGGGCTGGAAGCAAAGAAGAATTGCTCATGGCTTATTTTGGGGAAAGTTTGATGAGAATTGCCTCAGAATGGTTCATAGACCAAGATACTTCTAACTGGCATACATGAGATGATTTGGCTCGATGTTTTGTTCAACAATTTCAATATAACATTGACATAGTTCCAGATTGCACTTCACTTGTCAACATGAGGAAGACGACCACTGGAAATTTTCGTGAATATGCTATTAGGTGGAGGGAGCAAGCTGCTAGGGTTAAGCCGCCAATGAAATAGTCTGAAATGATCGATGTTTTCCTTCAAGTGCAAGAACCAGATTACTTTCATTATTTACTTTCCGTTGTTGGAAAAACATTTGCTGAAGTTATTAAGATTGGTGAAATGGTGGAAAATGGCATCAAGTCTGGAAAAATTGTAAGTCAAGCTGCCTTGAAAGCTACAACACAAGTGATTAAAAATGGATCAGGAAATTTTGGGGGAAAGAAAATGAAGGAGGATGTAGCAAATGTTGTGTCAGGCACACAAAAAGGTCCAAGGGGTCCACCTTATCAATCTGCACCACCTCAATACCATCATTATCTCCCTATGCAAGACACACAATATTCTGTTGTTCCACCTCAATATGCAGTTTACAATGCACAAAAATATGCATACCCACCAAACTATCCTCAATGGCGAGCGCCAACATATCAAAATCTTCATCCTTCTTCTCAAAATTTTCGAGCACCTTATAATCTTTGTCCGAGACAGGGATTTGAAGGAGGTCAAAGGCCTAGAAACAATTTCACACCAATTGGAGAGTCTTACACAAGTTTATTTAACAAGTTGAAACATTTGAAAATAATTGAGCCGATTCCTCAAAATTATGTGGATCCACATGCAAAGGGTTTCAATCCTACAGCACGATGTGCATACCATTCTGATGCTCCAGGGCACAGTATTGAAGATTGTCGTAATTTTTAAAAAAAGGTGGAAGAGATTATTCAAACAAAGATGATTGTGGTTCAAAATGATGACCCCCAAAATGTTACTAAGAATCATCTACCGGCGCATAGTGATGTACACTTTATCGAGATGATATGTGATGACAAAAAATATGACAATTCTGAAGAAAAGACAATTGAAATTGGTAGAGCTTTTACGAAGGCTAACGTGCAAAGCAGTGGCTAAGAAGTTCAGCTTGGTGATTGAGACACTCTTCTTTTCTCTAAAAAGAGTGTATAGATAGTTTATTTTGTCATCATTTCTGCTATACAATCATTTTTATTTTTAGTAAGTCAAATCTTTCTATCATTTCTCTTATGTGTTTGTTTGTTGAGTTTTGTCGTAGTTTGAGTTATTATAGAGTTGTGACCTAAATTTAGTTTGTTGTCTTGTCACCAAGTTTTTTTTTTTAAATCTTTAATATAATCTTTAGTCTGTGTCACTTTGATCCGTTCTATTTGGCATTACACATATACATCTCTTTTTAGTTCAATTTTGTGACATGATATGCAAAAAGATTTGGTTAGATCTTAAGATTATATCTAATCATGAAATGAATACATCAAAGAATTTTTTTTTTTTTGAGGAAATGAATAAAGGACTTAGACACCTTAATACTTCCTTTAGTATCAACAAAAAAAAAAAAATCATATGACTTGACATCTCATTTGTTGTCAAGAAGGTATTACTCTTAGCTGACAAACATGCAACAAAATGATATACATATTCATCAATACATATGTTGCAAAGAAATATTGTATGATTTTCACTCCACATCTTAAAGGAAATTGCTTATATTTGACATTTTTAATAATTGATATGACGAAGACATTTCATTCTACTATCCAAACACCGTGTGATCCTTTGCTATTCCTTTTGAGCCTTAATTTTATTTTCTTTCATACCCCTCTTTTGGAATCAAAATACAGTAAAAAATAAAAAGTCAAGAAAAGAGAAAAGTGAAAAAGAAAAAAAAAAGAGAGAGAGAAAAGAAAAGTTGGAGTGAAAAATAAAAATAAAAATCCAATAACAACAAAAAACAAAATTCCTGAACTACGTTCGACCTGATTCTTGCTTTGACAAGATACATAGGTAGCCTTATTTTGAGGTTCGGTCCAAACAAAAAAAAAAATCTAGAAAGTCCTCATCACAATAACTGAGGCAAAAATAATAATAATAATAATAATAATAATTATTATTATTATTTTATTGTAGTTTTGTAAAAAGAGTCGATTTCAAAAGTTGTAAGTCTTAACCCTGTTACGCAGTATCTTTGAGCTTTCATGCCAATCCTTTCATTTTAACCCTGTCCAAAAGCCACGTTACAATCCAAATAAAGACCTTTTGATCAATTTTTAACAATGACAAGTCAAACAAGCTTTCAGTGTTGATTATATAAGGAAAAATGTTATGCCACTCGCATAAGGAGTGAAAAATGAGGGAATCTTATCGATGAAAATCCTCAAAATCCCTATAGGAGATCATTTGAGTTGAGAGAAAGTAAAAAATGAGAGAGTCTTATTGGTGGAAACCCTCAGGGCACCGTAAGACGATAGTGAGCGAGAGATAAGAAAAAAAAAGACTTGTTAGTGAAAACCTTTCGAGGCACCACCAGTTAAGTGTTAGTCATAAATCTAGTGCAAAAGTTGGATTATAGAAGTCTTACTTCAAAAAGATAAAGTTTAGATTGATTGGACAGACCAGACCATTTAATCCAAAAAGCATGTAATGATCATTACAATTGACCATCACTATCAATGGAATCCATTTATTTTTATTTATTTATTTATTATTATTTTTTCTTCTTAAAAGGATCAAATATTATTTCTTCTTATTTTGCGTCTCGCTCAATTCAATCTTGAGATAGTCTTCATTAAGCAGGCAGAAAATGATTTCAAAATTGCTACCATCTCTTCAATTATACAAAACAAAGCTTGATTAGCCCATCAATCGTGACATAATTCAAGAAATAGTGATATGCATAGTAACTTGTCAGCAATTGACAATTTTTGAATACAGGGTTCAATTATTGTTGGAGGGTGGAAATAGTATAACAAATTTGAAGTTGGAAGTTCTGAACAATTAGAGATGTTTTCAAGATTATCAAGGTGAGTTGACTAGCAAACGAAAGCAGTCAATTTCAAGCTAAAATTAGCTTCAAACATGGCAACAACAGGAACAACTATCCTCAAAGCTAATACTACAAATCGACTACCATAAAAAAAATAAAAATTATTGCATTGTTTCTCCTATGATAAACGTTTTCTAGTGTGAGACAATTATTTTTATTTTTATTTATTTATTTTATTTCTTTACTAGGATAAACATTTCCTAATATAAGACATTTAAAAACTAAAAAAAAAAGGGATAAAATATTGTGGTGATTTTATTTGATGATTATGTTAATTAAGATCTTCCTAAGTACTGAGATTTAGTTTAGCAGGACCCTCCTACATAATGAGATTTAAATTAGCAGGACCCTCATACATAATGGGATTAGCAGGACCCTCCTACATAATGAGATTTAGATTAGCAGGACCCTTCTACATAATGGGATTATCAGGACCCTCCAACATAATGGGATTTAGATTAGCAGAACCCTCCTACATAATGAGATTAGCAGGACCCTCCTACATAATGAGATTTAGATTAGCAGGACCCTCCTACATAATGAAATTTAGATTAGCAGGACCCTCCTACATAATGAGATTTAGATTAGCAGGACCCTCATACATAATGGGATTAGCAGGACCCTCCTAAATAATGAGATTTAGATTAGTAGGACCCTTCTACATAATGGGATTAGCAGGACCCTCTTACATAATGGGATTTAGATTAGCAGGATCCTCCTACATAATGGGATTAGCAGGACCCTCCTACATAATGTGATTTAGATTAGCAGGACCCTCCTACATAATGGGATTAGCAGGACCCTCCTACATAATGTGATTTAGATTAGCAGGACCCTCCTACATAATGGGATTAGGAGGACCCTCCTACATAATGTGATTTAGATTAGCAGGACCCTCATACATAATGGGATTAGCAGGACCCTCCTACATAATGAGATTTAGATTAGCCGGACCCTCCTACATAATGGGATTAGCAGGACCCTCCTACATAATGAGATTTAGATTAGCAGGACCCTCCTACATAATGGGATTAGCAGGACCCTATTACATAGTAGGATTTAGTTATTTTCTCCTAGGTAAACATTTCTTACTCGGAGACATTATTTTATTTTATTTTCTCCTAGGATAAACGCTTTCTAGTCTGAGTTTATTTTTGAAAATTTACATTTGCTAATAACTCACAAAATTTTTCCAGTGAAAACTGGGGCAAAAATTTTGTTTATTTTTTTTGTTTGTGATGGTTTTCAGGGTTCTTCAAGCGAAACATGGATTGGAAATTCAAGAACAAAGTTTCAACTCTTTTTCAGAATGATCAATTTCATGATAGTCAGAATCAGCTTCTTCAATGCATATAACAGCCTGACTTCCTGACATCTATTTTTATTCAGCTTCTAATCAAGAAAACATGCAGTCATTCAAGAACATATTCAAATTGTCATTTTGAAGAGTGCCAAAAATTCACTCTAAGCAGCAAGTTAAGCCTCAATCCAATTCAAGATCAAGATACTCACCCAAAAATCAAGGTGATATCTGAAAGTAAAGACACAAGTAAAGACTCAAGAGAAGCTGTATAGATAGGAGCTTGTACTTTTATTTTCCATTTGACTATTAGCTTTCATTATTTTTATGTAAGGATAGGAACCGCAACTTGGAGCCTCGATAAAACCTCACTTAACTTCAAACTCATCACCTTATCTCTTTGAACTACATGTGACCTGATTCCCCTATACCCCGAGATATGTAGGATGTCCAAAACTAGGACTCGGTCGCATATGTTTCTTTTCGAATAAGAGTCCGTTCAAAACTTGTCACGTTGTCTACTTCTTTGTCTGAAAACTCTTCGTGTTTCCAGTCAAAGAGGGACAAACTATAGACACGTAATTTTTGACCGATTTTAAGGTATTACACCATTTTTAGTACATAAATATTGCTTTTTATATATAAATTAAATATTTTATTTTTCATCGTATTTTAGTAAGTTTATGTTAAAAGATTGAAAAACTACAAAAAATATATGTTTTCANATTAAATATTTTATTTTTCATCGTATTTTAGTAAGTTTATTTTAAAAGATTGAAAAACTACAAAAAATATATGCTTTCATTTAGATTTAATAAATAATCTAGTGTTTCTTAATTATATTTTTAGACTAGCTATTTGACTTTTCTTATATTTTATTAATTCAAAATAATTAATTAATATTTTTATGATTTTTATATATATATATGTAATTAAAATAAAAGAAATAACCTACCACTACCCTCACACCACTTATTCCTCCACTACCCCCACTATACACACACATACTCACACGTCTACACACTACACCACTACTGTCTACACACACATTACAATATATATACACAGACACACGCACAAAAATAAGAAAAACACACACACATCAACACAAACGGACAGAAAAAAAAAGAAACAAGAAAAAAACACAATCTGCATATACAAAAAACCAAAAAATACACATCCTTGTTTTATTCTTCTTTTAAAAATTCACCAACACATTCACATCTTTGTTTCCTTACCCATTTTTTTCATATCAACACAAACACATATACCATCACAAACAACCTACAAAAGTTGTGGGTGTTCTAATCGAGCTTCAGTTAAGATTTTGCGGTATTCAACTTTACTTTACCTTCTTATTTAATTTATTCATGGAATTTGATGTAATTATTATGATAAGTTTTCTTACACTTTTATTTTATTCATAATTTGATTAAAATGAAGAATGTGTTAAGTCTTATATCTCTTTAATGAATGAAAGTAACTTTATTGGTGGTTATTTTTATTTATCTATTTTTGTTCTCTAGTTGTGATGTCTTAAAATGAATGGGTCATGATGTTGTTCTTTTCTTGATTTCGATGCTAATAATGATAAAGTAGGAATTATTGGGTTCACAAAATTATTGTTGTTTTATTTATTAAATAAAGAATGCGATTTATTTTAGCAATTCGTCATTATTTTGTTGGATTAATAAAAAGTACGATATGAGTATGCCTAATTTCGCCATTAACTTCAAGATAAAAAATAAAAAATAAAAAATAATATGTGTAGGCCTAATTTTAACATTAACTTCAAGGGTGAATAAAAATAAAAGAATATAAGATAATCCAAAATTTATATTTTATCCTAGAAGTTTAGATTTGTTTTATTTTATTTGATTTTATTTAATATTTTCTTATAACATTAGATGGGTTTTAGGCATGTAAACAAAAAATAATATTTGTTTCAATTAAGAATGTGGTTACACATCTTTTTTGAAACACTTGAACGAAATTCAAGGATGTGGTGACACACCTTGATAAAATTATTCTAATATATATTTTAACATGTGGATTAATTTAATTAAAAGTATCATCAATAAATATAATAATAAAATGAGAAGATTAGTTGTCTAGAATTCTGAAAAGTAAGAGTAAGTACTTTTAATACTAGATGAGTTTTATGCACGTTAAAAATATATGTAAAAAATTAAGAATGCGGTCGCGCATCTTTTTTGAGACATTGAAAAAAAAAACTCAAGGATGCGGTGACGCACCTTGTCCAAAAATATATTAACTTTCATTAATTTAAAATAAGACCACTTATAGATAAAATTAGGTGATGCACTCGAGAGAAGAAAATAATTATGTTCATAAGTTATTTATATGTCAAAAATCGGGAATGCAGTTATGCATCCGATTTGAGACCAAATAAAAGTTCAACAATAAAAATGCAAACAAGTCATGACTTGAAAATAATATATCTACAAATGATTTAAAGTAGGTAGAAGTCAATAAAAGCGACCGTGCTAGAACCACGGGACTCGAGGGATGCCTAATACCTTCCCCTCGGTCAACAGAATTCCTTACCCGAATTTCTAGTTCGCAGACCATATAAAGAGTCATTTCCTTTTGATTAGGGATTAAACAAAAGGTGACTTGGAACACCATAACTCAATTCCAAGTGCCGACTCTGAAACGAAAATAAAATATAATCCCTTAATCAATACCGTCGCTTAAATTGGAAAACCCCTATCTTCCCGCCGTCGTGCGCGAAAAGGGGTGTGACATCACTCTCTCGAGCTGAGTGTGCGGACGTGGGACTAGGGTTCATTCGCTCGAGGTAAACCTCATGTCGACCCACTCACACTGGCCATCAATTTAGTGGTCTTAGTTTTACGACTTCTCTCTCGAGCAAGCCAAAAACACATAAATAAACTTGTATTTGCAACTACAAATTCATTAAGTTAACCCACAACCACTAAACGAAATCACATTTAAACTACCACTACAACAAATATGATATTTAGCTACGAAATTATTAGTCACAACATAAAATTTGTCACTAATTGTTCATTTTTTGTGACAAAATTTATATTTTGTGTTTAAATACACAAGTCACACTAATTAGTGACAAAACACAAAATTTTCGTAACTAAAATTTTGTCCCCAAAAGTTTCCCACCAAAAATGAGTTGGCGCCATTTATTGAGTAACATTAGCCACAAATTTTAAGTTATTAGTGACATATTATTTTGTCTCTAATAATTAATTTTATTTGTGAAAAATTATTTTTTGTCTTAAAATAATTTAAGATTTAGACACGAATTTTTTTTTGTCACAAAAACATATTAATTACATAGTGACAAATTATAGTTTGTAGTTGAATGTTGTAAGCTTTAGTCACAAAAATTTATATTTAATCGTGACAATAGTTTTCGTCATTAATAATATAAATAATAAGTGACAATGACTTTATTGTCTCTAATGAACCCGCGACTTAGTGACAACAAAAAATTGTCACAAAATATGTCACGTGTCAAATAACAAAATGACTTAAATTTTGTAGTTAATTAATTTAACTTTTTTCTATGAAAAATAATTCTTAGCTAAATACAAGATGTTATTTGGCTACGATTGTTAATGATTATGAATGACAATTTGAAATGAAAAATAACAAAAGTCATCAATTGATTGACAAGAGAATTTTTGTTATTAATATATATATATATATATATATATATATATATATATGAAGAATTCGATCTTTTTGGTAAAAAATGTTGTAATAATCCTTCATTTTTTAAATTAGGTAATCAGGTTTAATAACGAGGTTTTTATCGCGGTAGGGTACTATAACACTAGATCACTAGTGTTGTTCGGGTATTGTTTAGCTACATTAAAAAGTTTGTCGCAAAATATTTACTTTTCGTGACAAAACTATTTTTTCATTAATTGTATATTATTTGTGATCTTAGATTTTGTCACTAATAGTAAACAATTAGTGACAATTATCGTTTTGTCTCAATTTATCTACAAAATTATTTAGATTCGTTTAAAAGTTTGTCAAAGTTTATTTACTTTCTGTAACGAATTACATTTCGTTTCAAAAGAATATGCTATACATTTTAGTGGAAAACAGAAATCGGACAGTTTTTTTTTTTGTGGAAAAGTACACAAAATGGACCCAAATTAAAAGTATTTACCAGAAATTGTCCCATTTCAAAGTAATTCTCTAAATACTTTCGGTCCAAGCTTATTTATCCGAAATACCCCCTTAATTGCACATATTTTCGCTACTTGCAATTATTGTTTTTTTCCTTGTATTTTATTGTTTTGTCGATACATTTATTGCTCTTGTCTTTTTTCATTTATTATCTTTTTATCTTTTTGTATTCTTTTATTAGAAACAATACTTCATCCGTCTTGTATTAATTGATAATCTATACTATATTAAAAGCACGAAGGTCCTTAATAATTTTGTTTGAACTTTTTATCCTTTATTAAAAAACTTTGCTTTAGACAAAATCATTTTTTCACCATTTTTCTTCAATTATTATTTAATTTCATTTCTTCAATTAATACCTAATTTATTTGGACAATGATTCTTAAATTAGTGTAGAAGAAATTATGAAGCATAAGGGTATTTTAACGCAAAAGTAAAAAATAGTAATTTTTTTCATTTGTATAAAAAAATAATCCACATATCTCCATGTCTTATAATAAATGTTTATAAAAAACACTATTGTGTATTATAATTAAATTATGACTCTATTCTTTATTATTTTTATATGCAATTTTTTATATTATCATGACAGACACGTAATCTAGACTAGTTATACTAAAAATAATTGTCCCATATTTGTTGTCCACCTTACTAAATCAAGAAAGATTTAATTAATTTTTTCATATATTACTTTTGCAATTAATTCTTTTTGAAAGTGTTCACATTTATTTGTAAAATTCCCAAAAAGTTTTTAAGGGGTGAATTAGTAAATTATTTTCTTATTTATGATTTCTTAAGCACCGTAAAAGATGAAAAGTGATCAACTAATATGGATGGAGGAAGTATCAATTTGGCGATATTTGTTTTGTCCATTTTTCTTCTAATCTTTTTACTTTTTTTGGTAAGTTTATTTTCTTTAATTTTTTGTTCCTTTCTATAACAATATATTAAAACGTGTTGATAATTATATTATAGTGTATAAAAATAAATAGATAGAGATATTTATTACATATAATAATAATATTTATTTTAAATAAGTATTCATTTTGATAGCTATTCTTGGCGGGAGATATCATATATTTTATGAAATTAATTGAAATGTACAAAAAAATTATCAGGACACCATCAAAAAGTACTTATTGAATAAAATACTTTCAACAATGTTAATAAGTATGTAGAATAATTATTGATAGTTAATTGTACTATTTTGAGTTCATAAAATGTAATTTCCATATTCTTAATTTAGATAATTCAAAATAATTAAAGGAAATCCAAAATGATTTAACAGAAATGCTAAAATTGATTCCCATCCCATTCCAAAACCGGTAAACCCTAACCATCCCACATGAAAGTCCCAATATTTTCCTATACAGCCCCCAAAAATACTTCCGCCTCTCCCCAAGAGTACTCTAGGGTTTCTTTCACCTAGAGGCTCGTCAAAGTTAGGTCCAATAAAGTCGAACATAATTGATTCGCTTCCTCTACTGAGCCACCGATTTGTGATAAATCGGGCATAACATTCAATTGACGTGAAGTAGAAATTGACGATGATGATTTTGCCGGTAGAGAGAGTGATGATTAGAGTTTTTTCAGATGAAGAACTTCATTTCTAAGATTAGGAGTTGTTGAAGAATGACGACGGTAACACTGTTTTTTCTTTTTCTTTTTCGTCAATATTTTATCAGTAGTTATTTACCCTCGGTTTTGAAAAGCAAATCAGAGCTTCGTTTTGTCCTTATTTCTCATTGCTACTTTCTTATTCAATTTTATCTTTGTTTTCTATTTTAGGATTTCAGTAAAGAGGAGCACCGAATTCTACCAACGATTCTTTAATGGAGTGCTCAACAGTTGTTGATGTCCTCTGCCTCATCGCAGTTCAGTTCGATATTCAAGTGGTGAGGTAACTTATGGATGATGCAGAATCCTTCTCACGGTACAATTGTTTCTAATCTAGAAGTTAGTTTTTGTTATCATTCTCAGCTTACACCTTCTATCTATGTATCAAATGTAGGAAATGGAATGTTCCAGATTAGGCCAATCGTATAAGAGACTGATATATGATCATACTGAAAGAAAAATAAGGGAAATGTGGAATGTAGTTGGTGTTTTTTCTTGTGAGTTCAAATTACCCTTCAACTAGATTTAGGAAGTGGATACATCCATTTTTTGTCATCACTTTTTGATGACTTCTATGTTTTAGACTTTATTAAACTCACCGTCGTTTTAGAATCCTTAATAGGATGTCATCCGTAGTTCATTTTTAAGATCAATCAAACTCATTTTTACTTCAGTTAGGAAGAATATGTTGTCATTTACAAACCAAAGTGAAATTGTTGTAATTTTCCCTCTGTTTTATTTTTAATTGAGATATGTTATTATTAATGTTAGTCTTAGGTTAATTTAGGAAAAGATGAAGTAATGGGAGTAGCTTAGGATGACTTGTTTTGTATAGATTCACTTCTAGAAATCCTAGATTCACCTCTGAGTAAGATAGATTTGAAAGGCATGAACAAGTCACATTAGTCGCTGGGAGATTTTGTATTAGAAAAAGTCTTGGCTCACTACATACTCTGTGTAATTATTCTTTAGAAACATTCATTAAATATTTTAATCAACTTCTTTGGCTTCAATATTAGACAAAGACTAATACAAAAGACAAAGTCTTATACTTAGATAACTGTTATTGCTCTTTAAAGACTAATATATACATTGCACTGCTTACTTTTTAAAGACTACATTGATTCTGCTTGTTTTTCAAAGACTACATTGATTTATATGATCACCAAATATGTGAGAAAAATTTGAAATCCTTGTGACTGAATATATGAGCTTGTTCTGCATAGTGACTAATGCACAAGCTGGAAAGCTTTCATTTTGAGCGACTTCCTTCAGAGTTTTTTTCAAGATCTTCTCATAGTTCAACACACAACATATCTTTATCTTTTCTTCTTCACATAAATCATTTATATGTACCTGTTAAGAAAATCAAGGACTTAGCTTCTATGCACTACAAGTGTAAAAAATATTTACACAAACAAATCACTTATAAATATTTACACAAACAGATTACTACCATGTGAAATTCATGAATTATTTTTTTTCGCTTTCCAATTTTTTTCATGTATTCTATACTAGTATGGGCTACTCTTTGCATCCTGAATGGGAAACTGTTGGTTTTGTTATTTGAAACTTTACCCATGATAAGCCATCACTCTTAAGTATAACACGTCATGTGTTTGTTGTACTGTAAGTATAGATCTTCACCCATGGTAAGCTTACATCCTGCTTTTTTTATTTACTTAATTACTAACTTAATAATTAGCCTACATTTTTATTGCATATAATGCAAAAAAGGTAAACTGTTTCCTAACCTTCATAAAAGTTTGAGGATGATCAATGACGTGGTGTACTTTTTGTCAATGCCACTGTAATTGGAATGTATGAATTACTTTTTTTGCAGATGAAACTACCTTTCTGATATGAAGAATGAGTGCTTTCTTTTTTCAAGACACTGGATAGAAGTTCAAATATCATTAAGGAGTTTACTGAAGTTCTACTCATGCATAATTTAAAATGAGAAGTTCTATGAAGGTAAATATAGTTTGTGTTACATATGAAAACTAATGTATGGTTGTGCTGAATATTGTTTCTTCCATATGTGTTTCATGTAGAAAAGCTACAGAATTGATAGTCAAAGAATTTTTACAAAGCTAATTGCTTTTGTCTAGTATCTCAACAACCACTAAACTTAATATAGTTGGATGGTTATATGAATGTTAACACAATTGTTGTACTCAACTTGTGAATTCCTAGTATCTATAGACTATGGTGAACTGTTGTACTCAAGTTTAGAGCATTTAATTTTGGCTACTTGTAGGCACATACAAAAGTGTCCTTCCAAACGTAACTTTTTTGTCTTCCTGCACTATGATTTGAATTCAGGTTTCGGTTATATTCTTAATTAGTTGTGGCATTTCATGTGAAAGTTCTTCTACACATACTATTTTCATGATGTGTGACTAATAAATGTATTCAATAGGGGCCTCCCTTTCAAGATACTGAGTATGAGGAATGGTATAGCCTCACAAACCCCAGCTTTGCTGGTAGAGTTATTAATTTCTTTTATTGTTCCTTCTTGATGATATAATTAAAACTTATTATTTGGTATACAGAAAAAACACATTGTGTGAAGGCTTAGAACTAGAGTCTACCATATGTGAATATTAATAGGCAACATTGATTGAAACTAAATTAGGAAATGTTGTCTACTGTGATAAGAAGACATCTAACTCTACTGTATATTTTGTAATGTGATTAAGAAGACATCTAACTCTGCTATATATTTTTATCATAGTTGTAGTGCTATCATGTATGATTTTTTTAGCTGATAAAAAGGATTTGATCATTATTTTAGAAGGAGAACTGACACTAGGACATAGATTTGCTAAGCTACCATTCCTATTTTAATTATCCGACGAAAATCTATGGCTTCCTGTTTGAATCAAATCAAATCATGTTAGGTTCAACTTTGTTCTTGATCTTCACAAGACATTTCCATTCTTGAGAAGTATTGGTAGTGCATTAAATTATAATTTTTCTTGTTGTTTTTTTTAATTAATAGATAACAACTTTGTAGTTTTTGCACCTAACTTCATTTCTTTTTCATGATTTAGCGATCACTGAACCTTCACAGGTAATCCATTGAGGTACATTTAATAACTTTATAGCTTTTTAGTTTGTTCATAAAGTTTGAAATCAAATATTAGATGTTTCTCCCTCTTTTACACAGGATATGGAAGGTGGAAATCAAAATTAATTGTTAGAGAATGATTCTTCAAATGATATTTTGACAAGCAACATTTGTATTTGTCTTGATTTTGTTGATGGCTCGTATATCTCAATTATACTTTCAAGTTGAATAAATGTTACTTAATATTAGTTGTTCTTTAAGGATTATGCAATGATATATCATCTCAATGTCATTTTAATTGTTCTTAATTAGTACTATATACAAGTGCCATTATTATTATTATTATCTTGCTTCCTTTAGTATGTGATTACTTTTAATTTGTATATTTATCATTATGGCATAAACTACTCTGGTTTATGAAGTTTTAAATATTGAAGTATCATATAATAATTGTATTTTTTGTATAAATTTTTAAATTATTGGAAATCTAGTTAAATACAAATTAAAAATACTATCAGTATAAATGACTAATGACAAAATTTTGTCCTTAAAAGCGTAACGTTTGGTGACGACTACATTATACTTTTAAAGACGATAACATTTTTGTTATAAACGTATTGACGTTTAGTGACATGAATAATCTTTGTCCCAAAATAGCCTACCTATTACCTATAAGTTAATTTTGTATTTATGACAATTGCGATCGTCGCTAATTATGATATTTTGTAGTGACAATTTTATTTTGTCAGTAAAAGAAGTATTTTTAGTGACAACATGATTGTTTTTAACTACAAAATTGTAGAAAAATAAAAATGTCACTAATTTATATATTTAGGGACAAAAAGAAAACTCGTATGTAAAAGGTAGTTTTTAGTGACGAAAACATACTATTACCTACAAAATTTTATAATTTCTATGACGACTAAGTTCGTCATAAATACTATATATTTTGAGTCGAAAATTATTTATGTAGTTAATAGAACTCTATTTAGTGACGAAACACTAAATCGTCTCTGTATACATTTAGTGACCCATCATTTAGGTACGATTGATTGACGAATTATTTTTCGTCTCGAAATTCTTTTTGTGACGAAATATGAATTTTAAGTGACAAAATTGTTCGTCACTAATACTCAAAATCACACCCAACAACTAATCTAACCCATATTCACAAAATCACACCCCAAGAATTGGGGTTTTAGCTACGCATGTAAAAGAGATAATGATGTATACCAATATCAGTTTCCATCAATGGGTATGCAATATTAAGTCTTTAAACAAGCCAAAAGTAAAGAATTCAAGAGACCCAAGTCCAATTCCTTGAATTTGAAACCCTTTGAAAGCTCCAAGTTCTTCAAAACTCTCTCCAAAACTTAGAGAGAATATCTCCAAAACTCTGTCTCCAACTTAATAATCTAAAAACTAGATAAAATAAGGTAAAATTCGCTGCTAAGAATAAAAACTGAACTAGTATTTATAGTTTTCAGAAAATGTGCTCCGAAGGATCTTTTGGCGACGTTAGTTGGGATCGCCGATGCACTCGGCGATCCGCCCTTTGGTCGACTTCATCGCCTTTCATCAGTTGCCTTCAGCATCTTTGTGTCCTAGATCATTGGGCGATGTAGCACTGCTTAGCAGAGTTGCTCGGCGATAAGCCGACTTCTCCCTTTCACCGCCGATTTGCTCATTTCCTTCAGGGCTCATCAAACTGGAACAAAAGACAAATATGCGATCTGTTGGTGATTCGCCGAATGGGTTCGCCGATTCACAGATCTTCATTTCTTCGTTCTTTTAGCTTCTTTTTCTCCTTTTTGCTCGATAGTGTCTATGGTTTCCCTCAAATTTCAAATACTTGAGACTCAAAGGTTTTCATAGGATATCGAGATAAAACATGCATTTGAGGACACTAATTTCATCAAAATATATCCTTAAATGAGTCCAAATCGTAGACTCATCACCCCCAACTTAAATTTTTTCTTGTCCTCAAACAAACTCATGTTCAGCCGTTCAAAAAGGGTTTTTTAAATAGTTCTACACAAGACTCGATCATGAATGCACACAACAAGACTCAATTTGCTTATTCAAAGATCAATTGTGTACTCAAAGAATCAACTAGTGACTCACCAATATCAAAGAATATCATGCTCACAATACTTGCCTCAAATGCAAGTTCAAGCTCAACTAAAGTGTTCGACTGCCCTCACAGAAAGAATGATTCCATAGTCGCACATAGTTTACTCATTTAAAGTTCCGAAATTAATTTCAACGCTCACTCTCACAAAGAAGAAAACAATGCATGCTTTCACCCATAGGTTCGCCGTATTTTCCAATTGACATTTGTTTTAGCTTACTGAAGATCAAAAAGGTCTTTTTAAGGCTTGTAATGAGGCAGAGTGAATGACACGATAAAAAAAACCTAGACAAGTCGCCGCCGTCGTTTACCTTATCACTTTTCCGGTGGTTATGACCACCAATTCACCTGGTCAACCCCTCTTGGGGATAGGCCACACTGAAACAATGATTGAACCAGAGCAAAAAAGGCAATATGCTGCAGTTTTATGCCCCCAAAAATGAATAGATAAACCTATACCATTGAAACCTATCTCATATTTACACGGGGAACCTAGAATAGTTTGGGAGGAGGAAGAAGTCGAAAATATGATCATTAAGGAGAATTTGGAATTTGCTGTCATAGGCAAATTCTCATATGGCTGGTCGGAGATTCAGGAATTACGAAAATTGATTCCAAAACAGTGTGAAATGAGGGGGAAATGTAACATTGGTTTATTAAGCAATAGACATGTACTCATTAGGACCTCATGTTTGGAAGACTATGTGAGTCTACTATCCAAACCTGCTTATTATTTATCACATCGGGGATGGTCCTACCCAATGCGAACTCTCAAGTGGGATCCTATGTTTGACCCGAAAAAGGAAACTTCACGGGCTATTGCTTGGATATCTTTTCCAGCGTTACCACCAAATTTTTTCGTGAAGAAAGCTATTTTCTCGTTGGCAGCTGCGGTGGGGAAACCATTACAGGTAGATCTGGCTACGAAGAATCAAACTAGGCCTAATTGTGCAAGGGTTAAAGTGGAGGTGGATCTTTTAGGTGAATTTCCTAAGAGAATTAATGTGGGCGTACGAAAACAATCTGGGGAAGTGGTGGATAAATGGATCCGTATTAAATATGATTATGTTCCGAAGTATTGTAAAAATTGCAATATTCAGGGACATAATGAACAAGATTGATATATAATACATCCAGAATTATACCCAAAGAAGGAAGGGAATGAGGTTGAAGAATGCTCTGGAGATAAGGGAGATACATATAAGAAACAGCTGGCAGAGCATCCTGTGGAGAGAAGGGAAACAATACAAAACATTGATGAGGTTGTTTTCCAGGAACAGAAAAAGAAAAAGGGTGGTTGGGAAAGGAAGACGAGACAAAATAAATTGCAAGTGTGGTATCCAAAACACAGTAAAAAAGAGAGGGCGGACGAGAACACGGGAAATATGTTTGACGCTTTGGGTAGGTTAGATAATGAGGAGGATGCTGATCCTCTACAAAGAGAGGGTAATAGGGAAACCAATATGGGAAATGAGGTTGGTTCAACAAAAAAATGGGTGGTGGAAGTTTTCAACGAAAAAGAGAGGACGAAAGAAAGTGGTAGTATTAAAAGAAAACAAGGAGGACAGACGGGGTCTTGAAAAGGAAATACAATAAATGATATTGAGGCCTTAGACACTTCTCTGATAGTAGACAAGGCATACAATGTTGAAGTGGGGAGAGAGGACACGGGATGTAAAGAGGGGAATATAGGGGAAGGTGTACTAGAAGGTTTGGAAAATGAAGGAAGTTCAAGTTTCTTTGAGGAAGGGATAAATGATATACAAGAACATAATAATGAAGAAATACAACATAGACGTGATACAGAAGAGGATGGGGAAGTGAATGGGAATATTGATACAATAGCAAGGGAGGGAGATCTTTCACCAAGACAAATAAATAATTTAAAGAGCGGAGTAAAGAAGACTGTCCCCTATCTCCCTCTTCAAGTTAGAACAAGGAGCAATAAGGATACTTATCGGGGTGTTTATTAATGATTGAGAAAGCACTTTGTTGGAATATCAGGTCAGTTAGGTCTCACAAGGCCTTCGATAGACTGATAGATCTAAATAAAAGACATCATTACAAATATATAGCTTTGATGGAACCTTTTCAAGGGCCACATGAGTTAGAACAATATAAAAGGAGATTGGGCTTTCAAAATGCTTTTTGTAACTGTTCAGCCAAGATACGGATATTCTGGGATGAGGATTGGACATGGGAGGTGGTAAGAGATAACGTTCAACATCTATCAGTGAGGTTTGAAGCTGGAAGTGTTAAGTTCATGGTTACAGCAGTTTATGCTAGGTACGATGCTTTGGAGAGGTTAGAACTGTGGGAGGAGCTGGAGGATCTGGCCGAACAAAATCAGTATCCATGGCTTGTTGGAGGGGATTTTAATGTTATTTTGAATGAAGAAGAAAAGCAAGGGGGAAGGGAGTTTTCAATTTATGAAGCGATGGATTTTCAATAGTGTATGAATATTTGTGCATTGTAAGAGGTTAGAGCTTCGGGGAGTAAATTCACTTGGTGGAATGGTAGAGTAGAAGGAAATTGCATTTTCAAAAGGTTGGATAGGGTGTTATGCAATCAGGAATTTGAACAAATTTTTCCTAGTAGCAAAGTACAACACTTGATAAGGCAAGGATCTGATCATGCGCCCTTACATTTGACGTGTAACTCGGAGGAGGAATCCATAAGTCGACCGTTTAAGTTTCTTAATTTTTGGACGAAACATCCAAAATTTAGAACGATAGTGGAGGAGAATTGGAAGGTAGATTTTAAAGGTTCACCATTCTTGGAATTTCAAGCAAAGGTTAAAAAGGTTAAACAAGCTTTGACATGTTGGAGTAAAGAGACTTTTGGGGACATTTTCCAGCAAGTTCAGAGGTTGGAGGAAGAAATTAGAATGAAAGAGATGCAGCTGGAGATTAACCCGTCACTTCGAAATAGAGAGGAATTAAACAAGACAGAAGCAGAATTGAAAAAGCATAGGCTCATGGAGGAGGAGTTTTGGAAACAGAAGTCGGGAATGAGATGGTTCAAAGATGGAGATAGAAATACAAACTTTTTTCACAATTATGTGAAAGGGAGGAGACGAAAATTGTTTATTTCTGAAATCACTACAGTTCAAGGGGATACAGTGACTTGGGAATGAGAATATTGGGATGGAGGCAGTGTCATTTTTCGAAGATCAATTTAAGGAAACAAACACAAGTGTTGATGATAGCATGCTTGATTTGATTCCGAAAATTATCACTCAGGAACAAAATGAGGAGATGGGAAGAATGCCAAATATGGAGGAAGTGAGGGAGGTTGTCTTTGCACTTAATGGGGATAGCACAAGCGGTCCAGATGGATTTTCGGGGGAATTTTTCCAGAGCTGTTGGCAAATTGTGGGTGAAGATACAACAAGGATGGTACGGGCTTTCTTTTGTGGGCATGAGTTGCCTAGATTTATCACACATACGAATGTGGTATTATTGCCAAAAAAGGAGAAGCCAAGAAGTTTTGTTGATATGAGACCAGTAAGTCTTAGTACTTTTGTTAATAAAATTATCTCAAGACTGATCCATCAAAGAATAACGAAATGGTTACCTAGTCTCATATCTCGAAATCAGTCTGGTTTTGTGAAAGGGAGGAGTATAACAGAGAATGTGTTGTTAGCCCAGGAGATAATACAGGACATTAACATAAGAAAGAAGTTTCAGAATGTGGTGGTGAAACTTGACATGGCCAAAGCATATGATAGAGTGTCATGGTTTTTTTTAACCAAAGTACTAAGGAGATTTGGTTTCTCGGAATTGATCATTGATATGGTATGGAGATTGATATCTAACAACTGGTACTCAATTTTGGTGAATGGGCAGTCATATGGGTTCTTTAAGTCAACGAGGGGATTAAAGCAAGGGGATCCTTTATCCCCTACTTTGTTTATCATTGCAGCGGAGGTTTTGACGAGGGGTTTGAATAAGCTTCATGAAGATAAGGAATTTAAAAGATATGTCATGCCTAAATGGAGCCCTCCTATAAACCATTTATCTTATGCGGATGACACCATACTATTTTGTTCAGGGGAGAGGGAATCTATTAAGATGATGATGGGAATACTAAGGGAATATGAGAAGATTTCTGGCCAGTTGATAAATCTCAATAAGAGTTCCTTTTATCTACATAATAATACACCCCTGATAGTAGCAGTGAGATTAAGGAAAATTACTGGGATTAGACAAGGAAACTTCCCTTTCACATATTTGGGGTGCCCGGTGTTTTATGGCAGAAAGAAGAATGTTTATTATGAAGACTTGTTGAGGAAAATACAAAAGAGGCTTTTATCATGGCAGAATAAATGGTTGTCATATGGGGGAAAAGTAATTCTTATTACTAGTATATTACAGTCAATGCCAATATACCTTCTTTCAGCCATGAATCCGACAAAACGAGTCATTCATCAATTACATCAGTTGTTCGCAAGCTTTTTCTGGAGTAAGGCAGGAGGAAACAAAGGAAAACATTGGGTCACCTGGGAAAGATTATGTTATCCCAAAATAGAAGGGGGAATAGGAGTGAGGTCGTTACATGATATATCGAAGGCTCTATATAGTAAGTTATGGTGGAATTTCAGAACATCTAGTTCTTTATGGAGCAATTATATGTGGGCGAAATATTGTAAGAAACAACATCCAGTATTGGTCACGAATAGAGGGGCCTCTCATGCTAGGAAAAGAATGGTGGAGTTAAGGGAAGAAGTTGAACACAACATTTGGTGGCAACTCAAATCAGGCGAGATGAGTTTTTGGTTCGATAACTGGACAAAGCAATGAGCGTTATAATTTTTAGAGGACCATACAGTAGGGGAGGAAGAGATAGAGGTTAAAAAGTTCATCACAAATGAGGGGTGGAATATTCAAAAATTAGGCCAAGTATTATCAGAAGCACTGGTGGAGTATATCACTGAATTCATTAATCCACGTGTATTGGAGGAAGAGGATAAGCCTTGGTGGATGGGAAATACAAGTGGGGAATTCACAATCAAATCAGCCTTTGATCTGCTGAGAAGTAGAAAGGAAAGGGAGGAATGGAGGGGTAATATGTGGTGCAAACAAATCCCTTTTAAGATGAGTTTTCTATTATGGAGGATTTGGAGGGGAAGAATTGCAACGGAGGAAAATCTGAAACGAATGGGAATTACCATAGCATCAAGATGCTATTGTTGTGATGTTTTTAAAAAAGGAGACTACACAACATCTTTTTCTAACGGCTCCCATAGCCCAAAAGCTATGGAAGCAGTTTGCTTCATGTGCAGGTATTCAACAACAAGGAAATTTGAAACAAATGATAACAAAATGGTGGAAGCGTAACACTCCTATCAAAATACAATTCTTGTTCCAAGCAATTCCAATCATTATTGTATGGGAACTGTGGAAAAAGAGAAATGCAAGAAGACATGGAATGGATATAAGTTTTTTTAAGTTGAAAAATCAGTGTGTCAACACTATTATTCAGCTCATAAAAATGAAATATCCATGGATTAAAGTTCCTAAAGAATGGGAGGAGATAGTAAAAGTTCTTACGGAGTACAAACCCAGATTGCATTACTGTACTGTGAGTTGGAGGAAACGTTATAGTGGGACATTAAAATGCAATACATATGGAGTTAGTAGGGGGAACCCTGGGGAAAGTGCCTATGCTTTTTGTTTAAGGAACGACAAAGGTGATATTGTATATGCGGAGGCGGAGCGAATGGGGATCAGAACCAATATGGAGGCAGAAACTACAACAATTATTAGAGCACTCAGGTATTGCAAGATAAGTAATGCCAGAAATTACATTATAGAAACAGATTCATTAAGTGTCACAAATATGGTGCGAAACAATTGGAAGGTCCCATGGCAGCAAGTAGAGGAAATACAGGAAATACAAGAGCTACTTATATCTACATTTGCACAGATTCAACATGTTTTTCGCGAAGCTAATAAATTAGCGGATAAATTGGCAAATGAAGCATGTGAGCAAATGAATGCAATACAAATTTACACATTTCAACAACCATCAGTGGAATGTAGAGGAATTGTGAATATGGATAAAGCAGAAATCCCCTCACTAAGGATTAAAACAAGGAAGATAACAGTCCATGAAACACATCAAGGGAGGGATCAGGAAATTAGCAGCAGAGCATAGTTATACGAGAGTTGGAGAAGGATTGCTGAGATGGTTGACAGATTCAGAGAGGAATTAAATAATTTGCAATCAACAGATCTCAGAACTTGGCATCTGAGAAATCGACATGGAGTCCATTGCATCCACAGGAGTATACCACTACAAAAGGAGAAGAGATCAGAAATGGAGATAGTAACTACAACAGAGAAATGAAGAGGAAGTAACACTTACTTCTGCGAGCTGCGAACAAAGAGGGGGAAGAAGAGCAGGAGATAAACATAGATAACCCACAACATAAGGATAAGGAAGGAGATGCTCCTCAAAGTTCCTGTGAAGAGGCGGTGGAGACAGTGAGGAAGCAATTAGGAAACTATACCCTTTAGGCATCTTTTACACTACGCTTTTTTCATTTGAAGTGAACCTATTAATTCATGCTTTTGTGTTCATTTGGGCCTATTGTTTTGGATATTTGTTTGTAAATACTTTGATTTACTGAAATAAAGGAGCTTTTAGCTCCACCTATTAATTTAAAAAAAAAAATGAGGCAGAGTGCAAATGTATGGTCATTTAGGCTTAGTGGCTTTCATCCTCATGAGATGTGGTATTCACAACACTCCCCTTCATTTTCCTTCATCATTTTTGCTAGTGCTCTTAAGTCATCCCATTATTCACTTCCCATAGATTGTTTGGAATCCCCATTTCTTTGGTACTTTATTCCACAATTTTCTTTTTCATTCTTTTTCTTTTCTTTTTCTTTTTCTCTTCTTTTTTTTATATTGAGGGGTTCCCTTTTTCTCAACACCATAGGTTAAGAGATACTTTTCTTCCACTTCTTGACTTTCCCTTTTCTTTTTACCACACCCCCAACTTAGGCTTTTGGCGTAAGTTGGCTATTCAATTAACCACAACTCAAGAGGATTATTGGTAGTAGATAAAGAAAGGTTTAGTGTTCATCAAGTTTCTTCCAAAGAAAGGTTAGGCTCAAGGGGTGTTCATTAGAGGTTCACACATTCTCACAAGGTAGGCCACAAATGGGTATATGTCAAATGGTTCACACTCTTTAAATCGCCTAAGATCACATCAAGAGCTATCCTTACATAGTCGATCGGACCAACGGGGAAAATTCTAGAATCTATCATGCATGTTTTAAAGTAAGCTCATCACGACACTATAGTCAAACAAGACTCCACACTTTTTGCTAGTGTGCAACAGTCTCTACAAGAGACTCGATTCGATACTAGGCGAGTCAAAACGAGATGCAAAGAGTTCACATATTGTCTATGCAACTTCATTTGGCCTCATCGTAGCCGCGCATTCATGTTCATTATATTGAGAGCACTATTCAAGTTATCAGTATTGATTGGGACTGAGACTTAAATTTTGTAAAAGAACAACCACATTCATTACACAAGAGGTGGCATAAATTTTCGAATGGGTTAAAATCATTTTGCAATATAAAATAAAAGAAGCCATAAACTGAATCATCCACAGAAATAGATAAAACACAATTTTAAAGCAGAACAGTCCAAATATATACACAAAACATAACTATCAACACAAAAGGTGTGAGCCAAATGAAACACAAACAAAAGTAGCACACAAAAGGTGTGGGCCTCACCCCATTACAAACAAAAACATTTGTCCTCAAATGCAAATAAGATTATCCAAGATTTAAAAATAACGAAAGACAGAGAGGGAGGTAAAGAGGGGATCCTGTCTAAGCAGTTACTCCATCTGCCTATGCATCAGTGCCCAATGTGTCACTCTGAATCTGGGCATGCCTTAGGGGGAACAACGACAACTGATTTACTCAGACTATCCAAATCACAAGCCGCCAGAAAGGAGTGGATAGTTGTGAAGAATCCATGTCTCCATGAGGGAATAGTGGGGTCTCGATGATTTGTTTTCCTACATGCACTGGGTTTCTTTCCCTCATTATCTATTTTGGGAGGGTCTATCGCCTTTGTATTTTTCCTGAATTTTTTCGATCTTATTTGTTAGGGTGGCATATCTCTTCCAGCTACTTTCGGTTTAGCCATTTCTACAAAGCTTCGAGAAAACATTAGAAAGTATTCAGACAAAAGCAACGCAGTTCAATTGCAAAATCACTTCGCCGAACTAGTTGGCGAAGCGCGCAACTTCTTTGGCAATTCATCAAGTGCAGTGCATAGAGAATACAAAGGTGCAGACAAAAGGCAAACCAGAAGTCTTTCGGCGAGTCGCCGAATGCTTTTAGCCATCAAAGGCTTCTCGCTGAAAGTTACATAATTAAACATCATATTTGGCATTAAATTAAAGGTGAGATGGAGATTTAAGGCGAACCGCTGAGTGATTCTGCGAGCTCGAACCAGCTCGCCAAATAACCCAACGTGCCTGCTTTTGACCCAACTTCCCAAATTCAACCCTACAACCCTTGAACACAAAATTACAGCTTTCCCAACTCAAATTAGGCTTAGACCCAGTGAAAATCATGCACAACCCACGATTTTCATCCAATTTAAAGTGCAACCTTCACGAATTAACTATTTAACTTAGTACGGGCAAAAATTGCAAACCTAACAGACAAAAAAACATTCTAATCCTAGTAGAGAGGCCCATCACACATCAATATGATACTATTATTGCAAAAGAGTTCAAAAGTTTCAACAATAAACTCGAGGTTTTAGGACTAACCTTTAATGCCGATTGAAATACAATTGACATGCTAGGCATCAAAGAAATCCTAGTTCTGAGCACCAATTAACAACTAAAATACGAATGGAAAGCAAGAATATTGAAATTTCTATCTTGGTGTGAGAATGTGAAGTTTAAAAGCGAGGGAAAGTGAAGAAGTTCAAATTCTAGGACTTTTGGCCAATATAAACCGCCCAGTTCGCATCCATTCAGCGACGTTAATATAGTTTGCCGACCTACTCAACGACGCACCGAATGGTTGCTTACCTCGCCAAGTTATACAGGGCCTCCAGTTTATGTAGAGGTCCAAATGGCAAAAAATAGCAGGATCACCAATCAATTCCTCGATACGCCAACCGGATCCTAAGTTCGCCAACCTGCACTTTTCAACACATTCCTTGTTTTAACCTACAAAATTAACACAACATTATTCTAACATACTAATTTAAAGCGATAAAACCTTGGGTTGCCTCCCAAGAAGCACTTTATTTAACGTCGTGGAACGACGCGAGTCCCCAATCACATTTTATTAGTGGGGTTGTCCCTAGTGTTACTAGGTAACCCCAATAGTTCATTTGGGCGAAGAGGTGGCACCACATAATTCAGGAGTGTCCTGATCAGTTGGATCGATATAGTGTGAGAGCCAACCATTTGATTCAACACTTCAATACTCTCCTTCATCTCTTCCAACATTTGATCTTGTTCGTTGATCTTTTGGAGAATGATTTGGAGTGTGTCCTCGACGCGATTGTTCCCCCTATCTCTAGACTGTTTCCTCTCGTGAGGAGGTATGTACCTCCCTTGACTCTTGCATTGGTTTTCCACCTCTGGTAATTTGGTGGACAACTCGTTCAATTGAGTTACCAGTGCGGTTAACTCAAAGTCCCTCTCGAATTCTTGGCTCGTCTCAGCCGAGTTATCACCATTTCCCCCAGCCATGCTTAGGGTACCTACCTACATCAACAAATCAAAGGAAAACAAAACTAAAAATAAAGTTAGTAAACTACGACTACCAAAAGCAAAACTCGTCTTAAACCAAAAACTTTCACGTAACACCACTCCACGATAGTGGCGCTATTTTGATGTTTGTATAATCAAGACACAACTTCCGATTCAAGTGTCTATGATCGTATAATAATATAGTAACCCAACCAAGGGCTGGGGTCGAGTCCCAAGGGAGTGGGCATGAGAATTAGTGGTTAAGTGCAAAAGTGCTAAAGCTAATGGTAGCTAAAGACTTTGGCGAATGAAAACATAACAAATTAAAAAGGGTGACGCAAGCGTCAAGTATCAAATGAGGGTTTGTTAGCAAGAAATAACTAAAACAGTGAAAATAAGGAAAAATACAAGTATTGAGACGGGATTCTTGGGATGTGATAGGAATACGGGATAGACTAAATCATTGGGTACATGCTTTTGATAGTATATTCATTAAGTATTTGTGACTAGGGTAGACTTTAAGGGGGATAAGCTCTCTCTCGAGCAACTTACCCCGTTTCAAATGTGTTCCTCTCGAACACCCACCTGCCGCATGAAGAACAACCTCCGCCTTAACCCACTCTCTCTCTCGAGCTGAGTGTGTGGAAATGGGACTAGGGTTCACTCTCTCGAGCTGAACTTCATATCGACCCACTCATACTGGCCATCAATTTAGTGGTCTTAGTTTTACGACCTCTCTCTCGAGCAAGCCGAAAGCACATAAATAAACTTGTGTTTGCAACTACAAATTCATTAAGTTAACCCATAACCACTAAACAAAATCACATTTAAACTACGAATAGACTATCAGCAAGCAAGACCCAACAACTAATCTTACCCGTACTCACAAAATCACACCCCAAGAATTGGGGTTTTTGCTACGCATGTAAAAGAGATAAAGACATATACCAATATCAATTTCCATCAATGGGTATGAAAGATTAAGTCTTAAAACAAGCCAAAAGTAAAGAATCCAAGAGACCCAAGTCCAATTCCTTGAATTTGAAACCTTTTGAAAGCTCCAAGTTCTTCAAAACTCTCTCCAAAACTTAGAGAGAATATCTCCAAAACTCTGTCTCCAACTTAATAATCTAAAAACTAGATAAAATAAGGTAAAATTCGCTGCTAAGAATAAANTAAACAAAATCACATTTAAACTACGAATAGACTATCAGCAAGCAAGACCCAACAACTAATCTTACCCGTACTCACAAAATCACACCCCAAGAATTGGGGTTTTTGCTACGCATGTAAAAGAGATAAAGACATATACCAATATCAATTTCCATCAATGGGTATGAAAGATTAAGTCTTAAAACAAGCCAAAATTAAAGAATCCAAGAGACCCAAGTCCAATTCCTTGAATTTGAAACCCTTTGAAAGCTCCAAGTTCTTCAAAACTCTCTCCAAAACTTAGAGAGAATATCTCCAAAACTCTGTCTCCAACTTAATAATCTAAAAACTAGATAAAATAAGGTAAAATTTGCTGCTAAGAATAAAAATTGAACTAGTATTTATAGTTTTCAGAAAATGTGCTTAGAAGGATCTTTCAGCGACGTTAGTTGGGATCGCCAATGCACTCGGTGATCCGCCCTTTGGTCGACTTTGTTGCCTTTCATCAATTGCCTTCAACATCTTTGTATCCTGGATCATTCGGCGATGTAGCCCTGCTTTGCAGAGTTGCTCGGCGATACGCTGACTGCTTATTTTCACCGCCGATTTTCTCCTTTCCTTTAGGGCTCAACACATTGGAATTAAAGGCGAATATGCGATCTGTTTGTGATTCACCGAATGGGTTCGGCGATTCGCAAATCTTCATTTCTTCATTCTTTTAGCTTATTTTGCTCCTTTTTGCTCGATAATGTCCATCCTTTCCCTCAAACTTCAAATACTTGAGACTTAAAGTTTTTCATCAGATATCGAGATAAAACATGCATTTGAGGACACTAATTTCACCAAAATATATCCTATATGAGTCCAAATCGTGGATTCATCAGTGAGGTATTTCCATACCTACCTCTTGTTGGTTGTTTTGTGAATATTGGTTTGATTTTGGTTGTATTTTTGTGAATATTAAGCTTATTGGCTTATATATCTTGGTTGTTGGATTATGGTTATTGATAAATTGTGGCCCATTGTTTTAATTTGAAAATAGTGTTGAAATGGTTTTGAACCAAGTTTAAAATTTTTGCCACCTCTTTTGTGTGTAATTGTGGTTGTTCTTGTACAAATTTGAGTGTCGGTTGTGGTGAATACCGATGACTTGAATAGTGCTCTTAATTGAACAAAAGGAATGTGCGGCTACGATGAGGAAAACTAAGTTACATAGACAATATGTGAACTTTAAGAATCTTGTTGTGACTAGCCGATTGTCCATTAAGTCTCTTGTGATGAGCATTGCTCGCTAGCTAGAAAGTGTGGAGTCTTGTTTGATAATTGTATCAATGCCTTGTGTGGTGAGGTTGTCTTGAACATTGTGCTTGATGACACCTAGAATTTGCCCCGTTGGTTTGATTGATTGAGTGAAGCAAGCAATTGAAATGATCTTCAGCAAGAAATTTGAACAGTGAACCAACTTGACAATATACCTCTTTGTGGCCAACATTGTGAGATGTGTGAACCTTGCTTGACACTTTTTGAGCCTATCCTTTTTTTGGAAGAAGCTTGAAAAACTTTGACCTCTTTATCCCATTACCCATAACCTTCATGAAGCATTGGTTCGTTTGAATAGCCAACTTACGCCAAACGCCTAAGTTGGGGGTGTAGTGAAAAAGAAGGAAGGTCAAGAAGTGTGAAGATTCCCCTCTTTGATGGATTGTTTTGAAAAAGATAGAATCCCTCCATATAAAAAAGGAAGAAAGAAGAAAGAAGAGAAAGAGAAGAAAGAAAAGAAAAAGACAAAAAAAGAGAAAAAAATGTGAAATAAACTGTGTGAAAACAATGAAAGAAATAGGGTATTCAGTGATTCATGTTTGGTTGAATAGTGGGGTGGATTATAAACATGTTTGAATGAGAAAGAGAAGGAGAAAAAGTGAGTTTCAGGCCATACTTCATGAAGGTAGAATCCACTAAGCCTAAATGACCATACCTTGACACTTAGCCCCGTTACAAGCCTTAAAAAGACCTTTGTGATCTTGAGTGAGCTGAAAAGAATGTTGATTGGAAAATAAGAGCAAGCCTATGGTTGGAGTCATGCATGTGTTCATCTTTGTGAGTGTAAGAGTTTTATGTGATTCCGGGACTTCAAATTTTTGAGAAATGTTCTATGAATATGGAATCATCTTTGTTGTGAGGGCATTTGAATACCTTTGTTGTCACGACCCAGGGGTATACCCTAGATGTAACATGACACATAGAACCCCGAAGGACTCAATGTAAGCCACTTAGCATATCATAACATAAGATACTAGAAAAGTATGGAAATTTAAAACATTTTTCAATCAATCGAAGTCTCCCAAAACGAAGCGGAAGTCTTTAACATTTGTCTCAAACAATATAAAACAACTTTGAATAACTCTTGGGACACAACCCATACAAAAGTTCTAACATAAAAGAAAGACATAAAGGAAAAGGGTGATCAAGTCCTCGATGCTATGGGGACTTGCCAAAACTTCACTTCTTGATATACTATGAACCTAGTCACGAGGATGAAACTCAATATCGCCGGACCCTATATTTGATAAGAATGTAAGTAAAAGTATGCGTTATTACAATGATGTACTAAATATGATGGCTAGAATAAATCATCCACATAAGCATATACGGTGCATTAGTCAAAATAAGACATATACCATAATCATAAGAGATAATAACATAAATCATAATCATAAGAGATAACATCATAGTCATAGGCATAATCAATGCATTTAGAACAACACAACATAAGAGAAACACCTCATAAGTCACCTCAAGGCAAGCTTGTGCAATGCATGGATAAGACCCCATAATCCCATCCATGCTAAGCAAGTCACTTTAGGTTCTCATTCACATTTACCATCTTTTGATCTCATCCTTAGCTTATTAATCATAAACAAGGGAACATTCACCTTTAGTCACACATGTATTGGAAAGGCCTTTCAAGCTACAATTAAACCCAAGCACACATCATAAGCATAAGTCAAAAGCATATTCATTACATTAATCGTCATAACATAAGAAGAACATACCATAGATACCCTCAAAGCATACTTGTGCAATACATGAATAAGACCCCATAAATCTCACCCATGCTAAGTAAAGCTTCTTGAGTAACCATAGTTCATACTAGACTTGACATTGGGGGAATTAGCCTTAATCGACATAGACCATGTAAGCTTACATGGAATTTGGTGTTACCCAGACAGGTAGATCCATTATTTTAGCTTAGGTGAATCCAATAGATAAATAACCTATGGGGGCACCTAGTTATGAGACATCAGAGATTATTACTAGATACCCGACCTCAACTCACGTGAGGGAATCAATCTAAAGAGATTGCTCCTAGAAAACCCGGGCTAAACTTACATGAGGGCTTCCATCTTATATCAATATCCAATCGGTGTTAAGCATAATTCCCACGAAATACGTCATTAAGTCATAACTTTATTCATGTCTTATGGAATGATGTACTTGACAATCAATCCAAAAGAGTTCATTAGGATAGATCTTAGACCATGAGGGAGAATAGCCTTTCACTGTCCATGTCTTCATTTAAATTCAATAGGTGAGAAAACCTTTCAACCTTAGAATCATCATTATGTGAGAAAACCTTTCACATCATGTTCATTATGTGTTCATTAGAATAACCTTTCAATAAACACAACAACATTATCATAATCATAGATATTTCACTCTCAAAATGTTCTTAATGCATATACATAACCTTCATAAAACATGCATAATATCATATATTGCCCTTTCAAGGATCAAATCTCATATCAAATCAACACATCTAGAATGACTACATTAGACATGGATATAATCATAATTCAAGTAATCGAATCACTACATGCATAATTTCATGTACTCATAATATAGGTCATGTGAGCAAAGTCCTTCCACAATAATACCATATACAATTCAATCATGTAAATAGTTTCACTTTCAAAGCCTTAACATACATAATTCAACATATTATACTTACTCTCAAAGCCCTAGAATTCATCATTCATACTACAAGCTTTACTCTCAAGCAATACTTCACATGGTCATCACATATGCCTAATTCTCAAGAAAATCTAAACCACATGCTTCATTCTTAAGCAATTTTAGTAATATATCATCGAAAAGGTTCAATCTCAAGCCTTACTAGTCATGATCCATCACATACATTATTCTAATTCAATTCATGTCTACGTGATTTTATTCTTGAACAATTACTATACATATCACAAATTCTAGAAGATCATCTATGAATCCTCAATTTCCCTTTATAAGACATAAACCCCCATTACTTCAATTTCATCAATTAGACTAGGGTTAATCATGGAAAACATGTAATTTCATCATAATAACATGATTCACTACTAATTCAATCATAAACAACCATTATCCACTCAACTGGATCAACATTCAACAATACCCACAATGTAGGAAGGAACCCTAATTAGAATTGGGGAATGATCTTCACAATTGGGGGAAACATGGGGTTTTATGGATGAAAGGAGTCCATGAATAAATAAGCTATCATACCTTGATTATAAAGCCTAGCAATCTTGAAACAATGGAGTCTTGACCTAACTTGAACCCTTCTACTTCTTCTTCACTTTCTAGAGAGAGAATTTTTGGATAGGATGAGTTTGTTTGGGGATCTTGAAATAATGATTTGGAATTACTTAATTAAGGGTCTAAAGTCTTTATATAGGTGGTCTAAACTCTAATAAAATGACATTACTTAACCCCTAATTAATTTGGGAAAGTTCCATCATGCCCTCACTTAACCGCCTAATTGACCATCACAGCCTAACCCATGAGACCATGCCCACGGGCCATGGGTGGACCCACGGGCCGTGGGTGGACCCACGGGGCGTATTGGTCATTCGTGGGTGGTGGTCTACAACTCAACTTTTGGGACCCTGACCCACGATCCCTTACTCTTGGGGTGTGGGTCCCTTTCGTGGGTGGACTGTTTTAGGGCAGATTTTGGGTCCTCCTCAAGCACCCTTGGTTGGTCCTTGGGGAGTTATACCTTGACATCCTAACCTTCAACCCTTCATTTTAAGTACAGGAGGTTAAATTCATGACCTAACCCTAACGTCAAGCTCTTGTTTAGCCTACTAGTTTTTGGGGTGTTACAACATCTCCCCCTTCGGAACATTCATCCTCGAATGACATTCTAGGCACTTCTTAAGGTCACAAATCTAGACTAGCAGCCCATCATGCATGCAATATTAAAATAATGCACCATTCAAAAGAGGAAACATCAACTCCATCTCAAACATAATCAATGTATCACAAGGAAGTAGGAGCTACATCTAACAACCATTATGCATGTAAACTCAACATTTCTCATATACGTAGGAGGAATTACCTTCTCCAAGCTTTAAAGCATGCTCAACACAATCTCATGAAGCCATTAGGCCATTTACTCAAGAAAAGCATATACATATAGGGCATGATCATCAATTCATCTCATGAAGTCAAATAGTCAACTCATACTTAATGCACAACAACATGAGGAAAATCATGCAACTTAATTTTGTTTTAAAAGACAAGTTTTCATGGACATGCATAACATAAGGAAATCATGGAAACACTTATAACACACATGACTTCACATAAAGAACAAATCATGAGGAACTCATCATCCTAATGCTAAATGAGGAATACAAGGAAAAGGATGAGGATATCAGGACTTCTTATTGGCCCTTCGCCTCCCAAGTACCATCCTCACCTAAACACCTCACTCAAAGACCACTACTTAACACTTTCATGGAAGCAACTTCCTTCCTCTTCCATTTCTTAAGTTGCCGGTCTAAGATCCCTACCGATATTTCTAAATTGAAGAAATTCTCATTAAGCCACTCTAGCTCACAAGCAACCTTACCAACTTTACTCAAGATCTTGTATGACCCTACAAAACCAGGACTAAACTTCCCAAACTCACTACACGTCTCAATGTGAGAATTCCAAGCCAACCCAAATCATGAACATCAAGAACACTCAACGACCTTGTTATTTATGCACATCATCTCCCCCTTGGGAGTAAACCTATACGGACTCTTCTAAGCATTATTTCTTTCAACTCTAAGGTCGGAGCAAGACTAAGCTTTCACACCCATCACACAAGATGATTCTAAACCATGGTGAATTATACTACTACCTTTTTAAAGAAGTCTACTCATTCAAAATCTCAAGGTATCTTCTAAACACCCTATTCTTATAATCTTTCAAACATACCTCACAACTCATAATGACTAAGTCCGGTTCCACCATCAATACAACTATAACAACAATGAAGCCCATTCCTACGAAAGACAACATCACAATCTAGCATATCAAGTCCTATCTAGTCACATAGCCATAGTTGGCATCACAACCAACATTTTCTCCCTCGATCCTTGTGGCATAAGCCCTTTGAGTGGTCATATCCTTAAGACCATTACATAAGAAGTTGGAGAGAGACCTTATAGAGTTAAACTCTATGGAACGACTTAGAGAATGAAGAAGTGAAGTTTCCTAAGCATCTAATAGCCTTTCAATCATAAATGTGGTGCGTTTCACACTTATGAACAAGACTCTACAAGACGTGGTTTCAGACATCCTAGAACCATTCTAAACCTTGTGCTATGATTACCAAGTTTGTCATGACCCAGGGTTATACCCTAGATGTAACAAGGCACATAGAACCCCAAAGGACTCAATGTAAGCAACTTAGCATATCATAACATAAGATAATATAAAAGTATGGAAATTTAAAATATTTTTCAATGCAATCGAAGTCTCACAAAACGAAGCAGAAGTCTTTAACATTTGTCTCAAACCATCTAAAATAACTTTGAATAATTCTTGGGTCACACCCCATACAAAAGTTCTAACATAAAAGAAATACATAAAGGGAAAGGGTGATCAAGTCCTCGATGCTATGAGGACTCACCAAAAGTTCTCTTCTTGATCTACTATGAACCTAGCCACGAGGATGGAACCAAATATCGTCGGACCCTACATTTGATAAGAATGTAGGCAAAAGTATGCAATAATACAATAATGTACTAAATATGATGACCAACATAAATCATCAAGATACACATATAAGAGGCATTAGTCAACATAAGACATATACCATAATAATAAGAGATAATAACATAAATAATAAGCATAAGAGATAACATCATACTCATAGGCATAATCAATGCATTTAGAACAACACAATATAAGAGAAACACCTCATAAGTCACCTCAAGGCAAGCTTGTGCAATGCATGGATAAGACTCTATAGTACCATCCATGATAAGCAAGTCACTTTAGGTTCTCATTCACATTTACCATCTATTGATCTCATCCTTAACTTATTTCTCATAGACAAGGGAACATTCACCTTTAGTCACACATATATTGGAAGGGCTTTTCAAATTACAATCCAAACCAAGCACATATCATAATCAGAAGTCAAAAGCATATTCATTTCATAGATCATCATAACATAAGAAAAACATACCATAGATACCCTCAAAGCGTACTTGTGCAATGCATGAATAAGACCCCATAAATCTCACCTATGCCAAGTAAAGCTTCTTGAGTAACCATAGTTCATACTAGACATAACATTGTGGGAATTAGCCTTAACCTACATAGACCATGTGACCTTACATGGAATCTGGTGTTACCCATACCGAAAATAGTTGTCCTACTTGCCTAAGGTAGAACCACTATTTTAGCTTAGGTGAATCCAATAGCTAAATAAGCTATGGGGGCATGTAGTTATGGGACAAAGAGATTGTTACCTGATACCCGGCCTCAACTCACGTGAAGGTATCCATTTTAAGAGATTGCTCCTAGAAACCCTGGCTCAACTCATGTGAGGGCTTCCATCTCATATCAATATCCACTCAGTGCTAAGCATAATTCCCACGGAATACTTCATTAATTCATAACGTGATTCAAGTCTTATGGAATGATGTACTTCACATTCAATCTAAAAGAGTTCATTAGGATAACTCTTATATCATGCAGGAGAATAACATTTCACCGTCCATGTCTTTATTTAGATTCAATAGTTGAGAAAGCCTTTCAGCCTTAGAATCATCATTATGTGAGAAAACCTTTCACATCATGTTCATTATATGTTCATGAGAATAACCTTTCAATCAACATAACAACATTATCATAATCATGGACACTTCACTCTCAAAATGTTCTTAAAGCATATACATAACCTTCATAAAACATGTATACTATCATATATTTCCCTTTAAAGGATCAAAGCTCATATCAAATCAACACATCTATAATGACTACATTAGACACGGATATAATCACAATTCAAGTAATCGAATCACTACATGAATAATCTCATGTACTCATAATATAGGTCATGTGAGCAAAGTCCTTCCACAATAATATCATCTACAATTTGATCATGCAAATAATTTCACTTTCAAAGACTTAACATACATAATTCAACATATTAGCCTTACTCTCAAAGCCCTAGAATTCATCATTCATACTACAAGCTTTACTCTCAAGAAATACTTCACATGGTCATCACATATGCCTAATTCTCAAGACAATCTAACCACATGCTTCATTCTTAAGCAATTTTAGTCATATATCATCATAAAGGTTCAATGTCAACCCTTACTAGTCATGATCCATCACATATACATTATTCTAATTCAATTCATGTCTACGTGATTTTATTCTTGAACAATTACTATACATATCACCAATTCTAGAAGATCGTCTATAAATCCTCAATTTCCCTTCATAAGGCATAAACCCACATTACTTCAATTTCATCAATTAGACTAGGGTTAATCATGGAAAACATGTAATTTAATCATAATAACACTATTCACTACTAATTCAATCATAATAAACCATTATCCACTCAATTGGATCAACATACAATAGTACCCACAATGTAGGAAGGAACCTTAATTAGAATTGGGGATTCATCTTCATAATTGGGGGAAACATGAGGGCTTCATGGATGAAAGGAGTCCATGAATGAATACACTATCATACCTTGATTATAAAGCATAGCAAGCTTGAACAATGGAGTCTTGACCTATCTTGAACCCTTCTTCTAGAAAGAGATTTTTTGGAGAGGATTAGTTTGTTTGGGTGTTTTGAAATAATGATTTGGAATCACTTAATTAAGGCTCTAAAGTCTTTATATAGGTGGTCTAAACTCTACTAAAATGACACCACTTAACCCCTAATTAATTTGGGAAAGTTTCACCATGCCCTCACTTAACCACCTAATTGACCATCATTGCCTCACCCACGAGACCACGCCCACGAGCCGAGGGTGGACCCACGGGGCGTGCTGGTCATCCATGGGTGGTAGTCTGCAGCTCAACTTTTGAGACCTTGACCCACGACCACTTACCCACGGGGCGTGGGTCCCCTTCGTGGGTGGACTATTTTGGGGCAGATTTTGGGTCTTTCTCAAGGACCCTTGGTTGGTCCTTGGGGAGTTGTACCTTGACGTCCTAACCTTTAACCCTTAATTTTATGTACGGAAGGTTAAATTCATGTATCTAACCGTAACGACAAGTTCTAGTTTAGCCTACTTTTTTTGGGGTGCTACAATTGAGCTTTGAACATGCATTTGAAGCAAGCATTGTTAGCTTGAGTACACTTGATTGATGAGTCGCAATTTAAATATTTGAGTACATAATTGAGCATTGTTTGTGTAGTTTGAACCTTGTGTGTGCATTTATGTTGAGTTTTAAGCAGCACTATTTGTAGGCATCCTTGTTAAACTGATTGATGTTGAGTTTTTACTTGATGACAAGCAAAAGCTTAAGTTGGGTGTGCTGATGAGCTTGAGATTTTGACTTATTTAGGGCTTTGTTTTTATAGTATAAGTGTCCTCAAATGCCTAATTCATGCTTTAAACTGATGTTAAAGTGTTGATTTACAACATTGAAGGCTAAGGAGCAAGGCAAGGACACTATTGGGAAAAAAAAGAGTAAACAAGCTGAATAAGTGAAGAAAAGCGATCCTGGGGATCACCAAGACCACTCGGTGAACCGCCGAGTGGCTTTTTAGCTCACCTAAAGTTCCAGCGTGCCAGCCCTAGTGAAGAACCAACTTGCCGACATGAGTGGGTAGTCGGCATGTCACGTCCCAGATCATCGTGATTGGCACCCACACTAACCCTCTGGTGGGAGAACAATTACTACAACCCGACTAAACAGGTTAGCGAAAAACTAGGCATTTAAAGATACAGAAGCAGGTTTAAACGTAGAAATTATATAGAGTTCACATAAACTCCAAAGGTTTTAATAAATAACTAACCAAACTAATGAGGAAGTTTAACCTTTAGAACCTGAAAGTCATTGTACCAAAACATCTAAATTCAACAAGTCTAAGAAAATGGGTACAACGCAAAACTAAGCATAAGCAACATCTAAAGAATAGTCTGAGTCTGAAGAGAATGGACTACACAAAAATGAAGGATTTCATGGCAGCTTGAAAGAACTGGCTCACCCTTGAAATCCGGTCTCGATTACTGATCTCCTAGTTCAGATCTATCAATAGCCGCCTGAATATGCCTTGTACTCAACAAAGAACGAGCAAGTGCAGTATCAGTACACAACTACAGTGTACTAGTAAGATCACGAGGCTATTCTAGTAAACATAACATATATAAGAAGTCATGTCACGCCCCGAGCCTACACCCTGGGTGGGACTGGCACTTGAGAACCATTTCTGACCACAAACGAACACTTGGCCTGGCTAGACTCTCAGCGGAAAACTTTAAGCATTATTACAAAAATCAAATGCATTTATGAAACAACTGTCTGAATTTAAACCCAGAACGTTTAATGATAAAACATTCAAACTAGCCACAGTGGCAACTCAAGTCTTATAGAAAAACATTTGAAATACAAGACTAAAGAACTATGACTACTCGTCTATGAAGTCTCTAAAACATAGAGGGATGTCGGGAAAAGACCCTCGATCATCCTAACAATTGAAATACTAAAGCAATGTAAAAGGAGTCCTTCGAAAAGTAAGGAGGCTCACCAAATGACTCTGAGTGCTCAACCGGATCAACGAGGCGCTGGATGATGATCTTGGTTACCTGTATCTGCATCATAAAATGATGCAGGACAAATGACATCAGTACATTGAATGTACGAGTATGCGAGGGGAACACTAAACAAAACATAAGCTTGAAAGGAATCTGAAAGGAACACTTACCTTTGATTTACTCAACTCATGAATACTCAACTCAAATGCAAAGTAAAAATAACAATAAAGGTGCAGTTTATACAACGCATATAAAATAGTAGATGACAACTTAATGTATTAAAGAAATACAATAGAAACTCAGTTTACTCATATAATAAAACAATATAATATTGTGGGAGTTTCTCTAACCAACAACCATCACTATGAGCCTAAGTGATGATACAACGTCTCGCCTACGCTCCCAGAACTGTCCTATACTTTGCCGTCATATAGAACGCCTCAACTAAGTGGATCCACTAGTTTATGCTAAAAAGCACTAATGAATCATCTAGAAATTATGATCCTTTCTACCCATGATGGCTACATGGTTTTAGGAGACTTGAGTTATTATGAACTCGCGTCCCCATATCGGTGTTCAATATTACTCCCAAAATATACTCAGCTCATATGTTTCAAAAACAAAACTCTTTCCGTGATTTGAGATAATTACTAGCTTAAAAGCTCTCTTGGAAATCAGTGTTTCCTCTCTTACTTAAATGTGAAAATATTTACTCTTTAGGAATACTTCATTCCCATATACTTTTATTGAAGAAACGAACTTCATTTTTTACTCTTGCTTAACTCAAAACTCAAGTCTTAAAACAAGTTTAAATGTTTGCAAAAGTCTTCTTGAAAAGACTCTAAGAACTTTCTAGACTTAGCTCTTAACTTTTCTTAAATGTGAATTTATGGATTTAAGGTTATGATTCAAGTTTATGGATTATTTCTAGGTCTTTAGAAGTCATTCGGAGTAGTTACAATCGATAGGAAGTTTTAGTACACTTTAGAAGGACTCAAACGGGATAAACAACGAAGAATGGGTGGGGGCAGACGACCCGAGCGCGTTTCTGGCGTGCCGCGCCAGCCCCTAAGTTACTAGGGCTCATTTCTGGCGCACTGCTGGTGTGCCGTCCCAGCCTTCCTGGCACTACAGGGGCGCGCCGCGCCAGCCCCTTCCTAGGAGAACCCGACGAACTTTTCAACTCGTTTTCTAATCTAAATTCAACTAAACTCGATCCCTTTTCTCAAATTCTCTTTAGACTCAGATACCCAAAACATATACACAAAAATGTAACTCAAACATTTCAAGGAATCAACACTTTAATCTCAAGAAACTCCTCAATCTCAACTCAAATTCAAGAACGAAAGAAATTCAAGAATGCCCATCAAGAACATTCAAACTTCCAATCTTCTTAGAACGAATTCACGTTGAATTAAACATGTTTGGCATGTGGGTGAACGAACCCAATGTTATAAAAGTCTCACATACCTCGTAGGATCAAATCCTTGACGAAATCCGCAATCAATTCCTTACGAAGTCGACGAATCTTGATTTTTCCTCTTCTCTTCTCTGTTGAGTTCTTCTCTCTAAAGGCCTAGCGTGAATTTTCAATTGTGTAAACTGAACCAATTCAGTTTTGACCCTAATTAATTCAGTAAAAACGAATTAAATCAAGTGGGTATGGAAAAGACCAAAATACCCCTTAAAATCTGGATTAGACTTTTCTTATATAAACAACCCAACTTCAAATGGGCATATCTCACGCATACAAACTTGGAATCACGCAAACTTGGTGGCGTTGGAAAGATAAATCCAAGATATTTCCTATGGTATCTGGTTGCACACCTAACTCATCCTGATCTAGGAGTTATGGTCATTTGAAGTTGACCCAAAACTCAAACTTAACATTACTTAACCAATTTTGCAGATTTTTCATTCTTTCCAAATTTGACTCTTTCCAATTCTAGCTCTTTCTAGTTCTTTCAATTTGCGAGATGTTGGATTATCTCCCCCTTGGGAACATTTTTCCTCGAATAAGATTACTCTTATTAGGCTAAAGGTGTAACATCTATCATTCAGTTCAAACATCCAACAAGCAAATCTAACACATCAAGTATATAAATTAAAGAGTGCTAAGAAGAGAATTAGTACCTTGATCTAGAATTTCTCCGGGCTCAAAGAGATGTGGACATCTCTTATTCATATCCTCTTGAGCTTCCCAAGTAGCTTCCTCAATAAATTGATTCCTCCAAAGGACTTTGACTGATGCTATTTCCTTGGTTCTCAACTTGCGAACCTGACAATTTAGAATCTGAACAGGGATCTCCTCATAAGACAAGCTATCCTTGATACCAATATCTTTAGTTGGTATGATAAGTGAAGGATCTCCATGCACTTCTTTAACAAGGAAATATGAAATATCGGATGAACCACTGCTAACTCTTTGGGTATCTCTAACTCATAAGCTATATTACCAACCCTTTTGGATATTCTGTAAGGGCCAATATACCGAGGACTAAGCTTCCCCTTCTTATCAAATCTCATAACACCATTCATGGGTGAAACTTTCAAGTATACCCAATCATCTCCCACTTCCATTCTGAAAGTTCTATATTCTGAGCCATACCACTGGGCCTTTGGTGCTCTACTTTAACTTGTTGGCAATTCGGACACTTAGCAATAAACTCTGCAATGTCCTTTTTCATACAACTCTTGCACTACACTTTTCTCAAGTCACGATACATTTTTGTGGAACCCGGATGGATAGAATATCTGGAGCTATGAGCTTCTTCCATGATCCTTTCTTGGAGTTCATCCACCCTTGGTATACACAACCTACCTAGATACCTCAATACACCATCTCCCCCTTGTTCAAAAGCCAATACTTTTGCTTATGAACATCGGCCTTCAATTCAAGCAAAATAGGGTCTTGGTCCTGGTCTTGCTTCCCTTTTAATTCTGACACTAATAATGATTCAGCCCCATTCATTACCACTACTCCTCCTTCAGTGGAATCTATTAGTCGAACTCCCACTCGGGCAAGTCTATGCACATCTCTTGCTAGCTCCTTCTTATCTTCCTCAAAATGGGCAGTATTACCATAGACAACCTCCTCAAGGCATCAGCAACAACATTAGCCTTACCTAGGTGATATAGAATACTCATGACATAATCCTTGAGTAACTCTAACCACCTCCTCTGTTTGAGATTAAGCTCTTTCTGACTAAACCCATATTGGAGACTCTTATGATCGGTGAACACATCCACATGAACACCATAAAGCTAGTGACGCCATATTTTCAACGCGAAGACTACGACAACCAACTGTAAATCATAGGTTGGGTAATTCTTCTCATGAACTTTCAACTGTCTGGAGGCATAAGCTATAACTTTGCCATTCTGTATTAACGCACAACCCAAACCAACTCTAGACGCATCACAATACACAACAAAACCTTGAGTACCTTCTGGTAAGGTCAATACAGAGGTAGTAGTCAACCTTTTTTTCAATTCCTAAAAGCTTTTCTCACAAGTTTCAGACAATTGAATCTTCACTGTTTGCTGAGTTAACTTGGTCAAAGGGGATGAAATAGATAAAAACCCTTCTACGAACCTTCTATAATATCCAGCCAACCCCAAGAAACTCCTAATATCAATTGGAGATGTGGGTCTAGGCCAATTCTACACTGCCTTTATTTTCTGAGTGTCAACTCTAATCCCATCACCGGAAATAATGTGACCCAAGAATGCCACAGACTCAAGCCAAAACTCACGTTTCGAGAACTTAGCATATAACTCCATATCCTTTAGAGTTTGGAGAACTATTCTAAGATGGCTAGCATGATCTTCCTCATTCCTCGAATAGATTAGAATGTCATCAATGAATACGTTAACAAACATATCTAAATAAGGCTTGAATACTCTATTCATAAGGTCCATGAATGTTGCAGGCGCATTGGTCAAACCAAAGGACATAACTAGGGACTCATAATGACCATAACGGGTCCTGAATGTTGTCTTTGGAATATCACACTCCCTTACTTTCAACTGATGATAGCATGATCTGAGGTCTATCTTTGAGAAACAGGTAGTACCCTGAAGCTGATCAAAAAGATCATCAATTCTCAGAAGAGGATACTTGTTCTTAATGCTAACCTTGTTCAACTGATAGTAATCTATACACATACTAAGGGAACCATCTTTCTTCCTCACAAAGAGAAACATGTTGCACCCTGAAGCTGATCGAAAAGATCATCAATTCTCAGAAAATGATACTTGTTCTTGATGGTAACCTTGTTCAACTGATAGTAATCTATACACATACCAAGGGAACCATCTTTCTTCCTAACAAATAATACTGGAGCGCCCTAAGGTGAGACACTTGGTCGAATAAAGCCCTTATCCAGGAGATCTTTCAACTATTCTTTAAGCTCTTTCAACTCTGCTAGAGCCATTCTATATGGCGGAATAGATATAGGATGAGTATCGGGAAGAATATCTATATCGAAGTCTATCTCTTTCTCAGGAGGGATTCCAGGTGGATCATCTGGAAAGACTTCTAGAAACTCACTCACAATTGGAACTGACTCAATAGGAGGTGTCTCAACACTAGAGTCATTAACTCAGTCTAAGTGATAGACACAACCCTTGGAAACTAACTTTCTTGCCTTAAGGTACGAAATGAAACGACCCTTAGGCACTGTTGAACTACTACTCCACTCTATAATTGGGGAAACTAGAACTTGACAACTCGAGTTCTACAATCAATGGAGGCATAACAGGCATGAAGTCAATCCATACCTAGAATGACATCAAAATCCACCATGTCTAGCTCAACTAAATCAGTCATGGTGTTCTTGTGATTGATGGAAATGACACAATCAAGATAGACTCGCTCAGCTAGAATAGACTCCCCAAAAGGTGTAGAAACACAAAAGGGTTCACCAAGTTCCTCAGAAATAATATCAAATTTCATTGCAACATAAGGAGTCACAAAAGATAAACTCGCTCCTGGGTCTATCAAAGCATAAACATTAAGAGTAAAGAATTTGATCATACCAATGACGACATATGGAGAATTCTCTTGCTCTTGACGACTAGTGATAGCATATAGGCGGTTTGCTCCTCCGCCAGTACCAGAAGTAGCTCCTCTAGATGCAGCCCTGTTTGGTGGAGCAACTAATGAAAATTGGTCTCTAATGCCCTAATTCCCATTACCTTGCCGATTCTTAGGGCACTCTTTCATGAAGTGACCTTTTGTCCACACTTGAAACAACATGTGGAGCCATCGCGACACTTACTTGGGTGGTTTCTACCACACTTTGTACATGCAGGAGCCCAGTTACCTCCTTGTGCCACACTACCTTGAGACTACGCAAGTCTAGCTCTAAAGTTCTGCAAATTCTAACCATTATACTCATCTTTGTTTCTGGGTGCAGGTGAACTAGTAGATGATGGAGAAGGTCCCTTTTGCTTTTGTTGAAAGGAAGAATGGTTCACATTACTCCTTTGCTGTTCGGACTCATTCCCTATCTTAGCTTTCTTGTTTCTACACTCCTTCCTATCCCTCAGCTTCTCTTCCTCAACATGCTACACATAAACCATCAACCTTTCTATATCCATGTCTCCTATTAGCATAACGGCCTTGACCTCTTTGCTTGACAGATGAGACAGCCCATCAACAAACAAACTCATCATATTCCTCATATCCGCAACCATCTCCAGAGCATATTGGAAAGGTTAGGTGAACTTCAAGCTGTACTTATGAAAACCTAGTGAATCCTGCTTAAAGGTAAGGAATTCCTGTACCTTGGCTTCTCTCAGTTCACAGGGAAATAAATGCCCCAAGAAAGCCTCCTCAAACATTGCCCAACTCAAAATTGGTACACCTTCAGCTCTACCCTTCTTCCATTGGTCAAACCAAGTCCTAGCAACATTCTTCAGTTGATACGCAGCAAGTTCCACTCACTCAGCATCGACAATGTGCATAACCTCAAATACCTTTTTCAGTTTCTCAATAAAGTTTTTTGGATCCTCAATAGTGCTTCAGCTAATGAAGCTTGGAGGATTTATCCTCAAGAACTCTCGAATCCTTGAAGTATCAACCTCTTCCTGTCGAGTCCCTCTTTTTTTCCCAACCTGGCTAGTCACAACTTGATTTACCATTCGGTTTGCTTCCCGAAATTCAGCACTGGCGACCTCTCCTTGGGGTTACACTTCTGGTGCATTAGGTACCCCTTGCTTCTCAACGTTACGCTTAGTAGGACGACATCTGATAGCTCTTCGTGGAGGCATGGTCACAGAAATGCATAAGCAAGTACGAATTAGACAAAAACTTTTTAGAGATAAAACTCTAACGCATTAAATGGATGTGAAAAAAGTGAGATAGTTCATAAATGTTGCAGCCTCCTAATTATAGAAGTGGCCCGCTTCACACCGATAACTAGGAATCTAAAGACACGGCTTCATAGACTCCTTAGGACTCTTGAACTCTGTGCTTTGATACCAAATTTGCCATGCCTCGAGCCTACACCCTGGGAGGGACTGGCACTCGAGAACCATTTCTGGCCCTAAGTGAACCCTTGGCCTAGCTAAACTCTCAGTGAAAAACTTTAAGCATTATTACAAGAATCAAATGCATTTATAAAACAACTGTCTCAATTTAAACTCAGAACGTTTAAGGATAAAACATTCAAACTAGCCATAGATGGCAACTCAAGTCTTATAGCAAAACATCTGAAATACAAGACTAAAGAACTATGACTACTCGTCTATGAAGCCTCTAAAACAAAGAGGGATGTTGGGACAAGACCCCGATCATCCTAACAACTAAAATACTAAAGTAATGTAAAAAGAGTCCTCCGGAAAGCAAAAAGGCTCACCAAATGACTCTGAGTGCTCAACTGGATCAACGAGGCGCTGAATGTTGATCTTGGTTACCTGTGTCTGCGTCATACAACAATGCAGGCCAAATGGCATCACTACATTGAATGTATGAGTATGGGAGGGGAACACTAAATAAATCATAAGCTTGAAAGGAATCTGAAAGGAACAATTACCTTGGCTTTACTCAACTCAAATCCAAAGTAAAAACAACAATAAAGGTGCAGTTTGTACAACACATTTAAAACAGTAGATGACATCTCAATGTATAAAAGAAATACAATAGCAACTCAGTTTACTCATATAATAAAGAAATATAATAATGTAGGAGTTTCTCTAACCGACAGCCATCACTATGAGACTAAGTGATGAAACAACATCTTGCCCACGCTGCCAGAACTGTCCTATACTTTGCCATCATATAGAACGCCTCAACTAAGTGGATCCACTAGTCTATGCTAAAAAGCACTAAGGAATCATCTTAAAAGTATTATCCTTTCTACCCATGATGGCTATATGGTTTATGGAGACTNTTTGCCATCATATAGAACGCCTCAACTAAGTGGATCCACTAGTCTATGCTAAAAAGCACTAAGGAATCATCTTAAAAGTATTATCCTTTCTACCTATGATGGCTATATGGTTTATGGAGACTTGAGTTATTATGAATTCGCGTCCCTATATCGGTGCTCAATACTACTCCTAAAATATACTCAGCTCATATGTTTTAAAAACAAAACTCTTTCTGTGATTTGAGATAATTACTCAAAAACTAGCTCAAAATCTCTCTAGGAAATCAGTGTTTCCTCTCTTGCTTAAATGTGAAAACATTTACTCTTTGAGAATACTTATTTCCCATTTTTTTTTTTTGAAGAAACGAACTTCATTTGTTACTCTTGCTTAACTCAAAACTCAAGTCTTAAAACAAGTTTAAAATGTTTGCAAAAGACTTCTTGAAAAGACTCTTAGAACTTTCTAGACTTAGCTCTTAACTTTCCTTGAATGTGAATTTATGGATTCAAGATTATGATTCAAGTTTATGGATGATTTCTAGGTGTTTAGAAGTCAGTTGGAGTAGTTAGAATCGATAGGAAGTGTTAGTACACTTTAGAAGGATTCAAAGGGGCTAACCGACCAAGAATGGGTGGGGGCAGATGACCCGAGTGCGTTCCTAGTGCGCCGCGCCAGCCCCTAAGTTACTCGGGCTCATTTCTGGTGCACTGCTGGCGCGCCGCCCTAGCCTTCCTGGCACTATGGGGGGAGCCATGCCAGCCCCTCCCCAGGTAAACCGACGAACTTTTCAACTCATTTTCTGATCTAAATTTGACTAAAATCAATCCTTTTTCTCAAATTCTCTTTAGAATCAGATACCCAAAACATATACACAAAAATCTAACTCAAACAACTCAAGGAATCAACACTTTAATCTCAAGAAACTCCTCAATCTCAACCTAAATTCAAGAACGAAAGCAATTCAAGAACATTCAAACTTTCAATCTTTTTAGAACGAATTCATGTTGAATTAAACAAGTTTGGCACATAGGTGAACAAACCCAACGTTATGAAAGTCTCACATACCTCGTAGGATCAAAATTCTTGACGAAATCCGCAATCAATTCCTTACAAAGACGATGAATCTTGAATTTTCCTCTTATCTTCTCTCTTGAGTTCTTCTCTCTAAAGCCCTAGTGTGAATTTTCAAATGTGAAAACTGAACCAATTCAGTTTTGACCATAATTAATTCATTAAAAATGAATTAAATCAAGTGGATATGGAAAAGACCAAAATACCCCTTAAAAATCCAGATTAGACTTACCTTATCTAAACAACCCAACTTCAAATGGGCATATCTCACTCATATGAATTCGGAATCGTGCAAACGTGACGGCGTTGGAAAGATAAATCAAAGATCTTTCCTACTGTATCTGGTAGCACACCTTACTCATCCTGAGCTAGGAGTTATGGTCATTTGAAGTTAACCCAAAACTCTAACTTAACATAGCTTAAACAATATTAGATTTTTCATTCTTTCCAAAATTGACTCTTTCTTATTCTAGCTCTTTCTAGTTCTTTCAATTTGTGAGATGTTACAAGTCACCACAAAGTAAACATGACATGCATGGAAAGTAAACACATTGGTTATCATTTTAGAGCAACAAACAATCTTTCAACATCAATCACCATTAGATATAAATGTAATCATAAGAACTAGATACACAACACAATTCAATGGGTCCTCTCACGGAACCCAATTCAATGGTCCTCTCATGGAACCAATACCCAAACTGATAGTGTACCAGAACATGGTACCCGATTCCAATTAGTGTGCCATACGTGACACCTGATCCAATATATGCGTCGGAATGTGGCACCCGATCCAATATATGCGCCGGAACGTGGTACCCTATCCAAGTTAGTGTGTCGAAACGTGACACCCGATCCATTCATAGGTTTGATCAACAATGCTTCATTCACATACATACATGAATTACAATTAATTAATTACTAACATACATCACACAAACATGAAATCAAATCACCTACCTCGTAACCAAGCTTGAATCCCCTAAGGCACTTGAATCTACCCTTTCTGGATTCCTTCCACCTGTTTGTGGTCTAAAAACAAAAAATTAATGCAAGCATCAATAAACGAGGCCTAATTACCCGGATTACAATCGAAATTATAAACCCTAGGCCAAACCCAATATCCCAATACCCAACTTAGGGCTTTTTCCACCATTGGTTTTCAAGTCAAAGCACTCCCTCATCGATAATCACCCATAAATCTAAGTTCTACGGATTGAAAAATAGATTAGGGGAGTAAAATTCTTACCTTTAGCACCAAAAGTTGTGGAAAACTGTCAAGAAATCACTTGGGGTCGTCTCCTAGCTCTCAAGAATGAAACTTGCAGAAAATAACATTTTTGGGGTTTATTTCTGACTTAAGTCATGACTGGCCCGCTATGGCGACCCTCATCCCACCATAGCGGCCCCGCCCTGGCGGGAATAATCCTGCCCTAGCGGCTTGCACGGAAACAAAAAGTCGAATTAAGAGTTTCAAACCCCCATTTCACAACACACCTTCAACCCATGACACTCAGAAACTTCCCGTTCACGCTAAGATTAGTTTCAGAAGTTCTACTCCCTCGAATTTGATTCCGTAAACTCGTACAGGTTTCTTAATGTCTTATCTATTTACTCATATGATCAAATTCATAATTAGATCTCTCATTCATTACCAGATCTCCCTAGACCTTACTGACTATGATTTCGTCCAACTTTGGACTAGGCTAGGAATTCTCAAGTTACTACCAAAAAGATTTTTAGCCCAACATTTTTTTCCGTTGGCTTTTCCATAATGAAGGAATCAGGTAGTTACATGGTGGATCGCCGAATGACTCCACGATGGCAACCTTGATCGCCTAAAGTCACAGAACCCTAAAGACAAATGGCCAATGCAAACCGGCAATGGATTGGAGCAAAGGGCGAATCACCGACCTGGTTGGCAAGGCACGACTTACTCCATCGAATGACCTTTCAGGCCAAAAATTGGACAACTATAATTTGAAATTTTAGAGGCTCTCCTAGTTCGGATTCCCAGAGTTTGAGTTTTTGAGTTTTTCTCTCAGTTTTTGAATTTTTATTGTAGACTTTTGAGGCTTAAACTTGAGGATTTGCAAGTGGGCCTTTGAACTTAATCAATTTGGAGCATTGTAAAGACTTGAGAACTTTTACCCAGCTAATGGCTAATGTAGTTAGTAATCATTTTTCTCTTTTTATGATGTTTAGCTAAAACCCCAATTCTTGGGGTGTGATCATGTGATTATTTGCCTAATTTGCTTATGTGTATTGTTGTTTAATAATTTATTTGTTGTTTTAATATGGGTTTGATTGATAGCTGAGTAGTAATTCATGAATTGTAGTTGCAAATACAATTTTAGCTTAGTGTTTTGGGCTTGCTCGAGAGAGAAGTTCTAAAACTAAGGTTATCGATTGATGATTGTAGTGTGTTGGTCGTTATGGGTTCAGATCAAGAGAGTGAATCATGGATCATTCCTACCTATCTAGCTTGAGAGAGTAGGTAAATTAAGGTTTTGGGCTGTTTTGTAGTGTTAAGCTTGTCGATGTTCGAGAGAAATCGCCTGAATCGTAATAGTTGTTCGAGAGAAAACTATTGCACATATAGTTTAGCCTACCCACAATGTTTCAGCAAGTTATTGTTAAGTTTCAATTACCCATATAGCGTATTTAACTTATAATCGATCACATCCCGATAATTCCTCTTAATCTTATTGAAACCCATGTTTTAGTGATTTGTTTCAGCTGTTAATTGACAAACCAATCCCCCCCATCTGACATTTGTTGTCACCCCTTTCAATTTAATTAAATGCTTTCGATGATTTCTATTCCTACCACCAATTAGATTACATTCGTAACTCAATTCGAACATGTACCTCTCTTTGTGGGTTCGACCCCAACTCTTCGTTGGGTTTTATACTAGATTACGATCGCCCACACCTATTATTGGATGAGGTGTGGTTGAGCTTTTATCAGGAACCATGACTAAAACATAACGAGAGATTCAAACATGAGTAACTTTTGATTGTTAACTGCATATGTTGTTTCAACATTCATAATGAATGTCCTCTAATGAGTGCAAACATTAGAACATGGATGTATTCATTACTTGTTCAAGAGAAAAGTGGTGATTAGGAAAATCTAGAAACAAATTCTGCTAACTTGTTTTAAAGATTAGAGCTCGAGAGAGAGGATAATCTTCTTAACAAGTATGCAAGAGTAAGATTCAAAACACTCTAAGACTGAGAGGAGAAGAGTGAAAATCATATAATAGGGATGAAACGCGTTTAGATGTACCCAACTTGCTATGGACATATAAGGTTGACAATGAATCGTTATTTGTATAGATTCTAGTTTGAGTTAAAGGTTATGGGGAGCACAATCATAGTTTTGCTAAATCAACTATTACATCCTAAAACTATTGTTTGCTATTGTTAACACTCAACTTTAACAAAAATTGGTTACTTGAGTTCAAAACAACCCAATATTTACTTTTTGTAATTCACTTCTTTTGGAAATATTAACCACAACTGAATATAAGTATCAGTAAGTTTATTTCTGATGTAAATTCGTTGTGGGATCGACCTCAACTCCAGTTGAGTTCTATAATTGACTTCAACCATTTATACTTCTTAATCAAGGTGTATGTTTGGACGTATCAAGTATTTTTGGAGTAATCATTAAAAATTCTTTTGCAGTTTATTTAGCAAATGATTTTCATGTTAACGTTTTCAAATTAGTTTAAATTTTAGACATCAGTTTTTTGCCTTGTTCTTCATCCATTTTTATTTTCTTCAAAACTAATATTCTTTCTTGCGTTTGTTTTGTTCCCTTATAGAAAACAAAGACTCAATCATCTAACGTATTGAATAGAGGCTAATATTTCTTATGTTTGCTCTTGCAGCAGACCATCAACATTGAAAAGACTCACTGAATTTCAGGCTCTTCAACAGTAAAGGTGTTGAATAATTTGCAGGTGAAAATTGTTCAACTACAGTACTCCATTCTCTTAAATATTTTGTTTAATTTGTTGTGGTCAATACTATTCAGTGTCCCTATGTAGTGTTTTTGACACAATTATCTAAAACATCATTTTTCACTTTATTTGACATATGGTTTTCTTGTGAACCTTTACATGGATTTTATTTTATCATTTTCATAAATTCTTTGAACTTTAAATTGGATATTATTGTCTTAAATTATTAATCTTACCTTATTAAATTTCTTCAATTAGAGTTCGCCATTCTATGAAATTTATTTATCTATTGTAGGTCAACTTTATTTAGTGTCTCTATATAATATTTTTGGCTTAATCATTAAAAATTCTTTTGCCCTTTATTTGACAAATGATTGCTTATAAACCTTTTCTAATTGTGTTATAATTTTACGACATCTAGTTTTTGCCTTGTTCTTCGTCCATTATTATTTGCTTCAGAATTGATATTGTTTCTTGCCTTTATTTTGTTCTCTATTAAATAATGGAGACTCAATCATATAACGTATTGAATAGAGGCTAATATTTCATATATTTGTTCTTGATGCAGACCAACAACATTGACATTACCTTTTGATTCTCAAGCTCTTCAGAAACAAAGGCGTTGAATGATTTGTAAGTGAAAATTGTTCAATTATAGTTCTCCATTCTCTTAAATATTTCATTTTTTTTGTTGTATGATCAATATTATCCAGTCTCCCTATATAGAGTTTTTGACCCAATTATTTAAAAAAATTATTTTCACTTTAATTTCAAAATGATTTTCTTGTGAATCTTTTCATGGATTTTATTTTACCATTTTCATAGAATCTTCTAAGTTTAAATTGGATATTAATGTCTTAAATGATAAGTCTTTTCTTATTAAATTTCTTTAACTAGCGTTCGTCTTTCTATGAAATTTATTTATTTATTTGTTGTAGTCAACTTTATTTAGTGTCTCTATATGATTTTTTTTGCATAATCATTAATAATTCGTTTGCACTTTAGTTTGATAAACGATTGCTTATAAACCTTTTCAAATTGTGTTTTAATTTTACGACATCTGGCTTTTGCCTTGTTCTTCGTCCGTTTTTATTTTCTTTAGAACTGTTATTGTTTTTTTGCCTTTATTTTGTTTTATATTAAATAATGGAGACTCAATCATTATAACATATTGAATAGAGGCTAATATTTTTTATATTATTTCTTGCTTTAAACCAGCAACATTTACAAGACATTTTGATTCTCAGGCTCTTCAGCAAAAAGGGCGTTGAATGATTTGTAGGTGAAAATTGTTCAACTACAGTTCTCCATTCTCTTAAATATTTCGTGCTCTTTCTTGTGTGGTCAAGATTATCCAGTCACCCTATATAGAGTTTTTGACACAATTATTTTAAAAAATAATTTTCACTTTATTTCCAAAATAATTTTCTTGTGAACCTTTTCATGGATTTTATTTTACCATTTTCATAAAATCTTCTAATTTTAAAATAGATATTAATGTCTTTAATGATTAGTCATTTTTGGTTAAAGACCAGACTGACCTTATTTATTTATTATATAAACAAAGTTATATACCATATACTTAGCCCAAAATGCTAAGTCCATAAAAAAGTCCTAATCTCATACCATCAAAAAGTCTTCAAAATAATGGTAGAAGCCCTCTTCAAACACAAAACTTATGGCAACCTACAACAACTTCATTTTCTCAGAGTACACACTTTTATGGAACTTCTCGTACTCTGAGTGACATTGTAAGTGGTGTCACAAATACTAGCCTCACACCATCAAAAAATATACCAAATAATGCATTTGCTTGGTAAGGCACACAAAACTTTTGTTTCTTCCCAAATCACATTTAAGCTTGTTTGCAACCTTGTCCAATTTTATTCTTTCCTGTTTTGGTGTGTATAGGAGACTTATTAAGATGGCGAAGAACTAGGAAAAATTGAATGTGGACATGAATTCCATTATCAATGCATCAGAGAGTGGCTAGAGATCAAAAATTCGCGTCCGGTTTGCAGAAGGATTGCTTTGACTTCATGCGATAGTAATCTTTGGTTCTCACTTTGACCAACCAATTTCTCAAGCCCCATTTTCAGTTGATCGGCTTCATGGATAGACTACATTCTTCTGTGTCGTGTAGAATGACAGTGTACAAGATGGTGGAGTAGAATTCCCAAATGATAAACTATGATGAATAATCGTGGTGTGTTCTAATTTATTAGTTTGGCGTCTTTTATTGCTTCGGTAGTAGTCATTAGATCATTTTATTTTCTTTAGATTGAAAAATGTCAATTTTTACATTTTCAGTATGGTGTCTTTTCAGTTTGAACTAAGATAGTAGCGGTGAATTTAGTTTTTACCAAAGTGCTAGTAATTTTATCAGCTTATGGAACTTCCAGTTGCTTTAATTTCTCTACCAATCTTGTTTGTACATCAAAGAACTACTAACATTATTAGTTTTGACAGTTGATTGAATTCTAAAACTATGATTGATCATTTTCTTGATAGCTGAAGATGACGGTGTGTCATGAATAAATATTGTGAGTTATTTTTCTATATTTGGGTGAAGATGCTGATACTCAACTCTAGAGATTTCTAACTATTTATGTGTCTTAAATGCCTTATTAGAAAGTAATTATTATTCATGGCATAACATAAAAGTATTTGGTGCAATGACAGTCATTTAAATTCGAACTTAGGATATCTGATTGTTCCATCATGTTTATTAATTGAACTAACTTATTACAAGGGACATCCTTATGCACTAAGCACAAGCTTTGTGTTGGGTTTGGAGAAGGGTCGGACTATAAGGGTCTATTGTACACAATATTACCTTGTAATTTTCTTTAAGAGGCTATTTTCACTACTCGAATTTGTGACCTTCTGATCACATGGAAACAACTTTACCAGTTACACCAAGGCTCCCCATCAATTGAACCAACTTGTCTTATATAACCTTTTTTATCAGTTTAGAGAGTGACCACTACTACCACAAAAAAAAAAATTCCACTGCTCAATCATCGAATGAGTTACTGAAACTTGATTTCCAAATTATTTTCCTCACTTCCTACGACCCGTAGAACATTCTACGAACCATAGCATGGTCTCATAAACATGAACTAGTAGCTCTCTTTTGGCTTTCTTTTCCTATTCGTATTCCAAGGTGTGATGACCTAGACATCAATAATACTCGTCAACAATGACCTCAGTATCAATAATACTTGCCGATAATGACATCGGCATAATCACAGTACATCCCATCACAATGTTCCAAAACCGATGCAAATAGACATGTTCACACAATAATGAGAAAAATGATAAATTCAAATAGTTCACATCAGCAACAACACTATCAAAGCATCCCATCATTCACCAATTCAATATCAACACTCAAGGCAATCCACAATACTTAATACAACATTGTCAACACATTGCCTTTTTCATTATTTCCTTTTCAATCATTTAGATTATTCAATTTGAGCAATCAACCCCGTCACCACATTCCCATTACTCCCCAAAACATACACAAGGAGAATTCAAGATTATACAAGCTTTAACAAGTTTTAGAAGTTCACTTGTCTTAATTCAAGAACACAATCACTATGTAACTTGGTTCTTCCCTTTTTGTTGAGTCTCCGAATCAACACAAGCTATAAAAATAAGTAATCATAATAAGATTTTAAAACTAACAACACCCATATCAAGCAATTCAAAAATAAGGTCAAATCGGCTCAAAAACCTAATACCAAAAATAAGGGGTAAATTTAGAATTTGATATGAAAATGTGTTACCCAAAGAATTTAGAATCCAATGGTGAAAACCATTTCGAAAATGACGTTGTATTCAACTCAAAATCACCATTTTAAAAAACAAAACCCAAGCTCTCAAAAAATTCTCAAATTTATGATTCCAAAACCTTGATTTGAACACTTATAATCATACATAATAATAAATGGAGAATTTGAGTCAATAATTGTTACCCAAATATTTCTTCTCGAAAATCTTTTTCAAATTGCCACATCAAAGTCCTCAAAAGCTAAAAAAAAATATGGTAAAATGGGGCTAAAATATGATTTTTGAAACATTTTGCCTAGGTGACAATTTACTCTTTGCGATCACGATGACCAAGGCTCGTGATTGTGTTGAGTTAGAGATGGTCAACTCACTTATGTTGACCATCGCGATCGCGACTGGTCTTCATGGGATGGTGATGCACATAGAAAAATACTCCCCGTGATAGTGAGAAAAGATTTTCCGCGATCGCGATGAACAAAATGCTATGCACCGGATAACATAAACCAGCAATTCATAAAAGTGAAAAAAGTTCCTGAAATGACCCTCCAGTTCCATTCACAACCCTGTACACATAAACCAAATATGCTACTCTACTAAAATGGATGTTCCAGATCCAATGGAACCGTTGAAACAAGAATTCGAGGTCTCCTTGACATGAAACCTTTGAAAGTCACACTAAACAAACATAACACCTAAATAGGCCAAACCAAGATCGGGACCTTTGAAAAATTCAACCAAGGCTCCCCCTAGGCCTAAAATCATCTCCCAAATCCAACGAAACTGTCGGAAATCCGATCTGAGCATCCAAACCCCAAATGTATCAAAGTAAACTTACATGCTAAATCTCACAAATTTCTAACTTAGGACCTCAATTCCACGAAAAGACTCCGAATCAGAAACTGAAAACCTTCTTGTACCAAATCCCACCTTTTGGAACTGATGGAATCGATGAAATTCCATTCCGGGACTCGAAACTCCAAAAGAAACTGAAACCACTTTTAACAAATTAGGCCTTTTAAAACTCTAAAATTTCAAAAATATATAACTTTTTACTTAAACCAATTTTCACGAACCAACCAGAAATGACTCGGGGTAACCCTTAGGAAGGGTAAAATAATATTTTATGAAAAATTCCAAAAATTACCTTCTGGGTCATTAAATTCTTAATTACTTTTTTAAATTCCATAGTGAACCACTATTATTCATATTTCTCTTTATCAAGAAATCGAAGAAGCTATACATGGGTTTCTTGAGCCAATTCCTATGCTACCTGATTCTATGATACCGTGGGACTTTGAGGCTCTCCAGTTCAGTTATGTCGCACCCCGAAGATACCCCCTTGACGTAAACATAGGACCAGGATCACGAGTGACCCCAAGCTAACCCTGAAGCTGGCATATCATAAGCATACTAAAACAATTGAATAAAAAGATACTGTAACATCTCACACCTAGAAACGACTAGAAAGAGTTTAAAATATGAAAATACTTATTTTTGGAAAGAACAAGAAAAATCTGGAAATTTGTCTAAGTTAGAAAAGTGAGTTTTGGTCATTTTCAAACGACCATAACTCCTATATCAGGATGAGTTAGGAGTATTTCTTGATATGGTTGGAAATCCCTTGGGAAGATCTTTCCAACGCCACTGAGTTTTCATGCTTTCGATATCGTATGAGTGAGTTATGCCTTTCGAAAGTTGGGTTGTTGGATGGAGAAAAGTCCAAATCCGGATTTAAGGAAGGGCAAACTAGATTTTTCTCTTATTAATTTCCTAATTCATTTTTAGGGGTTTATTGGGGTAAAAACAGAACTTAATTCAGTTTTGGAAAATTAGAATACGCTCAGAGCTTGGAGAAGAGAGAAAGGAAGAAAGAACAAAAAGTCAAGAATTCGCCAAGATCATCCAAGCGGTTCGAGTGGAATTCGTCGGGGGTGATCACTTCAAGGTATGTGAGATCACATAGTTTTGGGTTAGTTCACCCACACGCCAAACTTGTTTCAATTCAGCAAATTTGGAGTTGTTTGAATGTTAAGAAAGTGAAGTTCTTGAAGAACATTGTTGAATTCTTGTTAGTTGATTGTTGAATGCCTAGTGTTGATTTGATTCGTGGTTTTGGGTTATTTTTCGAGTTAAATCTATTGGGTATTGAGGATACTAATGATCCTAAGTGTTTGGGGAAAGAACCATGGAAGTTAGAAGGGTTTAGAGATGAAAAACGGAGAAGAAAAATCATCAAAAACCTGGGGAAAGGGGTGGGGCATCGTGCCTGCCAGCGCCCCCCCAAAAGGGGATCTGAAGTTCACCCCTGGGGCGACGCACCAGCCAGTGTGCCCCAGCAACTCCTCTGAAGTTTGAGGGCTGGCGCCCTGCGCCTCTTAGAGCGCCAGGGACGCCAGTTCTCCCCATTCGTTCCCCACCTTTTCATACTAGTTCCTAAGCGAAGTACCTATGTTTCTAGTTAATTCCAACTCTCTAAGGTACATTTAAACATCATGAAATCATCCATAAGCATGAGATCACGAACCTTGACTCCATAATCCAATTAAAGGAAAGTTAAGATATAAGTCATAGAAGCTAAGAGTCAAAGTCTAGCAGTTAAGAAGAATGTCAAAGCAAAGTTTCTTAAAGTTTTCAAGAGTCTTTAACAAACGTTTTAACTTCGTTTTAAGGATCAAGTTTCAAGTTAAGCAAAGAGTAAAGAGTTGAGTCCATTTCTCAAAAAGCTATAAGGGAACTAAGTATCCCCAAAGAGTTTATAAATGTTTTCACATTTGAGCAAGAAAAAGGAACATCGATGCCAAGAGAGCTTTAAAGCTAAGTTTTGAGTAATTATCTCAATTCAAAGAAAGAGTTTTGTTTTTTTTCAAACATATGAGCTAAGTATATTTTGGGAGTAGTATTGAGCACCGATATGGGGATGCGAGTTCATATTAACTCAAGTCTCCATAAACCATGTAGCCATCATGGGTAGTAAATGATCATACTTTTTAGATGACTCCTTAAGATGTTTTTAGTATAGACTAGTGGATCCACTAAGTTAAGCGTTCTATATGACAGCAACGTATAGGACAGTTCTGGCAGCGTGGGCAAGACGATGTATCACCACTTAGGCTTATAATGGTGGTTGTCGGTTAGAGAATCTCCCACAAAAGTAATATTACTTTTATATACAAGTAAAGTTGAATTTGTTATTGCTTTATCTTTAACGAACTAAGTTGTTTACACTATTTTACAAGCTTTATATATATATATATATATATATATATTGCATGTGTCTTGTTGCTTTATATTGAGTTCAGTTATTCATGAGTTGTACAGAGCCAAGGTAAGTGTTCTTTCTTACTCTTTTCAAGCTTAAGTTGTTGTTTAGCATTCCAACTCGCATAGTCGTACATTCAATGTACTGATGTCAGTTGGCCTGCATCATCTTATGATGTAGACGTAGGTAACCATGATCAGCATCCAACGCCTCGTTGATCCAGTTGAACACTCAGAGTTAGTGGTGAGCCTCCTTGCATTCTGGAGTACTCTTTTATTCGCTTTCTAGTTTAGTTCATTAGGATGTTGAGGGGTTTGTCCCAACATCCATCTTAGTTGTTTAGAGGCTTCATAGATAGTTAGTAGTTCAGTTGTCTTTACATTATCATTCTGATGTTGTTTAAAGACTGAGTTGCCATTTCGGTTAAACTATTATTTCTTAAGTTATGCATGAGTTATACTTTCTTATGTTTACGTCTTCCACTGAGTTAGGTAAGCCAGGCCAAGGGTTCGCTTAAGGCCAACAATGGTCTTCGAGTGCCAGTCTCACCCAGGGTGTAGGCTCGGGACATGACAGATACTATGCGTAAGCTTAAAACAATAGTTAACTGAAACATGGGGAATACTCAAACTAATCTGAATAAACAATTTCTAAGAGTTTAGTGATACTGAACAATCACTCAAAAACTAAAGCTGAATCTAATACTATGTCTGAAAAACCCTCTCACTGACTAGAGTTGCTAGGACATGCCCCCAGCTAACCCTAGAAAATCTGAAAATGAAATGAAAGACTAAATACAAAAACATGTCTATTGTCCCCAAAGTATGAGGACTCACCACTAAAGCTACTGAATATGGATCGGGAACCGATCTATGCATGATCTGGATGCTGAGTACCTGAACCTACATTATGAAAAGATGAGGCGCAGAGTATGCAACAGTACTTGGAAGGTACTAAGCATGCAAGATAGGATAAAAACTGAACAAAACATATAAGTTGAACAAGTATAACTCAGCAATGACATAATCTGAACATGATAGAAATTCTAAAATATACTGAAAAGAATTGATTTGGATGCAATGACCAAGTACATACATGCTGAGACTAAATATTGAAGTATAACTGAAAACCTGGTCAAATACACTAGAGTCTGACTGTAGGAGCTACTAGTAACCGACATAACCACCACGTGAGCTAACCATGGTGTCCGATGTATACACCCCATCAAAGGGTCTGATATACCTTGCCAGGGTATAAAGGCATGACTGGTGTGATCACTTCAATTGATGCCCACAGAGGGGACTTATCAACCTACGGAGGCACGTAGTTTTGGGACTTTGGGGGTACGCTGAAACCCTAGTCCACTCGGTGCTAAGCCTACTCCCAACTGAATATGTATATGATACATTACGACTGAGATACTGAAATACTGAATAGCTCAAACTACTGACATGCAAATCTGAGAATGTAACAATTATATGCTGATAATGTGACATTCAAAAACTGAAGCATGTATATCTGTTAACTGACCTACCATGTGTAATTCATGAACTAAGAGAATCTACACAACTAGGGTTTTGAGTTTCAAGCAAAGAACTAAGCAACGATTCCACGAGAACATGATAATATGATTAGGAATACTCTAACAGATAAATCACAACTACTATCTAAGGTTTTAAAAACCCTAGGTCCAAAAAGATATAGTGAATCAAGAATTTGATCGAATTCTAGGGACCTAGTGGATGAAAGGAATCCACCAGTGAAATCCCACATACTTGGTGACGAATTTTTGATGAAATCCTTCTATTTCGGAGCCGAAACTTGAAGAAAACCTACTACGTGTTCTTGAGAAAACTGGAGCCTCTTTTTTTGTTTTTGCTCTAAGTTTGGATTTTTTTGGTGAATAAACGTTCTGGGTATGTCAGACTAAGTTATTAGGCTTAAACTAAGTAAAACGACATAGTATAGGCATCAAAGGACCTAGTTAAAGTGACCAACGCATAGGGGAAAGGGCCAAAATGACCTTGGCTTAATTCTGACGAATCTCATCCACGAAGGGAACAACGGTTCGTCATTCATGATCTACTCGATAGGGCTTCACTAAAATGAGCATAAATTTTTACTCAGAGATGATATTTTAGCAAACTTGTTGGCGTTGGAAAGAAGATTAAATTAGCTTTCATTTGATAGGTCATGGGCCACCTAATTTTTTCATGCTAAGAGTTATGACCATTTGAAGTTGACCCAACAACAGTTTTCCCTCTAACTGGTTGTTGACCTTCACCTACGGCCAGTCCTACGGTTCGTAGGTCCAACCATGGACCATACAGGTCGACCGTAGGTGGGATAAGAGACTATAAAGTTTTGGGCCTCAACGACGAAACCCCACCTACGATCCGTGGTCCCACCTACGGTATGTGGGTGGTTCCGTTGGTACTGGCACCAGATTTTCTAAAAACTAGGATTTTATTCGTTTTGAGATCCGAGGTGTTACAAGCTAGGTTCATAGTTCCTGAATTTATATGCAAATCAAGATCGATAAAAGAAAGTTTTACATTCACCGACTCAAACCCATTGTCGAATCTTACTCAGTGGAAACGTATCAGTCTACTCCTTGGTGACCAACATGTGCTATCACAACCTGAGTCAGCATCTGAATGGTGTTCCAAAATTCAGCATTAGTGACATAATCCCGAGGGGGTTGCAATCCTGGTGTATTGGGACCCTCTAGTCTATCTTGGACTGGTGGTTCGTGAGGATTCACAATCCTCCTTGCAGGAGACCCTCTGACATTTCTTCATGGAGGCATGATCTGAAAGATATGTGTAAACATGAATTAGAAGAAAAGAAAAGAGACAATTCCTAATATTTTATAGCTTCCCTATTATAGATGTGACGCACTTCACACCAATAAGAAGGACTCTACTAGACACAAATTTATAGACACCCTAGGATTCTTGAACTCTGGCTCTGATACCAAGTTTGTCAAGCCCTGAGCCTATACCCTAGACGTGGCCAACACTCGAAGACCATTGCTGGCCCAAAAGAAACCTTGGTCTGCCTAACTATGAATTACATGACTTTATAAGATACATGGAAGCTTAAATATATGAGCATTTAAAACATTTAAAGAAAATCTTTAAGACACTATCTTGAAATACCTAACATAATTCATTATTTTAAATAAACATTTGGAGAAAACAATGGAATTATCTAACTTTGTCTACCTTTGAACCCTCTATTGTTCAAGATAGAATTCAGTAAAAAAAAAAAACCCACAACACCTCAAATATTACTAAAACTGAATATGAAAATGGAGTCCCCTAGAAGCAAGGAGGTCTCACCAAAAGTTGTCTACAATTGCAAAGTGATCTCAATGAAATGCCTGTTGATCTACATCATAAAAAGATGTAGGTCAAAAGACATCAGTACAAGGACTATACGAGTATGTAATATGGCTGGCTAAAATAATAGTTGAACTGATGGCGGAAAGCATATTAAGTAAACAGTATATGAACAAGTAGTGAAAACCAGTTGTACTTTACAATAAGATATGTAATAAAAACAATATGAGAATAGAAAACTTTACTCTGTGGGGGAGTTTATGATACACTCTGAAAATTTCTAAGTTAAGACCCAACTATTGTTTATTTGTGTATAAGGTCGTGTCGGGTAATTCTTAAATTATACTTTGGTGTTAAGGTCAATTCTTTAGTGTGAAAATAAATTTGGAGATGAATTAAGGACACAAGAAATTCTTTTTACAAAGTTGAGTTGAAAGCTTCTTACCGATTTAGTTTTGACATAAAATTCTACTTAGGTCAACTTCAAACGACCATATCTCTCAGATCATAATCAATTAGGTGGCCCATGACCTATCAAATTGAAGGCCTATGAGTCATATTTCCAACGCCACCAAATTTGTCTTATTCCAAGTTTGGAGTAAAACGTGACGCCCGTTTTAGTGAAGCCCTATCAAGCAGTCGATCTTCTATGACTAGACCTACGGATGGTAGAAATTTCGACGAATGGTAGACCCTTCCATGAAGGCCTGCTGCAATATTTTTCAGCAGTTTCCTGCACACGTTCTAGGGCATATTTGTCCTTTCCCAAGCTTTTTAACCTATTTTAAGTCATTTTTGAGTGCTTTAACTGAGTATATCATTACTTCCTCTCAAAATCATCAATCTAAGCATTCAAGTATCTAGAATTTCCCTTAAAACTCACCTAGGTTCCTCTTCTCCATCAAGAACCCTAAAACCTTCGAGTAAAAAATTAAGGATACAAAGAGAAACCTTCCATTCAAGGTTTTACCAAGATCTTCCATTCTAGAAACTTCATAAAACAATTTCTTTTATCAAGTTCAAGCATCAAGATTCCTAGACCAGAGATTTTATCCAAGAAAGGTAGTTCTCACTCGGGCTCAAGAAAAATCAAGTCTCCACCAAAGTTTTCAATTTAATAGCTTCATAATCAAGTATGTAAGGTTGTTCATAGTGATGGACTGAGTTCAGCCTCATGCCCTACATCTCAATTCAGTCGGTAAAAGTTTAATCTAGGGTTATAACGTTAGTTTCGAAAATTCTTGATATGAGTTAAGTTATTGATTTTGAATTTTGAATTCTAAATTCTTAATATACATTAAGTTATTGATTCTGAGTCCTAAATTCCTGGATTTTGAGCATTCTTGAGATGAGTAGTATCATTGAGTTCTAAGTTCTTGATTTCTGAGTATTGAGTTTTCTGTAATGTTATTGAGATTCTTGAGTTGATTTGTTCATGTCTATATTTAAGCATGAACCCTATTTTGAGTTATTAGTGAGAATCTTTTTTAACCAAACAATGGTCTCAAACTAATTTTCTGAGAAAGAAAAGTTGAATTTTGAGAAGAGTATTATACATGATTGAGAAAGATTATAAGGGAACTAAGTATTCCCAAATGTATCATTTTTACATTGAGAAAAGAGAAACTTTGATTTCTAAAAAAAGTTTATGAGTTTAGAGATATTTCAAAGCAGTTACCTCTTTTAAGAGGTCATTTTGATAATTACCTCAAAACAAAGAAAGAGTATGTTTTATACATTTGAGCATGATTATATTATTGGGAGTAGTATTAAGCACCGATATGTGTATGAGTTCACACAACTCAAAATCCATATAAACCATATCTGTCAACATAGGTGAAAGATCATACTTTTTTGATAAATCCTTATCGCTTAGTGGATCCACTTAAATGAGAGGGTCTATACCCCGACACAGAATAGGACAGTTCTGGCAACGTGGGCAAGACGTTGTATCATAATGTAGCTCATAGTGATGGTTGTCGATTAGAGAATTTTCCAAGTAGAGTTAAGGTGTATTTTTACTATATCACTTATTATGTTTAGTTTCAGAGATGAGTAAGTATTTTTATAAAGTTTAAATAATTTTATTCCTTTAATTTTTTACATTTAGTTAAGTTTATGCTATATCTATTGTAGTCCTTTCATTCAGTTATTTTGATTCGGCTATATTATATACTCATATATTCAATGTATTGATGTCATTCGACCTGCATCTTTTAATGATACATTTACAGGAACTTAGGATCCTCAACTAAAGTTTGTTAAGATCACTTCATCCGCTCGTTAGCTTTTGAGTGCGGCCTCCTCACTTTCAGAGGACTCCAGTTTTGTGAGTTATTAGTATTTATTTTTAATAAGTCATGGGTCTTATCCCAACACTTATCTTTATATAGTAGAGACTTCATGGATAAACAATTTTGGAGAGTCTTTCATTTTCATAGGTTTTCTTTAAAATTTATGGTTAATATTCAGTATATTCAAAGATTTTTTAGATTTAATACAGTATTGATTTAGCATTTCTTTTAGTTTGATGCTTGTTTATGCTTGAGTTAGTTTTCTTCTTGTAGTCAGCTAAGATGAGGGTTTGCTTGGGGACCATCAATTATTCTCCAGTGTCGATCACGTTTAGGGTGTAGGCTCGGATCGTGACAATTTCTCTAACCGACAACCATTACTATGAGCCTAGCAATGATACAATATTTCACCCATGTGCAAAGGTCATCCTATACCTTGTCGGGGCATAGGATGTTATTGTAACTATGAATCCATCTAATAGGCCTTCTCAAAGTTAGTGATGAGTAACACAACAAATCAGTGCGATCCTATCCTATGTTGGCTACGTAGTTTTAAGATGATTGGTGGTCTTGCCCCGACATCCATCGCAGTACTTAGAGGCTTCATAGACAATAGAGTTTTGAGAAGTCTGTTTCCTTTTCAATTGTTAATGTTCTAGACTTGAGTTGCCTCTTTTGGCCAGTTGAATGTTCTTAAATACTATGAATTATTTACTTTGAGACTTTTGAGAAACCTTTATTTTTGAGTTCATAGATTGATGAGTGAGTCTTCCCATTGAGTACTGAGTCAGGCCAAGGGTTCGCTTGGAGACCAACAATGGTTCTCAAGTGTCAGTTACGTCCAGGGTGTAGGCTCGGGGCGTGATAATATCTTACCTTCATGTACTTCTTTTTTGTTACATGTTAGTTAATTCACAAAAATATGATGAAGAAGAGAAATGATAATGTTGAATGTGAATCTTCATGAAACTAAATATGAATTATATAGGCAAAATAGAGGAAACGAAAAATAAAGAGTTGAGAATGAAATGAAATATTTCTTACCTTCATATACTTCTTTGTTGTTACTTGTTAGTTCATTCACAAACCAATTAGATGAAGAAGAGAAAGGATAATCTTGAATGTGAACCTTCATGAAACTAAATATGAATTTATAGGAAAAATAAAGGAATAACATAAGACATCATAAACTTACAAATTTAAGTTTGGAGGTTATGGACATAAAAATTATGGGAGTTATGAATATGATAAAAAGTAAAAAAAATAAGAAGGTGCAGGTCATGAGTAATAAATCCCTGTGAATAAATTAATTAATAAAGAGAAAAATATTAAAATATAAAATAATATTTTCATTTTATGGTTAAAAGTGAGGCAAACAATGAAAAAAGAGAATGTGAAGAGTTTTTGTTGTAAATATTCCTTCATTAATAGAATATTTATTTGTAATAAATTATGTAATTTACTTTTACAATACAATAACTAATTTAAATAAGAAAAAAGGCCAAAATAATGAGAAAAAATATAAAGGCAAATGGAGGTCATAGAGAGGTGCCCATCACCTTGTCTATGTTTCCCATATATATATATATATATATATATATATATATGTTGTAGTCAACTTTACTTAGTGTCCTATATGAAGTTTTTGGCATAATCATTATAAAACAATTTGCTCTTTATTTGGCAAATGATTATTTTGTAAACCTTTTCAAATTGTGTTTTAATTTATGACATTTGGTTTTTGCCTTGTTCTTTATCCATTTTTATTTCCATGAGAATTGATATTGTGTCTTGCATTTATTTTGTTCTCTTATGAAAAATTAATGGAGAGTCAATCATATAACATATTGAAGAGAGGCTATTATTTCTTATTTTTGTTCTTGCTGCAGACCAACAACATTAACAAGACCCCTTGATTCTCCGGCTCTTCAGGTGCAAAGGCGTTGAATGATTTGTAGGTGAAAACTGTTCAACTACAGTTCTCCAATCTCTTAAATATTTTGTTTTATTTATTGTGGTCAATATTTTTCAGTCTTCCTATATAGTATTTTTGACACAATTATTTAAAAAATCATTTTCACTTTATTTCCCAAATGATTTCTTGTGAACCTTTTCAAGAATTTTATTTTACCATTTTCATAAAAAAAAAAAAAATTAAGTTTAAAATTGATATTAATGTTTTAAATGATTTGTCTTTTTTTTTTTTGTTAAATGACAAGACCAGGCTGATTTGTTAAATAAACGAATCTATATACATTGTACTTAGCCTAAAGTGTTAAGCCGATGAAAATTTGAAAAAAAAAAAGAAGCTAAAACAAACAAAAGAAACCAAGAGGCAAACAGAGATCGAAAAAGAAATAAAAAGTTGTAAGGACGAAGGTCCTTCTAGCTTTTGGAAACATCTTCTCCTTGACCCCTCTTTCTTCAGTGATCTAATGGAGCTCCAAATCGAGTTTGAGCTCCCAACTGGGCATGAAGCTTCTCCCCCGATTGACACTACTAACTCAGCATCAACGGGCTATAAAGGATCTTTTCAAGCTCAATTCGATGTATAACTCTGAGTCTATCTATTCTTTTTAACAAGGTTGATGCTGATCTTTCTCCTTTTGCAGGTCTCTAGGTGAACGAACACTCAAATAAAGGTATCTTCTATCAACAACTGTAAGTTATACCTTTTTCCTTAGATCTATTCGCAGTGGGTTGAATACACAAAGAGATTGATACCACCACCTGAGCTTAGATCTTTATAAGGTATTGACTCATTAAACTTGTTTCAGATTCGACACAAGAGACATTCATGTAATCAACCTGACATCTACCTCGAACATAAAACTAATTGATCCAATTCACATCAGTTACATAATCTTTATGATACTAGTGCTGGACACGTGTGATGCACGTGTGTCCTGTGTTAATTTCTACAGACTTATTCTAATGATTTATAACATTCTATGAAACACATTCATGTAATGAGCAGTAAAAACGTAATTATGGAACATATAATTAAATTCATTTTGAAAAATATTCTAAGTGTTTAAATATATTGGTGACCAAAGGTAGTGAATACAAAAAGTGTGTTATAACACAAATGTTAATTAGAGAAAACTGATTGAGAATGTGAAATAAATGCACATTTATAAGCATGATCAAAAGTAATATAATAAAATAAAAACAGAAACCAATTGACACTTAGATACCAACCTTTAATAAAGCTTCTGATTTTGTGAAACTATGTCAAATGTCAAATAAAAATAAAAAGATAACTTAAAACTTTCGTACAATCAAATCTGCAACCATCTTTATTTTCGTTTTCTTAGCTACTCTCTTAATAATGGCATTGATGGAGAAAAAAAATGCTCTATAAATAATTTTAATTTTGACGTCCTTGGATAATCTTTTTATTTACAGACATTTAAGAATAAGTTAATAAAAGAGAAATCAATTATCTTTTTACACATAGAAGAAATAACTCAATTATTTTTAAATATTAAATCTAAAATTTTACACGCTAGGATAATAATATATGTGTCTAATTTTTTCTAAAAAAGATATATGTATAAAAATTGTGCGTTAAAACACACTGTGTTGAAAAATCTTAAAATCTAACAAGAAGAGGTGGTAAGCAAAGTTGATTTTGATTTCTAATCTAATTCCAAACTCCAACAGCTCTAGATACTTCTCATCTTCTACAACTTATTTTTTGTCTTTACTAAAACAAAGAAGAAGAAGAGGAGGAGGAAGAGGAGGAGGAGGAAGAAGAAGAAGAAGAAACCAAAATATTGAATAGAGGACATGTTTAGGAAGACGAAAAAGTTAGCAATTCTAAGACATTAATATAGGTCGTTGAAATTGTGTAATAATTAAAATATTACTATTTAATTAGAGTAGATATTTTATTTATTACTTAGGGTGCAGCAATTGTGTAACAATTTAAATATTATTATAATTAGATTAGGTGTTTTATTTATTATATATTATTATTTAGAAAAGGCATAAATGGAGATAGGAGATTTCCACTTTTAATAATATAATATCTGATATGATATGATATGATTATATGATATACTTCTAGCATGAGTCTCGTTTGATACATCTTTCCATCTTATCCAGTTGATTTGGATCTACAATGTAGTTGTTAGAATGTAAAATAAAATAGTTATTGTATGAGAATCACTAGGTTCTTGGTTACAAGACATTCACTATTTGTATTAGAGTGTAAGTTGATTGGTGTATGATGTGTTTGCTTCAATATAGATTGTTAATAGACTTGCATTTACTGCGTGGAAATAGGTCTGTGTTTACAAGATTCGTGTTTTTTGATTGACCTGCAAAAAAAGAGAATATATCAATGTATTTTAGACTGTATTTGAATATCAATTCACTTTGATTATCATTGGTCTTTTCCTTATTATTATGAAATTCTCACAAATTTATTTTGACATGTAGGCTGTGAGTGATGATCCCATTGTTATAGAGGTCAGTATTCTACGTACTTTATCTAGAATTTTTTCACTTGCAAGTCCATCCTTCTTCATTCAACAATATTGGGACATTCCATTAAAGTTTTCTGCCATATGCATAAACACACCATATATATGTTGGTTTGTTTGTCGAAAATGCCTTTCATGGAGGCCAGCAAAGGGATAACATATAAATTTCTAGCACGATTCCTGGATTAAACCCAATATCTGATCCATTTGAAGCCTCATTCATCGGTAGGAGATGTCCGCTTAGATTTCTCATTATAGATCTTCTCCTCTAGTCTATCCTTTGAGGTTCCTACTATGTCTGAATATAAAGAATCATTGTATATTCCTCAGTTCTTCCAAAAAATCATCCCACTGTGTGCGGTCTAACTCCTTCAGGTTCCTTCATAGTGAATTTCTTTTATGCTTTATGTCACGACCCAGACCGTCGTGATTGGCACCCACACTAACCCTCTGATGGAAGAACCATTACTACAACTCAAGCCAAACAACTTAACCAAAAACTAAGGCATTTAAACATGCATAAACCGAACATATACAATATTAATTATCACTTACTAACAACATACGATTTCACAATATCAAGATATACAATTATGCCAAGTCATTGGTCCTCTCACGAAACCCAAACCCAAACTGTTAGTGTACCGGTACATGGTACCCGATCCAAGTTAGTGTGTCGGACGTGACACCTGATCCCATATATGCGCCGGAACATGGCACCCGATCCAAGTTAGTGTGTCGTAACATAACACCCGATCCATTCAACAAGCCACAATCACAATGACAATGTACATTCTCAATACAATCAAGTCATGATTCATGGCATGCAATTATTCAATCATCCTCATTTACGATTAGTGTGATCAATAGTTCAACATTCGCATACATACATGCATCATAATGTAGTAATTACAAATACATATCACACCAAAATGAAATCACAACCATCACATACCTCCAACAAAGCTTGAATCCCCTAAGAAACTTGATTCATTTCGCTTGTTCTTGGTTTACAAACAATCATAATAATGTGAGTATCAATAAACAAGACCTAATTACCCGGATTATAACCAATAACATCAACCCTAGGCCAAACCCTTGATCCCCATACCAAGGTTAGGATTTCTTCCACCATAAATCACAGATCAAAACACTCCCCCATCGATAATTACCCAAGAAACTAAGTTCTACGGATCAAAAAGTGGATTCGAGGAGTAAAAACCTTACCTTTGGCCTAAAAAATGGTGGAAAACTACCAAGAAAACACCTGGGGTCGTTCCTTAGCTCTCAAAGTCGAAACTTGCAGAATAAAACATTTTTGGGGTTTATTTTCGACTTAAGTTGCGTCTGTCCCGCCATAACGGTCCTCACCTCGCAACAGCGGCCCCGCCGTGGCGGAAAAATCCCGCCTTAGCTGCTTGCACGGAAACAGTGAGAAAATTTAAGAATTCCGAACCACCATTTCACAACACACGTTCAACCCATGACACTCAGAAAATACCCGTTCACGCTAAGATCAGTTTCGAGAGTTCTACCCACCCAAATTCAATTTCATAAAATCGTACGGGTTCCTCAACGTCTTAGCTATCTACTCATATGATCAAATTAATAATTAGATCTCCTAATTGTTACCATATTTCCCTAGACCTTACTGACTCCGATTTCGTTTAAATCTAGACTAGGTTGGGAAATTCCAAGTTACTACCAAGAAGTTTTTCGGCCCAAATTTTTTTCCCGTTGGCTTTTCAATAACAACGGAAACAAATCGTTACAATAGATACAAATTTACCTATCACTCGTCCCCGAGTGACAAACTAGGAAAGACAGGTTAAAGTTAGAGTAGAGTAGTACCTGAATCGACGAACAACTGGGGATACTTATCTCTGATGACCTTCTCAGTTTCCCAAGTAGCTTCCTCAACTCGACGATGCTTCCATTGAACTTTCATGTCCTCAGCTTTCGGACATCACGATCAAGAATTGCAATCGGTTCCTCCTCATATTGAAGGGCTTTGTCTAACACAACTGAGTCCCATTTTATGATGTAATCTCCATCACCATGATATCTCTTCAACATGGACACATGAAATACCAGATAAGCTCCCGATAGGTTAGGAAGTAAAGCCAATCTATAAGCCACTGGCCCTACACAATCAAGAATCTCAAATGGGCCAATGTATCGAGGACTAAGCTTGCCCTTCTTTCCAAATCTCATCACCCCTATCATAGGTGATACCTTAAGAAGAACTTTCTCACCAGTCTGAAATGCCATGTCCCTCACCTTATGGTCTGCGTACTTTTTCTGTCTACTCTGGGCCGCTAAAACTTAGCTTGGATGTATCTTACCTTATTCTGAGCATCCTTCACTAAATCAACCCCCAAAGGCTTTACATCTCCAGCCTTAAACCATCATATGGGTGATCTACATCCCCTCCCACAGAGTACCTCAAACAGTGTCATATCTATGCTGGAGTGATAACTATTATTATAAGAGAACTCACATAATGGTAGGAACTTGTCTCAATGCCCTCCAAAGTCAATCACACATGCCTTCAACATGTCTTCTATTACTTAAATAGTCCTCTCTGACTGTCCGTCTGTCTATGGATGAAAAGTTGTACTAAAAGTGAGTTGTGTGCCCAATTGATCATGTAACTTCCTCCAAAAGTTGGACGTAAACTGCGTACCAGGGTCTGAGATGATAGAAAGGGGCACCCCGTGCAACCTCACTATCTCTTTCACATAAACCTTAGCCAATTGTTGAGCATTATAATATGTTCTGACGGAAATAAAATGGGTTGACTTAGTCAATCTGCCAACCACTACCCAAATAGAATCAAACTTCCCCAAAGTTTTGGGAAGACCAACCACAATCTATCGCTATCCTTTCCCACTTGCATTTCGGAATTGACATTCTCTGAAGCAACCCTGTTGGCCTTTGATGCTCATATTTCACTTGTTGGCAATTTTGACACTTAGCCACAAACTCCGTTATATCCTTTTTCATGTCAGGCCACCAATAAAGATGTTTCAAGTCTCGGTACATCTTGGTCACACCCGGATGGATAGAATATCGCAAATCATGAGATTCTGTCAATAATTTTTGAATCAAGTCATCTACTCGAGGAACACAAATTCTTCCTTTGAAACTGAGCACACCCTCCGCATCAAGAGTAGTCTCTTGTGCTTTACCAGACACTGTCTTATTTTTGAGCTTTTTCAAATGCTCATCCTCAAATTATTTGGTTTTGATCTCCTCAATAAACATGGCCCTTACTTCAATGTTAGCTAACAACCCACATTTATCTGAGATGCCCAACTGCATGAATTTAGACTCCAAGGTCTGGATTTCCTTAGCCAAAGGTCTCTTAGTTACACTCAAGTAAGCCAAACTATCCATAATCACCGTTTTTCGACTTAGTGCGTCTACCACTACATTAGCCTTACCCAGATGATATTGGATGGTCACATCATAATCTTTGAGTAATTCCATCCACCTTTATTGTCTCAAATACAGATCCTTCACATGCTGCAGACTACGATGATCAGTAAACACCTCGCTCTTAACACAATAAAGATAATGCCGCTAGATCTTAAGAGCAAACACTACCGTTGCCAACTCCAAATCATGTGTTGGATAATTCCTCTCATGCACTGATGAGTCCACAAATTGGACTCATTTAGGGCTTTATTTTGAGAGGAATAGTGTCCTCAAATGCTTATTTTGTCTCAATATCTGATGAAAACTCTTAAGTTTCAGGTATTTGAAATTTTAGTGGAAACATGTACACTTAGGTGCAAAAAGGAACATAAGGGCTGAAAAGAACGAAGAAACTGAAGCATGTGCATCGCCAAGCACGCTTAGCGATTCGCCGAAGGGACGCACTCCGCCCTTTGTTCTAGTACGCAAAGCCTTGAAGGAGCAGGATCAAAAAGGCGATGAAAGGAGCAGTCGGTGTTTTGCCGAATAATTCCGTGAAGCAGTACTAGGTCGCCCAATGACACAGAGCACGACGATGCTGAAGGCTAGTGCAAGACGGCGACTAACTACACCAAAGGGCGAATCGCCGAGTTAATCAGCTATTCCGACTAACCTCGCCGAAAGATCCACCAGCACTATTTTCTGAAGTCTATAAATACTAAACTTTTTATTAATTTTTAGGAGTCGAACATTTATTTTTATTTCCATAATAGAATAGTACTTTTTGGGATATTTTCTCTCAAGTTTGGAGAGGGTTTTTGGGTGTATTTTGTTATTTCTTGACGTGTGGTTGAAAACCCCATTCTTGGAGTGTGATTTAGCAAATATGTGTTGATATTGTTGTTGGATCTTGCTTGCTGATACGATAGATGTATTTTAATTGTGATTTCACCTAGTGGTTGTGGTTTAATTTAATGGGTATGTAGTTGCAAATACAAAACCACTCATGTGTTTTCAGCTTGCCCGAGAGGGAGGTCGCGAAACCAAGACCGCTAGACTGATGGCCTAAAGAGTGGGTCGACATGAGGTTCTGCCTGAGAGGGTGAGCCCTAGTCTCATATCCTAACACTCAACTCGAGAAAGTGAGTAGGGTAAGGCGTAGCCTAGACTTCATGCGGCAAGTAGGTGTCTGAAAGGAACGTATTTGAAACGGGGTAAACTGCCCAAGAGGGAACTTATTTTCATCTAAAGCTTAGCCTAGTCACTATTATCTTGTAAATTTCCTATCAAAAACATGTACCCAACAATATTCCTCAACTTGCATTACGGTCACACCCCAAGAACTTGTCCCCATGTTTGATCTTCTTATTATTTTTGTTGTTTTTTACTACTTGTGACAAAACCCCCATTTGATATTTGACACATTTGTGTCACTCCTTTTAATTTACAATGTTTTTAATCGTTAATATCTTTAGCTACGACTAGTTTGAACTTAATTTTATTTTTCTACTAATTCTCAAAATCACTCCCTTGGGACACAACCCCAACCCTTGGTTGGGTTACTATATTATTGACGATCGTAGACACTCATACTGTAGGTTAGTGTTATTGGTCACGATAAGCATCATGCACCTTCAACTGCCGCGATGCATAAGCTATGGCATTCTTATCCTCCATCAACACCCCACCCAAACCAGAATATGAAGCATCACAATAAACAATAAAATCTTTACCTTCTATCGGTAGTGCTAGAATAGGTGTTGTAGTCAAGAGAGTCTTGAGGTTTTGAAAGCTCTCCTCGCATTTTTCAGTCCATTCAAATGGTATCTACTTTTTGGTCAAATTTTTCAAGTGCGTGGCAATAGAAGCAAAGTTCTTTACAAATCGACGATAGTAGCTAGTGAGCCCACAAAACTCCTAACTTCAGTCTCAAAGCTAGGCCAAACCCAATTCTTAACCGCTTCAATCTTTTGGGGATCTACCATTACCCCTTCTTTTGAAGCAACATGCCCTAAAAAGGCAATCGAAGTCAACCAAAATTCACACTTAGAAAATTTTGCATACAACTTTTGTTTCCCAAGAACACCCAGAATAATACGAAAATGGTCAACATGCTCTTCCTCACTCTTCGAATAAACAAAAGTATCATCAATAAAGACTATAGTCTATAATAAACGAATTAAGAAATGGTTTGAACACATCATTCATCAAACTCATAAAAGTTACACGCGCATTTGTTAACCTAAACGACATGACTAGAAACTCGTAGTGCCCATAGCGAGTCCTAAATGTTGTCTTGGGCACATCCTCGGGCCTAGTCTTTAACTGATGGTAACCAGACCTTAGATCGATCTTAGAGAAAACTGATGCGCCTTGTAATTGGTCAAAAAGATCATCTATTCGAGGCAATGGGTACTTTTTTTGAATGGTGACCCTATTCAATTGTCGGTAATCCATACACATCCTCATACTATCATTTTTTTTCTTAACAAACAAAACTGGAGCATCCCACGGTGAAGCACTATGAAGGATAAAACATTTATTAAGAAGTTCTTGGATTTGAGCCTTAAGCTCTCTTAATTCTGCCGGAGTCGTACGATACGAAGGGATGGAAATGGGGTGGGTACCAAGTTCTAAATCAATGCAGAAATCTACATCTCTATCCGGAGGCATACCAGGCAAATCAGTAGGAAACACTTTAAATTCTGACAACACAGGGTTGGACTCAATAGAGGGAGACTCAGCCTCAACATCCCGAATATGAGCCAAATAAGCCAAACAACCCTGCCCTACCAGTTTTCTAGCTCGAATAGAGGATATGATCTTAGCTTGCTTAGGCTTGTACACCCCTTCCCACTCTAACTTTTCCCTTCTCAAAATTTCTAGAGTCATAGACTTAGTATTACAATTAAGCACAACATATTGGGGGGGACAATCAAGTCATGACTAAGACTATATCGAAGTTAGTCATATCAAAAATCACCAAATCAGCCCAAGTCTGAAAACCCATAAACAAAATAGGACAAGCACGATAGACATAGGTGACAATGACAGACTCTCCAACTGGGATAGAAACATGGATGGGTGCATCAAGTATCTCACAAATCATAGCAAATTCTGAGGCAAATCGCAAGGACACATAAGAATAAGTAGAACCCGGATCAAATAACACATTAGCCATCCGGTCACAAACAAGAATAGTACATGAGATCACTGCGTCAGGCGCCTCTACCTCAGTCTTTCCCAGAAAGGCGTAACACTGAGCCCTGTCATCTTGACAGGTGACTTCCCTACTTGGCTGCACTGTACCTTTGCCTGCGTTACCATTTCCCCGACCTCCAAGGCCTTGATGATTTCCTCCTCACCCACCTTGTGGACACACTCAACCATTATTATCGTTTCCTGTGGGTACCACTGCTCTAAAGTGCTACTTCACAGAATCCAACATGCGTGGGTGGGGAAAATCTCTCCTCATATGCCCAGGTTCTCCATAGTTATAACAAGTACAATCAAAAGTTGGTCTGTTTCCTGCCGAAGGTGTGGCTCTCTGGCTACCCTGAATCAAATTCTGATGTGGAGTTCCCGAGTAATTACCTGTAGAAGCGGGCATAGCAGACTGAATTGACCGGGTTGCAAGCGTCGGCCTCCCTGAACCTCTGGAGTAAGAACCCTGAAAGTTACCTAAATTCTTAGCTTTCTTATCCAATGCCTTAGTCTGACCGTCTAGCCTCACCCCTACCACTTTCTTCACAAAATATGTTATCTTTTTGAAGCTTTTTCCTACAGAGGTCATATGAACAGACAATACCTGCAACTCAGAATTTAGTCCCTTCACTAATAGCCAAATCCTCTCTTCCTCAGTAGTCACCAATTGCGTAGCATATCTAGACAAAGCATGAAACTTAGCCTCATAAGCAGCCACAAACATACCACCTTGCTCCAAAGCCATAAACTCATCCTTCTTACAATTCCTCATAGCCCGAGGCACATATTTCTCCAAAAATAGAGTATGAAACTGAAGATCTGCATTCCACATAAGCTCTCCACCACTGCTTAGCCTCACCTTGAAGTTGAAAAGTCACAAACTCTACTTCATGCTGATGAACAATTCCCAACTTATAAAGCCTCTCATAGCAATATAGGATAAACTCATACGTGTCCTCACTCTCAGAACCATGGAATACATACGGTTTCAATTTCAAGAACTTAGTCAAGATCTCATGCTCATTACCAGTCATAACAGGACCCAACAAAGGACGGAAGAAGGCATCAGTACCTACAGTTCCACCTACCTTGGGAGCAGCACTCCAAGACCAACCAATCCTTTCAAAAATGACATAATATGTTGAGCTAACACTGGATCTAATGGAGGAATACATGTAGTCTCAGTCTGCACTTCTTCCTCTTGTCCAATATTCTCCTCATCCTCAACCTCAACCTCAACATTCTCCTCTATCTCTTCATGATGCGCAAGAGGATTCTCATTTCTGGGAGTATTCTCAACCGAAACTCCATCCCTAGCAGATGCTACCCTTCCTCGGCCTCTGCCCCTTGCTCTCCTCTCTCCCTACCTCGACCGCGACCCCTCGCTGCGGATTCCTCAGTTGGCATATTGACAGGAGCTACGGGCTTGACGCCGTTGAACCTAGTATTAACCATTTGCGGACAGAAGAGTGAAGGAGATTAGATACCAATTCGGATCGCGAGATACCAATTTGAATCAAGCTATAGCACGAAAGGAGACAAGAGAAAATAGAGAGATTTCCTAAAGTCCTATAGTATCTCGAAGAAAAGTACAGACGTCTCCGTACCGTTCTGCAAGACTTTAAACCTAGGGCTCTGATACCAACTTTTTCACAACCCAGACCATCGTGATTGGCACCCACACTAACCCTCCGGTGGGAGAACCTTTACTATAACCCAAGCTAAACAACTTAACCAAAACCTAAGACATTTAAAGATACGGAAGTAGGTAGATGTCTAAGAAAAGAAAAATAATGAGTTCCCATAAACTCCAACAAAAGTCTAACAAAACAAATGCGGAATAATACCTAGAACCTGAAAGTCAATGTACCAAAACTCTAACAAGAACCATAAGTCTAACAAGAAGGGGAACAACCCCAAACTAACAAGGAATCAAAGCACTAGTCTAAGCCCGAAAATGTGGACATAAACAGAAAGAGAACTCATGGAAGCCTGGAAGAACTGGCTCACCCTTGAATTTGATTTCTCACTGATCTTCTAAGCAAGATCTGTCAATAGCTGCCTAAAGATGCCCTGTATTCAACAAAGAAAGAGCAAGTGCAATATCAATACAAAATAACAGTGTACTGGTAGGATCACACGGCTATCCCAAAAGGCGAAACATATATAAGTCATGACAACAATAATAAACATGCATACACCGAACATATACAATATCAATTATCACTTACGAACAACATACAATTTCACAATTTCAAGATATACAATTATGTCAAGTCATTGGTCCTCTCACGGAACTCAAACCCAAACTGTTAGTGTACCGGTACGTGGTACCCGATCCAAGTTAGTGTGATGGACGTGACATCCGATCCCATATGTACGTCGGAATGTGGCACCCGATCCAAGTTAGTGTGTCGAAACGTAACACATGATTCATTCAACAAGCCACAATCACAATCACAATGTACATTCTCATAATCACAATCAAAATGTACATTCTCATAATCACAATCACAGTGTACATTCTCATAATTATACAATCAAGTCATGATTCATGGTATACAATTATTCAATCATCTTCATTTATGATTAATGTGATGAATAGTGCAACATTCACATACATACATGCATCATAATGAAGTAATTACAAATACATATCACACCAACATGAAATCACAACTATCACCTACCTCGAACAAAGCTTGAATCTCCTAAGAAACTTGATTCTTCCCTTTCTGGATTATTTCCGCTTGTTCATGGTCTACAAACAATCATAATAATGCAAAGATCAAATAACAATACCTAATTATCTGGAGTATAACCAATAACATCAACCCTAGGCCAAACCCTTGATCCCCATACCATGTTAGGGTTTCTTCCACCATAAATCACAGATCAAAACCCTCCCCCATCAATAATTACCCAAGAAACTAAGTTCTACAGATCGAAAATTTGATTCGGGGAGTGAAAACCTTACATTTGGCCTCAAGAATGGTGCAAAACTGTCAAGAAAACACCTGAGGTCGATCCTTAGCTCTCAAAGTCAAAACTTGCATAATAAAACGTTTTTGGGGTTTATTTCTGACTTAAGTCGCGTCTGTCCCGCCACAGCAGTCCTCACCCCGCTACAGTAGCCCCGCCCTGGAGGAAAAATCCCGCCTTAGCGGCTTGCACGGAAACAATGAGCAAATTTAAGAATTCCAAACTCCCATTTCATAACACACCTTCATCCCATGACACTCAGAAAATACATGTTCATGCTAAGATCTGTTTCGGGAGTTCTACCCACCTGAATTCAATTCATAAAGTCGTATGAGTTCCTCAACATCTTAGCTATCTACTCATATGATCAAATTCATAATTAGATCTCCCAATTGTTACCAGATTTCCCTAGACCTTACTGACTCCAACTTCGTCCAAATGTGGACTAGGTTGGGAAATTCGAAGTTAGTACCAAAAAATTTTCCGACCCAGAATTTTCCCGTTGGCCTTTCTATAACGACAGAAACAGGTTGTTACACTTTAATAAAATTCAAAAATTCAAAACAGGACACATATAAATGACTTTAGAATCTCAAAAAATTTATCCCCTATTGCCTTTGGACAATGTGGAAAGCAAGGAATAAATTTCATTTTCAAGGAACACTTACCTCACTTGACTAACTAAACCTCAATATTTTTTCTTACATATTAAATAGCAATCCCCTTGATGCCCTAACTCATACTAAACATTGGAGTCATGATGGGTCACTCTTCAAATTTGAGTGGTATTGGAGAAGTTTTTATAAACATTTTACTAACTGAATCTTAGGCTTTATAGGCACAATTCAAAAAGCATATGCTCTTACTATTGAGCTTCATGCTCTCTTTCAAGGTCTAATTTTAGCGATCCAAATTAAACTTGAGCCATTGGAAAAAAAATATAAATTCTCATGAGGTGATTCGCTTACTGAACAGCTCACACAATGACTACTTACATTTCTTGATGATTGCAGGTACTCCTTCGTCTGCTTATTAATCCCATCATAGTAGATTGTATGCCTTGCTTGTTGGATCTAAATCTGCTATGTAGTTATCTAATCTCTCATTTTTTCTACCTACTTTTTGAAGAGAAGTAGGTGTAGGCTCTTTTCAATAGTGAAATCGTCTAGTCCTACTTATTTGACTCGAAATCGAACAATCTAACCACGACCATGTTGAATAGACCTACTTTAAGGCTATCCGTGTCCCTTTTGACTTAGGATAGGCTCACACTTAGGCTATTTGTGTCCCTTTTGAATTAGGATAGGCTCACACTTAGGATTGGTTTTTGAAACTCATTAAGCATGGGAATTCTTTTTATCTGCACGGCACAAAACATACTAGCTGATAGGCTAGCTATCATTGCCACCTCTTGGACTTGAAGTTCTATTACTCTTTATTTTTGGACACTTCACAATATTTGATGGATATTTTGCAAGCAGAATTTGGTAAATGAATTGATGACTTTAATTTTATTTACTGAAGAGCAATAAAAGTCTCTTGCTTAATATAGAAAAAATAAGCATGTTAATTCATCTAAGAACAATTGTCACTGTAATTAACTATTATTTGTTGATTACATAATGTTATAAGAAATTTGTTGTCACAAAACTAGTAACTAATTAAGATCATATATTCCTAAAGTTATAAGTATTTTTTCCTTATTTACCATATGTAACAACATTTAACATTTTCTAGAAATCCTAGGGAAAGGCCATGCATAGTACGCAACCCATTTTTGTTTCTGAAATTCAACTCGTGAACGGTGAAGAAACGAAATAGAAAAGCTTTTCATACACAAAAATTGTTCAATTCACCATCACCACGAACCCATTTATATTTTTATTTTACCTTAGCAGAATGATGTAATTTTTAAGGATTTATAAGAACAATTCATAAAACAAATGCCCTTAATATTGAGCTCAATGCTCTCTAACCTAGTCTAATTTTAGCGATACAACATAACCTCAGACCATTGAAATAAATATAGATACTCACAAGGTAACTCTCTTACTGAACAACTCACGCGATGACTACTTACATTGCTTGATGATTGCAGGTACTTCTCTAAACGTCAAAGGACTTAACTCCTATAGTACACTAGTTTGATGCATCATATGAGTCATTAAAACTTGGGTAGACTTCTGATTTCCATTTGACTTTTTCACGCATTTGACACATTTCACATTTTTCACACATTTTTTCATTATACTAGTTTAGGCACACACATGATAGAGCATGTACACCAATATGATTTTGTATTACATTGTAAAATACATTTGACTTATAAAATAAATTTAAAATGGAAAAAAGTGTGAGTTTAAGAAATTATGAAAGTTGATCTTGTTTAACTATATAAAAAAACTCTATCTCACAAAAGTCTTCTTATTGTTATTTCAATACTTAGTGGCATTTTAGTATACTGTATTGACTTATAGTTGCATTACTCATAATAATTATGTCTTTTTTGTTACATTTACACTTATTTAAGAAAACACAATAGAAAGGTAAGCTTAACATATATAGCTAGCTTGCATAATTCAAACAAGATGAATTAATAAATTTGACAATAGAAGCTTCACTGACCTCGAGAGAGGAGTATCAATAACTTTTTTCAGGCATTAAATTTCTTTTCAACATTGTAAAACTTGTTTTTGATGTTATTTACTAATTATTTGTACCAAATAAACTACAAAGGTAGTGTGAAATCTACGTGATTCAAATGCCTACATTATCTCAACAAAACTCAAACGACTAAATGAAAATTTAAAATTCAAATTGATCCTAAAGCTGAGCAACTTATTTTGCTAAAGATTACTGCAATCACTAAATTAAATTTCAACAACGTTAAATGATCTATTATAAAAAGTTCTATGCTTTAGAAAATAGACGGTCCTAGTTGCAATATTTAACTTTTTCCGAGTTATATTTTTCCGAAAAAAGTTATGTTAAACAATTCGTCTTTCCTTTACCTTTACAAGGATATTGAGATTTAGCTTGTATTGATTTAATTTTAATCAAATCATATTGGTGATCTATTCTTCCCAATTTAATTTAATAAGAGTAGATAATGTCATTGTTTTGTCTTTCTCCTAACTAACTAGACTTTCTAGATTTGCAAGAATTTGGTTTAATTATCAAGTTGACCTATAAATTAAAGTTAATATAAACACTGTAGATGTTGAGGTTAGCTTATTAATTTTCTGTAAATCAAGATTATGAAGTGTTGAGTTTTGACAATTAAAATATTTTTTTTAGTAAATTTCATGTTTAAAGATATTCAAAAAGGTTGAAACAATATCTAATTGTCAACTTTTACTAGCAAAGAGTATTCATTTGAAACACTTAAATTATAACCATTTTATCCTCTTCTATTTATGGCGAATCATTTTAAATTTAAGAGTTAACTTTAATAAATTGTTGGAATATTTATTTGCAACACAAAGAGTAAAATTCAATGAGCGTGAAATCGAAATAAAAAGAAGACTGGATTTTCACTATATTATGAAAAAGATAAATGGTTAAATGAGCTTTTATAAACACGAATATGTTTGATGTGTTCCCAACAATAAAATTGTTGTAACTTTATTTTTGATAATGAGGACAAAATGGTCAAGAAGATGTTATTTTCAACATTCACCCTATTTAGGCTTCAATTTTCATTGCTTAGCATCAATTTCTCCATTTGAAATCTAATTTGAAAACTTAAATTCTACAATCACTTGTATAAGTATATATTAAGCATCACTCCTTCGGTCATTCATTCTCATTGCATAGTAAACATCAGTATCAAAAATCTAAATCGACTATTAAATAAGTATTTAAAAAAATATCTTTTATTTAATTTTAAAAAAAAAACTTAATTTTTACAAGAATAACGTGTCATACCAAATCAAATATATATACAAATAAAAAAATGAAATGGATAGATAGAAAAAAGTGTAAAGGTTAATATCCACTTATTTAAAAGTTTAGATCCGCCTCTTTCGTCCAAACTCCAAAATAACCCAAACAGTTCTAGAAGTGTTAGTATTTGGTAACTTCAAAAAAACAAAAAATAAAATAAATTAAATTAAAAACTTTTATCAAACAGCTGGGCCTCCCATCTTCCTCTTCCTCTGTTTTCTGCATACTGTAATATAGCACGGCCAGCAGGGAAGAAACCGGCAGGCACCGGCACCGGCAACGTCACCGGCAGGGAAGTGTTTGGTGAAATCAGAAACTCAATCGTTAGATTCAGAGTAATAATAATAATTCTTCGCTTAGTATTTAACGGGAAGACAATTGTGGTTATCGGGTTTAATTCCTTCAATAAATTACAATAATCATGGCGGCTGCCGTGGTAGCAAATGGGAAACAGAAATTAGAACAAAGAGGGCCTAAAATTGGGGTTATTAGTGGTCCGACCAATCCAATGGTGACACCTCTTTTAACAGATCTTTATCAATTTACAATGGCTTATGCTTATTGGAAAGCTGGAAAACACAATGAACGAGCTGTGTGAGTGCCTGCATATTATTAATTTTCTATCAATTTGTCATGCATTTGATGTGTTTGATATAATGTGCAAGTACCGAAATTATTCATTTTGGCAGTTGATAGGGTCTAGAATTGTGATTGATCATTTTCTTCGTTGTTGAAAGATAAAGAATTAATATGATCAATTGGTGAGGATCAACTTGTGGTGATTTCTAACTTTTATTCATCTGATCAAGTGCCTTATTGAAAATACAAAACAGAGGACACACTTATTTATTAATCTTATATATGCATGCCTTATGACGGTTATGCATGAGTTCGGCTGAAACTTACACTTACAAATCGTTAAAATTATTCTTTTTATGTATATATTGTAGATGTTGAACTCCCTTTAGCCTTTTTCGTGTTTACTGCTTTCATATTTTGAACCTCCTTAGTGAAAATCTTGTCTCCGCCATTGCATTCCGACATAAGAGTATAATTCCATTTTGTGGGCCTAATATGTGGAAGTGTTTGGACTAATGGCAGGCGATAAGATTCAAGCTCAAGATATCTGATTGCTTCACCATGTTTATTTGATGAAGCAACTCGTATTTTATAGCGGGACATATTCATTTTTATGTTGATCAGTTTAATTTAGAGAAGGACATATTAATTTGTTTATTTTAAGTTAACAGTAATATTCTTATTCAGTTGTTGAGAAAATGTTTGTTCATCTAAAATCTAAGTGAGCCACTAAATGACTTGTCCCTATTTGGTTGAATATTTCAGGTTTGACTTGTATTTCCGTAAGAATCCATTTGGTGGTGAATATACAATATTTTCTGGGTTAGAAGAATGCATAAAGCTTATTGCTCATTACAAATTAACTGAGGATGAGATAGCTTTTATCAGGAAATCATTGCCCCGGTCGTGTGAGGTAGAGTAATTATTGACAAAGTAAATAAACAGTTGTAATGTGTGGAAAAGTTATATTTGACGAGAGATAGAAATCTGCTTGTATCTTTTTGTCCTTTTAGGGTTATTCATTATTTTTTATTATTATATTATATGTCATTATAGGAAACTTGTGCATGAATTCTGGAGGATTAATGTTTTTCTTGTTTCATGATACCTTAGTGAAATATGATTATGAGCGAAACCTGGGTAATTAATGAGATTACGTAACCATGAGTGGTTATGAGTGAACTGGTGGCTTATTTCTAGTCATTACTTTTATTCCAGATGTTGCTTTGGCAACATATCAAAGTGTATCTAGATAATTTTGGCAAATGCTGTCGTCGTCTAATTTATTTATCTTTCATTTGGCATATGTTCTTTTGCTGCTATGGATTTTTGGTTAACATAAAGGAAAGAGGTTCATGCCATATCTGTACACTAAATTGTTATGAATATACTGAAGCTGTTATGGCAAGTCAGAGTAGTTGTAATTTTGTTCACATTGGTATCTAACCCCGCATCTTCTTTGAGAATTTTTTTTCTGCTCTCATGAACATACCATCTCATTCTGTTGAGAAAATCAGGCAGTGTTTCAATATCTCGTCTTCTAGTTGTTTGTGCCTTCATACTACCTTTTCATGTATGCTTGAAGAATTGTTTGACATACTTAGGGGCTCTTTTGGTTGGGGAAAGGGTTATCCCGGGATTGTTATCTCACCCTCAATGTGGGATAAAAATAACACGACAATCCCGTGATAACTAATCCCGGGATAAGTTATCCCCTCACTTTATCCCAACCAAACATGGGATAAACTCATCCTAAAATTAATCCTGGGATTAATTGTCCCTTATCCCTCGTGACAAATGAGCCCTTACAGTCTTAAGTGCTTGAGAGATAAGCATCTGCTAATGGACTTTGTAGGATGCCTTCTATAACTACCTTCGAGGAATTGACTGTTCAGATGTTGAGATATTTTCTATACCTGAAGGTTCAGTTGTCTTTCCCAAGGTGCCGCTGATGAGGATTGAAGGGTCCATTGCTGTGAGTACCAACTAAACTATCCTTTTATTCATGCTTGTCCTTGAAAGATGCATTGTTCTCAGTATTGATGCTTCATGCATTTTCTCAAACTTCTGTTCGATTGTCATATCTGGGAATTGCTTTTGAATCTCGAAGGTGGTTCAACTACTAGAAACTGCACTTGTCAATCTCATAAACTATGCATCGCTAGTCACTACTAATGCAGCAAGACATCGTTTTGTTGCGGGAAAGTCCAAGCTGCTGCTGGAATTTGGGCTTCGAAGAGCACAGGTTTCTCATCTTTCCTTCCAATAACTTGAAATTGGAAGGTCTCTCTTACAAATGATTCGATGATCTTTGCTTCTTCATGAGTAGGGTCCAGATGGTGGTATATCAGCTTCGAAATATTGCTATATGGGAGGATTTGATGCAACAAGGTGATTCCATACACAATCTATCCTGTTATAATCTGTTTCCATGAAATAGTGCAATTATCTATTCCTCTTTCTAAGTGAGATGCAGTTTTTAATTTCATTTGGGCATCCTTTTTATTTTGAAATAAAATTAAGAGAAAATACATCATTACCCCATTCAATTATAATATTTTTTCTAAAAAGACACTGAAACTTTGAAATGGTCCTAATACCCCCTTATTCTTGTTCAAAGTGGATGTATTACCCCCTTATGATCCTATGTGGCACATGGAGTGTAACTCACTCGCCACTAGCGAGTGAGACAAAGTAAAAGAAATATTATTTATTTATTTTAATATTTATTCAATTAAAATATTATTTCCCTTTACTTTATTTGTTTTATGTTTTTTAAAAAAAAAATTTGTACCGTCCTTCATCTACTCTTACCCAGAAGAGTTCTCGGACTCATTTTTAGCTGAGGGAGATCTAATAAATGAGATTATTGACAGAGAAACAGATGAAAGCGGAGTGAGGTTGTGGAGGAAGATCGGAAAGGGCCAGTGAGAGAAGCATCGAAGATTTGATGACGACGGAGGGAGAATCGTCGGGGTCACGTTCAAACCCAGTAAAAAATATCCTATCTGAGTTAGAGAGAATTTCAGTCTTTGTAGATACAACAAATGTTGATTTTGAGCAAAAATTAAAGGCAAAGTACACAAAAATGATTGAACGATCAAAGAAGAAGCGCTAGAGATTTGATAGTGTTTTTTATTTTTCAATTGTATTTTTGATTTGCTAGAGAAAATGGTTGAGATGGTGTTAAAGTGTGGTGGGTGGTGGCTATGGTAGAGAATCGCCGGAAGCGTGAAAGAAGAGGTCACCAGCGACAGTTGAACATTGAAGAAGAAGAATAGAGATTTTTTATTTTTTTTAGAAAACAAAATAGAATAAGAAATAACATTAACATATATGAAAATTAAAATTAAAATATAAAAATAAAATAATTGACACATGGTAAGTATCAGTTGGTGCGTGTATTCACTTTCCTTCTTAAACTTGGGGTTGACCGAAAAATGGGACACTTTTACCACTTTTAAATTGTTTAAGGGGTTACTAGGACCTTTACAAAGTTCAAGTGTCTTTTTAAAAAAAGTGTTATAGTTAAATGGGATAATGATGTATTTTCTCTAAAATTAAAGTTTAAGATTCTTATAACCAGTTAGTCATAAATGATAAAAAAAAAAACAGCTTGTCATAACAGTACAAATGTGTCACTGTACAATTGGTATGATTGAGAACACACTCAATTGGCCAGATTCTTGAACAAGTAGTTCGCAGATAGTCACCAACGACAACTATGCCTCGAATGTGTTTTCTTGTCAAGTGCTTTTAAAGTCCAAAATTTTCTTTTATAAGTAAAGGATGTTCTCTCTTCTAGAAACAAAATTGTACCTTTTCTGAAAGGATCAGTACACTGGGAGATCATGAAATTTGACCTTAAAATGGAGAAGATCACATGAAGCTAGATGCTAGAGTAGGCTCTCGATAAGGATAGTTGACATCAATTGAGATTATTCGAACATTTCATTTACTTTGAATTTCTTTTCCTTTTACTTTCCAGATGGGCTGAGCTTTCGTCAATACGATGAATATGTATCTCTTGATAAGCAACTCTTAACTTCTCAGATTATTTTTTACTGTTGCATTTGCTGAAACATAAAGTTTTATTGGCTTTTTATGTTTTATTAAGAATAAACTGTTTTTTCGTAAAACCTAGAGTATCGTGGTACTTTTTCCCTATTTTTTGGAGATTTAATTGTTTATCATATTAATCTAGCCATGAAGATCATATATCTCTTCAAAAACTTTATTTGGCAGCAATGTGGCAGCTGGGAAGTTATTTGGGATCCCGCTCCGTGGAACACATTCCCATGCCTTCGTTAGCTCATTTATGGTAGGTGGAACCTTGCAACAGCTTTTCCTTCTGTGTAATATAAGTCACACTTTTAGTATAAGTGTTTCTAAAGTTTGTTTGTCCCACAGAATTCACAATGATCTTTGCTTACATACTTGGGATGTTCAAGGATCATAACTGAAAGGTGTCTTAGAATTATCAAGAAACAATGGGGTCGTTTGGTATGGTGTATAAAAGAATAGTACTGAATAGGGTGTAATACATGTATTATTTTCTCTAATACCTCCCTACCAAACAACCCCTAAGGGGTCGATTCGTTGCTGATTTGATTTATGCATGTATTACTAATACAAGGATTAGTTATGCAAGGATTAGTATAATGCACTGATTCGTTATCAAAACATTCCCATGTATGGTTGGCTTAAATGCTTTGAATTATTTTTTTCTTAAGAACACATTATCCTCTTTCTGGAAAATTAACCTCCCTATCAAGAGGATTAGGTCATTTTCCAAAACTCTCTCATGCCATTTTCTCTGACCCCACATCCACCCCACCCCTGCGAAAGTTGATTACTATTTTCTACTTACTATTCAAACACTAGAAAATTCAAACACACCCTAGATCTTCTAATTTCATCTTTTTACATAAATTCTAGTTTGTTTTGATTCAAGATCGAAATTAATTATTATATTACTGTTACTGTTATTTTGGTAGGTGCAGATCATCATTTAGATCTTTTAAGTATTTTATTTAGATGCACACATACCACTTTACCTTTTACATATCTTCTTATGGTGATAGAAATAAGCCCAATTTGGATATTGGAAAAGATGGTTTTTGGTTGCTAAGGAAATGTATATTTCGTAAACTATGTAATAGAGGCTTGGGATTGAGGTTTAATTGATTTTGATTTGAACTCTGTAATAGAACCCTTGATTGTTGGAAGGGGTTGTCAAACAAAGATTTTCATTTGCAGAAATTATATTTGAAAAGGTAGAACAGACGTGCTTTCTTTGTAGGTCCTTGTATGCATAAGTGCATACATTCATGTAAATATGTGATTGCTTGGAGAACAAGTATACTTCAGTAACATATACTTGCATCACTTGACAATTTTACTCATGGATACTTGTGACAATGAGATAATCAAAACATCTTTCTATAAGTTGAAGTAAAATCCACTTTATGTGAGTTTGAATTCCGACTTATGTGTTTCTTGTTCTCCATAAATTAAAGCAATATTCACTAGCTTTAGCACTTCTTGTTGAGTGAGTTGCAGTGGCGGAGCGAGGAATTTAAACAAGGGGATTCAAAAAAGAAAAGAAAAATTGTGCAAATGGGATTCAATAACTCATGTATATACAAAAAAAATAATCATGTTTACCCTACTTACATAGTATAATTTTTCAACAAAGGGGGTTCAGTTAACCCCCTTACACCCCTCTGCCTCTGCCCTTGGTGAGTTGTCAGCGGTCAACTAGTGAGGCCTGGTCTTTAGCATGTTTCTAATTTAAAGGTTTAGTTTTTTCTATTGATTGGTTATGTCTCGTTCATCTTGTTAATAATGAAGATAAACAGAACGGTTATATAAGGACTATCTAAATTATAATTGGTCTCTAGATGCTCAATACTTGGGATTTTATGCTCACTGTCTTGTCCTGGATCAAAGTTATATGTTCTCTGATTTTATCTAATATTATGCAGAGCCTAGATGAGATCACTGAGAGATCACTTACGCACCTTGATAGTCCCAAGGTTTGTAAGGATTTTGTTTGTCTAGTGAAGACGTGGCTTACTAAATTAAAGGTATTATTTCACCCTTTTAATTTAACTGCTGTGTGCTTGTTGGCTTATTATTGTCTACTTCAATCTCCAGCCATCAGATTTTATTCTAAATTATCCATTTAGTTCTGACTTTGCACTTTGAGCATGTTTTGTCCCGTACTTTCAAGTATCCTTTATGTTTTGGCTTCACCTTTTCATTCCTCCCTATTAATTTTACTCGGGGGGCTTCTAATTTTCTAGTATGACCACTCAAAATTTGATTAATCTAGGAAGTGTTGGGGGTTTATCCAATTCAGGTGGTTGTCCGGATGTAAATGCTTATCACTCTTTACCTGTGTAAGCCCGTTGCATAAGGGTAATAGGTTGTCTTATGTTTGGACCTAGTCACGAGTGAGTTCACCTTAACCTAAGTGGTAGTTGAAGTGGCAGGCAGCTTAGTGGATAAGTGGCTAATTGCTTACTTGTGATCCCAAGGTATGATTCCCATTTGAGAGACTTTTTGAATTTCAGCTTTAGTCCAAATACCATTTCAAGCGGCTGTACAGTCAGTGGTAGCATATCATTCTAGATCGTGCCAGACTGCCAGTTAATCATCATTCCCCATTTGATTTACCTACTCTGGAAACAACTCAAGTGTCAGAAAAAATGATAAAGATCCTTACATATTACATAGGAGTTGATTACGTGGAAACATTTTTTTATTTATTGCAGCTTAGCTTTCTTTTTTTTATATAACCATGGTATCCGGACCAACTTGCGGGGTCTCGTCTTATTCCACGGATATCTGCCACCTCCCACTTGCAACAGGTTGGTACCAGGTAACTCTATCTACCAAGGCTAGGACAGATGGGAAGAAATCACCTAGTGTTTTTGTCTCTGCTGGGATTGGGATTTAAACATGAGACCTCGTGGTTCTCACCCCTTCATTGACCACTAGGTCACACCCTTGGGTGCTTTATTGCAGACTTATCTTGGACTCCCATAATAAAGCTGAAAGCCGGAAAAAAGATCTTCTATCATCTGGGTGTATTCTTAGTTCCTGCAGACATCTCTATTTATATCCGTCTAATATAATTGAAGGGACTGCCTAATTTTTCCTGTCCTCCCTTCCTGTATTAGAGATTACAAACAATTGATTCTTAATCAAAATTTAGCAACTCTCAACTCTTGATAATCTTCAAATTTTAAGTGATGAAGGTGGTTGATGCTTCTTCTCTTCCATTTTGAACTTGGATATCATTGTTATGATGACTGTGCTATCTTCAGCGGTCACGCTTATTAGGTGGAATTTTCAATGAGACAAACCAAAGTGAATTAGCAGCTTTCGCCTCATATGGGCTCGCCTTTCCTGGAAGCTTTTTGGCCCTTGTCGATACTTATGATGTAAGTGCAATTTTAGATACTTCTGCTACTGCTTTATTTTGTTTTTGGGATACTTGACCTTTTATCTGTAAACTATGCATGTCTAGTTTAATGAGCAAAAATTCTTCGTAATTTGCGTTAATATCCTAAAATAAGGAAATCTACTTTGAAAGAGAAGGGAATAATCATGGTATCCAGTTGTCAGCTCAGGCATAATCTTCAGCTTGCAGGATTTTAGTTTCATAGTGTATTTCTACTCTGTTCTGATAATCTGCTCTGGCACATACTTACTTTCTTATTGACCATCTATAACTTGTACTTTAACAGGTCATGAGAAGTGGTGTTCCAAATTTTTGTGCAGTTGCTCTTGCACTTAATGATTTGGGGTAAGTGCTTCCCCTGACAAGTTCTATTTTGTGTCATCTACTTCGTATGATGCTTATTAGATTAAAAGGTATGCTGCTGAATATTTGATGATATATTGAACCGATGGAAAAGAGATGCCAGCTCGAATTCCTAGTGCTTTTTTGTTAATCTGATCTTGTCAAGCTTTGTAGTGTTTATGTTTTCCTTTTTGTGTTCTCTCGCATTTATGAACTAGCTAAGAATAGGGCAAAATAGAAGGGAAAGATCCATATAAGTGATAGCTACTAGTTGAGGATAAGCTTAAGACTCGTATGCAACTTTTATAACTTGTAGTATCATATATATATATATATATATATATAAAATTTAACGTATTTTTAACTTTTATTTTATTCATTATGATGTGAGCTTAAATGACGAAATGAGAATTCATATAGCCGACCCCGACTTATTTGGGACTGAGACGTAGTTGTTGTTGTTTGTTGTATTTGTCTTGAAAGAGGTCTCACCGAAATCTGATATTGTAGGCTCCCTGCCTCCCACACCCCCAAAAAGAAAAGGCCAAAAAAAAAACCTACGGAAAATAAATAGCTGAAAAAAACAAAAAGGAGTTGAGAAGCTTAGATATCCGAGGCCTTCTTTCCCTTGAGCACATTGTGTTCATGTTATGGAAAATTATCCACTTTTTTTGGTCGACAGAGCACAGTTTTTTTCTTAACTTAGCATGATTACCTCCTTTTACTGTCCAAATTAATAGTTCTCTCCTCTAAGGATTTATTATTTTAGTTAAAACCATCATTTGTTTGACCAAGTCTGTTTCTACTTGATGTATTTTTTATTTTCTACTGTAGTTATCAGAATATGTCCATGCCTTATTATGTTTGTCGTTTTTATGTTATATTTACAGGTATAGAGCAGTTGGCGTTAGATTAGATTCTGGTGATCTTGCTTATCAGTCATGCGAAGCCAGGAAATTCTTTCAAACTATTGAAAAAGAGTTTGGAGTGACTGGTTTTGGAAAGATGAACATCACAGCTAGCAATGACCTTAATGAGGAAACATTGGATGCGCTAAAGAAACAGGTTAGAGCACCAGGAATCCAACACACGCGTAACATGCAGAATCCTGTCCTATGTCATCGACCTCTATAATGTCTCCCATTGCCATAAAAGTTTTCTTCTCTAGCTGTCTTCTTGCGCTTCACTTTGTTATAACCTGGTCCAGCTTCATTATTTCCATTTGTTTAACTATGCGTGTGTGTGTGTGTTTACGTATATATATGTCAGTAGTTCTCATCAATATCCTCATGTTGCTTATAATGTTATAGAGACAACTCCTTAAAATGTCAAATATTCCTCGAGTGTGGTGACTTTAAGATCTCTTCGTCTAAATTTTGGAAGTAAACCGAGCTAAATATTATGTAACAAGCAAACCATTAAGTAATGAAAATATATGGCGGTTTGCGCTCATGTCAGTTTTAGCACTCAAGAATCGACCAGGAAAAAAGGATGCAAGAATACAACACTAAATTATGCTAATAAAATTTAGTTCTTTGCATTACCTCCTAGTGTATGTTCATTGTTTTAAAATTCTGAGGCATGGGTATACACTTCCGACTAGATACTTTTCATTCTTATAACCTCAAATTCTTGAGTCTATAGCTTGAATTCATGCATTTGTATGCACTGCCTTCCGTTGTTTTCCCTTGATTGAAAGGTAGATATTTGGCTTACTTCCTAAACAGGGACACGAGGTTGATTCTTTTGGTATTGGAACACATTTGGTTACCTGTTATGCACAGCCCGCTCTAGGTGTTGTTTTCAAGTTGGTTGAGATAAATAATCAACCTAGGATCAAGCTTTCTGAAGATGTTACAAAGGTTTGCTGAAGCTATGCTCTCTTCTCTTGGCATTTCAGATCCAATATGGATTTCATTCTATTTCCTCTTTATTCCATGATATGGACGTTCATTCTGTTTCCTTTCTAGGTCTCCATTCCATGTAAAAAACGGTGTTTCAGATTGTATGGGAAGGAAGGCTACCCCCTTGTTGACATAATGACCGGTGAAAATGAGCCACCTCCTAAGGTACTTTGATTTATTTTATTTTATCAGTACATCCTAAGGCATTTTATCAAGCTTGTCATGTCTAGTTCTTAAGTGGCGTTCCATATGATTTATCTGGTGTATATAACGGTTAACAAAGAAACATTGACAGGTAGGTGAACGAATTTTGTGTCGTCATCCGTTTACTGAATCTAAAAGGGCATATGTTGTTCCCCAACGTGTTGAGGAGCTTTTAAAGTGTTTTTGGCCTGGAAGTTCAGGTGAGACTTGTTATCTTTCGAGTTATATTAATTATTAAGCTGGAAAATGTTTTTTAAAGAATGTGACCCTATAGTCTTGGAATTCCTAAATACATATCGGGCTGTCTTAGCTACGGTTTGTGAGTTGCAAGTTATTTGCAAAGCGACTAGGACTTCAAACTGCTACATTTTTCTTTCATGAAGACATTCTTCAATCATCTTGTATGGAGGTTTAGGCATTAAAAGCAACCAAGCCATTTAAATTGTGTTCTTTTTTTTCCAGACTGGGGGGAGGTTGACGATGTAGATAAAGAAAAGTAGATTGTACAATTTTTTCCTCGTCTAGTTTCCACAATAAAAAACAAGAAAAACAGTTGTTGAAATGTAAAAATTCTGCAGCACTTGTTGGCACAAAGTCTACTTCAGTTTTATCAACTATTCCAGGGGCAGATAACCTTGCCCCGATCGATGTCATGTGACACCAGTTCGTTTATATAGATAATATATAAGCAAAATGAATGATATTGGGTATAAATATAACAAAAGAGACCACTTTCCATTATAGTGATCTTAATTACTTGTTCACTTGCGCAAAATTTTGGAGCGTTGACACTGCTTACATAAAATTTTGTATACGCCACTAAAATGATATGTGAGTGAAAATGGTCGATGAGTCTATGCATCCAATATTGAAAAAAAATTGATGTTGATTTTTATCATTTCTGAAGATAAAATACGAGAAGATTTGCCTCCATTGAAGGACATAAGGGAACGGTGTATTGAACAACTGGAGCAGATGCGGCCAGATCACATGAGAAGACTGAACCCAACACCATACAAGGTATGCTGATGAGAAACCTAGTACTTATTCGAGTTATAGTTTTTTTTCACTGCTCAGCATCTAAATGTGGGTTCAACTGGACTTTGTTGGTTTTCCTTGATTTTTTTCTGAGCAGGTTAGCGTGAGCGCAAAGTTGTATGATTTCATCCATTTCCTCTGGCTCAACGAAGCCCCGGTTGGGGAGTTGCAATGATCGATCAAATGAAGGAATATAATTTTTGGAAGATTCTTTTTGCGCAGCATAGTTGGTTCGAAAAGGATCTTCTAATAACATGTACATCTTTTTTCCTTTTCTTTTCTTTTTTTCTGGGCAGTGGAGTATCTAAGACATCTTGGATATTTATATTATGAATAGAATAAAAGCCAGTTTTTTCCCCTTTGTTTTCTGTTATAAATAAGAAAGAGAAATAAAGTAATTGAAATATAAAGCAGATGTAGGCTATGTTGGCTTGACCCTGATGATATATGTGATCGAGGTTGATGAAATTCCTTCAAGCTCAACAATGGAGTACTTGGAGAAAAGAAAAATACACAAAGGAAGAGAGAAAATATCTTGCTTCTCTATTTCTGGAAGATACTAAACTGTATTACAATTACAATGTAGTGAGTGTACATAGGATTATCTAATCTACTCTAAGCTAACATTTACAGCTCAGCAACAACTGACAATTACTCTGCACTAATCGACTCTAACACACCTTTTGACAGAATAACTAACTCCTAACCACTTTTAACTAACTTTTAAACTAACCATTCTATTTCTCAACACTTCCCCTCAAGCTAGGCAGTGTGAATAAGTCCACACTCCTAGCTTGCGCAAGAGATAGTTATGTTGTGATCCATTCAATGCTTTTGTGAACAAGTCTGCTTCTTGATCCTTAGAAGTTACATATATTGTCTTTATTGTTCCATCTTGAATTCTCTCTCGAATGAAATGAAGGTCTATTTCAATGTGTTTGGTTCTTTCATGGAATATGGGATTTGCAGCAATCTGGATTGCTGTCTTACTGTCACTAAGCAACTTCACTGGAGTCGCAACATCAACCCTTAGTTCTTTGCAAATTCCCACCTGCCAAAGTATATCTGAAATAGCTACAGTCATGCTCCTGTATTCTGCCTCTACTACACTTCTAGAAACAATGCATTGTTTCTTTGATTTCCAGAATTCCCTAGTTTCATCACATATCCAGTGATGGACCTTCTTGAGTTAGGGCACCCTGCCCAATCTGCATCACAAAATGCATTTAGTTGTGTTCCCTTTCTTAGCTTAGAAGTATTCCCAAACCTAGTTCATTTTTAACATATCTCGCCACCCTGTAAGCTGCATTTATATGAGATTTCTTAGGTCAATGCATGAACTGACTGAGCATGTACACGGCATATGTAATATCTGGTTTGGTCATAGTTAGATACAATAATTTTCCAACTAGCCTTTGGCAAGGACCTGGATCTTCTAACTTGTCATCACTTAGCTCTCCCACATGTTCATCATATTCCATTGTGGTTAGTTTTTTATTGCATTTCATTGGAGTATTCACTGGTTTAGACCCTGCTAGTCCCAAGTCTGTGATTAATTCTAGAGCACACTTTCTCTGATTCATGAGTATCCCTTCATGTGACCTAGCTATCTCAATCCCAAGAAAGTACTTCATTTCACCTAGGTGCTTGATTTTAAACTTCTCCTGCAGTGCTATTTTTGCTTCCTAATTAATATATGATCATTTCATGTGATGAGCAGATCATCAACATAGACTAAGATGATTACTATGATGTCTCCCACCTTCCTTGTAAATAAGGAGTAATCAAAATGGCTATGTATGAATCATGAACTGGTTAAAACCTCAACAAGTTTTAAGTTCCATTGTCTTGACACCTGTTTGAGCCCATAGAGGGATTTGTGTAGTCTACATGCTTGCTAGCAACTATTCTCCCCCTGACGGACAAATCCAGGTGGTGGGATCATGTATACCTCTTCAACCAAATCACCTTGAAAAAAGGCATTGAACACATTCATTTGGTGTAAACACCAGTGATTAGAAGCAGCTAAAGCATGCACTAATCTAACAGTGACCATTTTGACTACAGGAGAAAAAGTTTTCTGATAGTCCAATCCCTCTTTCTGGTTGTAGCCTTTGGCTACTAACCTTGCCTTGTACCTCTCAACTTCACCATCAGCCCTGTTCTTCACTTTGAAAACCCATTTATAACCTATTGGAGCTTTTCTAGGTGGGAGATCAACAATGGACCAAGTATGATTGTCCTGTAATGCAACTAGTTCTAGGTTCATAGCAGCAACCCACATAGGATCTGTGACAGCTCATCATATGATTGAGGCTCCCTGATGGGAGTGATTTTGGACAAGTAGGACTGATAGACATGACTAAGCCTGGCAGTGGATAAGTAAGATTGCATGGGGTAAACACAATAGCTAGAAGCAGGAGCTGAGTAGGGTTTACCACATACATATTGTTGCAACCAATTCGGAAGAGCTTTGGTCCTTGTGGACCTTCTGTGAGGGACCAAAGAAGGTGCAGTATTGGGAATATCTGAAGATGATTCTGTTTGTGGAGAGGGAGAAGTCATGTTGGTGGTCATATGAGGAAATGTGATAGAAGCAGGGTCAGGGCCTATTTGAGATAGGACACCATTGGGGAACACCTGCATTTTTTGTTGTCTTTGATCATCTGAAAAGGAAATAAGTTTTCTCTTAAAGAAACATGAGGCTCACAAAGAAACTGTTAGTAAGCAGGTTATAAAGTCAATATCCTTTTTGAGTGGAAGAATAACCCATCAATATGGTTGCAATTGACCTTGGTGAAAACTTATCCCCACCATAGATGCTGGTGGCAAAACACAGGCACCCAATGGTCCTCATGTGTTGCAATGAAGGGACTTAAGCATAGAGAACTTCAAAGGGTGATTTCCCAGATAGGACCTGCATAGGCAGTCTATTCATCACATAGACAACATTCAGGACACACTTTCCAGAACTTCAAGGGTAAAAAACCTGACAGCCTAATTGCTCTAGTAACCTCCAAGATGTGTCTGTGTTTTCTCTCCACCAGCCCATTTTGTTGTGGTGTGTGAACACATGAGCTTTGATGGATAATACCAGATGAACTAAACAAATTTGTACAGCTAGAATTAAATAATCCAATCCCATTGTCACTTCTAAAAATTTTCACATGTTCATTGAATTGAGTTTTGATTAAGGCAAGGAATTGCCTTAGTACAACAATGACATCACACTTCATTCTCAACATATACACCCAAGTCATCCTACTACAATCATCCACTAAAGTGAGAAAGAATCTACAACCATTATGACTAGGTACCCTATATGGTCCCCAAACATCACCATGTATGGTGTGAAAAGGTTTATTGCATCTATTATAACTAGAAGGAAAAGGCATTCTGGTTTGCCTAGCTAGTGGGCAAACATTACATGGCTGAACCTCATCCCAGTTATTTTTAAACTTCAGAGAAGAAACCTGCTTCAGCACTCTAGCTAGAGCATGTCCTAGCCTTCTATGCCAAATTTTCATGTCTGCAAAACTTCTTACTTTGTTATTGTCACTATAAACCATACTTGCTGATGTCAGTTGAGATTGATTCTCCTCCTTATTTATGGGCAATTGAATATTGTATAAACCATCAACCTCCCTACCAATCCCCTTCACCACTCCACTGTGAAGATCCTGCATTACACAGAGATCAGGAAAGAAAGTGACAACACACTTTAAATCTTTGATCAATTTGGAAACTAATAGGAGGTTATGTGTAAAATCAGGAATACACAATACATTGTTTATAGTGTGATCATTGTCTAGTCTGCACCTTCCCACACAAGCTATTTCTAGTGTATTACCATCTGGCAAAAAAAACTCTCCTGGTGTTCTGATCATTTATTTGACAAATTCCATTCAATATGTCCTTATTGTAGACCATATGATTAGTGGCCCTCGAATCTATAATCTACTTTCTAAAGGTTTCACTATTAGTAGCCATAAATACTTTAGTCATACTTGCCATCTGCTTGTTTGAATCAGTTGATACCTCTTTGTGAAGCATCTTTAAAATCTGATCATATTGTTCCTGAGTGAACATCATGCCACCTCCTTGGTTGGAACTTGGGAAGATTGATCCATTTCCTGTGAGTTCCTGCATTGGAAAGGATCATGACTAGTAGTTTTTGTGACTGCATTTGTTGAGTAGTGCTTAGGTTTGGAGTCTCCAGGAAATCCATGTAGTCTATAACATTTTTCTCTTGTATGTCCCCTCCATTTATAATAATCACAGTACAAATGCCTATTTTTGCCTTTGTAAGTTCTCCTTCCATAAGGACCAGGAGGTCCAGGAGATCCAGATGAGCCAGCTTGATTGTATTTCCCTAAAGAACCTGGTTCAAAACTTGAGGGCTGATTAGATCCTCTTTTGTTGCTGAATAGAGATATGCCATCTGATCCTTTAGACATTTTCCCCAAATTCCTCTGGCTTTCCTCAGATACAAAGGTGGTATATGCCTTGTTGATATTGGGAATAGGTATCACCATTAACATCTGACTCCTAGCTTGTGAATACGTTTCATTTAAGCCTATCAAAAATTGTAAAAGTCGTTGATATTGATAGTGCTCAGCATACTTCTTAGATTATGGATGTTCACATCCAGGACAGGGTACTAAGGAATCAAATTCCACCCACAAATCATTTAGCTTAGTGAAATAGCTCGAAATAGAGGATGTTCCTTGTGTTAGTGATCCAATTTCTCTGTGCAGCTGAAACACTCTAGAACCATTCTCCTTATCGAACCTCTCCTTCGAGTCATTCCACACCATACATGCACCAGAAGCATAAGCTACACAACTAAGCAGATCTTTGCTCGCTGAGCTCATGATCCACGATAGAACTATGGCACTAACTTTCTCCCATAGATTGTGAAGTGATGATGGAAATTTTGTCATTCGTGTGTCTCCCACCAACTAATCCCATCTTACTTTTACCTAAATGCCCAATTCTCATAGATTTGCTCCACGGAGCATAGTTTTCAGGACCAGTAAGCTGAAAAGAAATGAGGGAACTACCTGGTGTGTCGCATCCTTGCAGATACAAAGGATGATTGGCATCAATTGTTGTAGTCATTCCAGTACTGTTTTCGGTGTTATTCTCCCCATTCATCACCATTATTGTTAACTGAAGAATCGCTCAGTTGGTCAGATCACAATCGAAACTAAAAATCAACAATTCCAAGACATGAGCAGTTCAATTCATCACTCCTGCTCTGATACCATGATGAAATTCCTTCAAGCTCAACAATGGAGTAATGGAGAACAGAAAAATACACAAAGGAAGAGATAAAATAACTTCCTTCTCTATTTCTGGAAGATACTAAACTGTATTACAATTACAATGTAGTGAGTATATATAGGATTATCTACTCTACTCTAAGCTAACATTTACAACTCAACAACTGGCAATTACTCTGCACTAACTGACTCTAACACGCCTTTTGATAGAATAACTAACTCCTAACCACCTTTAACTAACTTTTAAACTAACCATTCTATTTCTCAACAGCGGTATCTACATGAGCACAGATAGACATTACAAGGTAGCTTCTCAGGAGTTGATTGCTAAGAATTAATACCTCAATAATCTATATATATAATACAGGAAAAACATAGACAAGGTGGTGTGACATCTCTTTATGGCCTCCATTTGCATTTATCTTTTTTCTCCTTTTTTGGCCTTTTTTAAAAAATTAAATTAATTATTGTATTGTAAAAGTAATTACTTAATTTATTACAAATAAATATTTTATTAATGGATGAACATTTACAATAAAAACTCTTCACATTTTTTTTATTTGTTTGTCTCACTTCTAATAATAAAATGATAATACTTTCTTATATTTTATAAGTATTTTTTAATTTATTCACTAGGAGTTATTACTCATGACTTATTTCTCTTTAATTTTAATTTTTAATAATATTCATAACTCTCATAATTTTTATGTCCATAACCTCCAAACTTAAATTTGTAAGTTTGTGATGTCTTATGGTATACCACTATTTTGCCTATAAATTCATACTTAGTTTCATGAAGATTCATATTCAAGATTACCTTTTCACTTCTTCATCATATTGGTTTGTAAATGAACTAACATGTAAAAAAAAAAAAGTACATGAAGGTAAAAAATATTTCATTCTCAAGTCTTTATTCTTTCATTTTCTCTATTTTGTCTATATAAATTAATATTTGATTATTGAATGAACTAACATGCAACAAAAAAGAAGTACATGAAGGTAAGAAATATTTCATTCTGAAGTCTTTATTTTTTCATTTGTTCTATTTTTTCTATATAAATTCATATTTAGTTTCATGAAGAATCACATTTAAAATTATCATTTCTCTTCTTCATCATATTTGTTTGTGAATTATCTAACATGTAACAAAAAAAAAAGTACATGAAGGTAAGATATATTTCATTCTCAAGTCTTTATTTTTATTTTTATGTACTTGTACATGCTTTCTTAATATTTTGTTCATATATGTATTATATATCATTCACCAAGCAAGTATAATTAAAAAGCCTAACCCATCGGTGGCCCCCTAAAGTTGACACCAATTTTCACTTAGACACCTTAACTAAGATTTGTTCATTTTAGACACCTCATGTCATGTCCCGTTGTATCATTTTAACACTTTTTACTGACATGGCATAGTGTGTGTAATACACTCAATACCAGCGCGTGAAAGGCTTATTTAATCATTTTTTCAATTTTCTTCCTCATTTTTCTGCCATCATCTCTCAAACTTTAACTCCAATGATGCAATCCAGATTGCCTCAAGGCTATCCATTTACCAACTTCAATGCTTTGATGGAGTGTTCACAAGGATGGAGGATGTTGGGCATGTATGGATGCCAAGGAGGGGGTTCTATGCCTTGCATCGTCACATACGCACCTTGAAGGAGCTCCCAGTTGGGCAACACCATGTTTGGATGAGAGTTGGAGTGTGGGAGGCTTAATGAAGTGAGGAGGATCAAGTGAAGAATGTGCTCCATTCGGCAAGCTAAAGATCACTTCAGTGACTCACCAAAACCCTTTGGCGAGGGTTCCAGGATTGCCAACTAATCCAATGAGCTACAAGAGAAGGCTGCCCATTCGGCGAGCATAGAGGACATTCGACGTATCTCCCATTGACCCCCATACCGCCGAAAGTTATCGTAGCCATCAAAGGAGGGAGCCAAGGTGAAGTGCACATCACCGACTGGTCGGCGACTCGCCAAGAGGATTGGGTGAGCCCGACTTAGCTCACTCATTGGTCCATCTTGGGTCACTTTTGGGCCCATCTATGTAATAATGCTCTAAACTATAAATAGGTGTCTTAGGGTTCATTTTAGTCAGACTGATTTTGAATATTATGGTTATAAACCTGAAACTCTTTGTGTGAGTGTTGAAAGCTTAGTATAAGCTTTTCTTGAACCTTGTTAGAAACATTGGTTGCTTGGGATATCGATTCCCTTGAGGTCATCGTAAGAGTTAGGTGTTTCTTGTTGGATTAACGAAGTGAGGTTTTTGGGTTTAACATACCCATAGGCTGTTCTTTGTTTTCTCTTTTTGTGGCTATCTATTTATCTGGATTAGGTGCTTGTTAGGATCGAAATTGGAGGTTATTGGATTTAATACATCCTTTAGTTGCCAATTGTTTCTTATCTTGTGTCTCTTCTTCTATCTCTCTTTTGTTTCTGCATCGATTGTAGTTTCTATTGTGAGAATTACATCATTTGGTATCAGAAGTCTAGATTCGTCCCTATGATTCTAGTCTTGGGGTTTTGTTACAAAAAAAGTGTTCAACTCATTTTTGAAGAAATTCTGAAATTGGTCTTGTTGATTTGAGTCTTCTTTGGAGTTTCCAAGGTTAGATTAGTATTCCCTAACCTTATTTGAGTCTAGGACTGAGATTTGAAAGGGTTTGGTTCACTATTGAAGAAACCACGATTGGAGGTTGAAGAAGCTTTGAAGAAGACAAAGTGGGTTTTGAAATCTGAAAGTTTTGGCAAGGAATTTAGTGCTAAAAAGTATTGGGGTTTATTCCCTATATCTAGGAGAGCTAGTATCTCGAATTTTGTGAAATTTCGAGCTAAAAATCTAGAGAGTTTTATTTTGGGTCTTCATCTTGTTCATAGTGTTCTTGAAGTTCTTGAAGAACATTCAAACCTTCAAGGAGAAGTGTCGCACCCCTATTTCGAACCAGCCGAAACAGTTCACAACATAATATGGCTGCCACTCTGATTTAAATTTTTTTTTTTTGTTTTAGAGTCTCCACCTAAATTTTAAGAAAAATATTAGGAAAACAATTTTTTAAACATGTAAATGTAAACTCTGTTTTGATTTGCGAAACTAGTGAGATTCTGAGTAAGGGTTTTGGTTACTCGAGGGGAAGGTATTAAGCATCCCTCGGAGCCTATCCGAAGATAGTCCTTAAACTCAATTTAGGAAAACAATTAGGAAAATTTGTTCATTTATTTGATTTAAAATCAATGATAAGTAAATTTTATTAGTTTAAGAAAAGAGTAAAATACAAGGTACGACATATATATGTCAATAGTAGTATGTTTATCATACGGTAATAAATAAATAAATAAATGTACTAAAATGGATGACAATTTTATATGTTGAAAAATATAGATGTGTCCTATATAAATGTATCAAAAATAAATGTTGAGTTTAAAGGATATAAAAATTTGTCGGGTTGAAAATAATAGGTTATGTGGAATAATATAGAATTAAGGCATAAAATAAAATAAAATTATAGTCGGGTTTAAATGTATAGTAGTATGTGTGAAAAGTGAGGTTAAATGAAATAAATAATAATGATACTAAATTATATAAAAAGTTTGTGATTTTAAATGTGTTTAGTATAAAGTATAGTTTATACATGTAAGTTGTTTTAAAAAACAAAAAACATATGAACGTTTATTATTCTATTTACATGTAGGAATAAATTGGCGATAAATTAGATGTAGTAAAATAACATGTTTATTAAAGTGTAGAGATTTATAAATTATAAAAAATAAACAAGTAACACTTGTAAAAAGGATAGTATATAAAAGCAATAGGTTATGTGGAATAATATAGAATTTATACCTTTATGTGCATGACGTGTATATGTATATACCTTGTATTTTGAACTTGTTGGCATATTTAAAATCTTGAAATAGCATGTTAATAAATTAAAATATTTTAGAAATATTTGAGTAAAAAAAAGTAAGAATAACCAATATATTTTATAAAGGGGTGATGTAAAGAGTATAAAAATAGGCCTAACTATTGGGACTTATTCAATAGTTACATTTATTTTGTTAAATATATAAGCCTACTTCCCTACTTATTTTCTTAAAAATATGTATGTCTAAAGGTGAATGTCTTTGCCATAAGTAATTTCTAAAGATAATTAATCTACTCTTTAAACTAGTTTCAAATTTATTTGGAGATCCTAAGCGATGAGTAGGCCTAAATGAATATTATTTTAGCCCTTTTGAAACTTCATTTGGAAAACTTTTAAGAGTATAAGCCCCTCTTTTCAACTTAAAGGGCCTGAAAGAATGTTATAAGTAAAAATGCCAACCCCTTTTTAAAGAAAATATTTTTTGTATCATTGTTCTAAAAGTGTTTCAACTAAATTCATAAACAAATAATATTAGCTCACATAAATAATCTTCAAAATAAACTTGTAAGCGAATGTTAGCCAACATATCAAAACAACATAAGTAGGACAACGTAAGAAAGGCTAAGAAAACATTGGACTCCTAATTTGCGAGACTCCAAGCGTTGTGATGATCCTAAATGTTGGTGGCCTAATATTTGAGGCCAATAATGAGTTCCAAAGTAGAAACTCCAGCCCTCCGGTTGTACATAAAACACAAGAAAAATAAAGAGATAAAGATTAGTAACTAATTAAATGGTACAATAATGTAAATATGCAAACAAATGTGGACACACATCGAACAGTGACGTCAATTACTAGAAGGACAAATGTTTACGCAGTTTGTGGTGACCTTTCAAGGTCTGCCAAAGTTGCTCTTTTTTTAAAAAAACATGCATAGTGCTTACACAATGTGAGACAAACCAAATCAGGCATGGTAAAATATATAAGCAAATCACCCTTAGCTATATACATAGTTTTGAGATTCCATAAATGGGATGAGCCAACGAATAAAAAAACAATGTGACATCTCATAGTTTCTTGTAAATTAAATTTCCAACAACTAATTAGAGAACTTTTACTTAACAAACTTAAGCATACAACTATAACATATACATTCACGTTCTGACAATTTGTAGCTTGACTCCTTGTTTAAATCTTAACACAATCTAGCGACCATATATTAGGGAAGAAATTAAGATGAGACATCATTACAATTCTTGGACGACAATGCGAGCAGTACTCACATATACATGAAAGAAAATTAATAGCACTTGCATTTTTTAGATGATTTGTGTAGATGAAAGAAGAGAAGGCAGAAGCCAAAGCAAGAATTACACATAAATAAAAAGGCAAGACTTTGAATCAACAAATTCCCTCCATTAACACATAAAAGAGTAAAGGGAAGCAAAATTATGAATTTTAAATGGGAACCCGACTAAGAGAAGTATATCGAAAAGAATAACTAGAATATCCTTCTCTTTGTTATTATTTAAGCATAACAATGTTGTAAATCAAAAATGGTGGGTTAGTAGTCTAACACAACAAATTACTACAAACAAAAGAGGTGACACTTGAATGAACAGGTTCAGGATGATTAAAAAAAGGACATCAAAATAGGCTTAAACAACTTAAAGCTTGGATTCGCAGATCATCTTTACGCAAAAAATGAAGATCCATTGTTGACACCCAATTTTGGCTCTCCACATTTAACTATAGTAATTATAATAATAATAAAAAAAAAATATGTGTTATGAAATTTTATAGGAATAAAAAATTTAATTATTTATTTGACTTGATAAATTTATTTCTTAAATGTTATTTCTTATAAAATATTATATTACCACTTACTTTCTCATTTTTAAATAAATGTTGTTCTTCTTAAGAATTGAATCTATTGTGGTTCAAATATAATTCCTTTTGTCGCAATAGATATTTTTCGTCCATTTATTAAAATTTGAAAGCTTGATTAATGGATGATTTACTAATTTATATTAATTTAATTTTAAGAGTGACTAATTTTATCAAATAAGCTAATCTTGCAAAATAATTATCACTTATGGCTATTTAATAAAGAAAGTAGTTATAATTTAAATGAATTTAATTTGAGCAAATTTGGCAATCCAAGTCTTATTAAACCGGCCAATCCATGTATGACACGTAGGCGAGCACATGGATTGTGCTTCTTTAGATTCGATCTCAGCCTTACAATCTAATCTAATGGCCTTAATTAATTCATTCTTTTACTATTATATATATATATTATTTATTTTTTAATTCTTTATTTTTACCAACCGTCCGATCAAATGATCGGACGGCCCAAATTAAATCCCAAAAATTCATCTTTTCCAAATAGTACAACCCATCATCCGCATACTTTTCTTTTTCCAGAACCTCCTCCTTCCCCATACGTTTCTCTTCCCAAAAAATGGCCCCTCTCCCATCAAACTCTTTTCCTCTCCTTCCCATCGATCCCTCTCTCCTCTGCCATTGTTTCCGCCTACAGACCACCGGAAAATGGCAATTTCCGGTGGTCATCAATATATCTCCCACGCCGTCCTTCAATCCTCAACCTCCTCCTATAAACTTTAAGTCCCCTCCATCACCTTTCTCTACCACGACCGTCAATAATCCCACCTTTTTCCTTATTTTTTACATCGAAAAGAAAACCCAAGAACAGATCTCAAGTCTGAGAAGCCGAAAAGGTGATCTTTTCAAAGATTTCACTCGTTCCTTGCTTTACACTATGGATTTTTATAATTTTGAGTTTCAAATCCGGATTTTTGGAAGTTCGAATTTTGCCTATATAAGAGGTGTTTTGCCTCATTCGAAGATCATCGAGGAACGCCCAAAAGTAATCCACAAAAACAGGGAACATCCAAGAACAATTCGAAAATCAATCAAGTTAAAACATATTTCATTTTTGAGAGTTCAAAACCTTTTTTCATCTTTTGGTCCTTCTGTTTCGACTTTAAATTGGAATCTGGAGAAAAGTGATCGGAATCCTTGACGTTGAAGCTCTTGTTTGCTGCCCTACACAAGGTCAGTAATCTCCCCTATTTTAGTTTTTTTTTTTTACGAATTGATTATGGTCGTTTAAAGGTTTTCAAACTTGATCTAGTTTTCTATTGTTAAATGCTCACATGATCTGCCTCGTTTTAGCTTTAATTCAAAACCAACCTGTGGATAGTTTAAATAATGTTGTGATACTTGTATCTTATTAGGATCCTGAATAAAAATGACTAAATATCTTCCTTCGACGTAATATTCCATTAACCATCAGCGCATAAAGAAGCAATTTTATTGTGTCTGTTAATTTCATGAAACTAGAGCCAAAAGTTCCTTGTAATAACACTAATGTGATGATATGACTTCTTGTGGAACCCAACTGGTAAAATTATCCAAATCTTTGGCATTTGTTGTATGAATTGGCTGAAACATAATAAAATACATTAGTCCAGGTGTGTGTTTTACTCTTGCTTATTTGTTTGTCAGAATTTGTAGTTGTGTGGGCATTGTGTATGTGATCCAGATGTAGACACAATCTATCGAAAAGATGACTCGATAGAAATTACATATGCAGATTAAGTTTAGTATTTGCTTTGATGTCCCTATCCTCCATTATAAGTGAACTTCCTATAATGTCCTGTTAAGATGTCTGTGATTATGTAGTAAGTATGTTGCTAACCTTCTGCTAAGAATTGCGATTTTTGAATTTTAAAGTCTTACTTCATCCGTGCTTAGCTGCGCCTTCACATAGTTGCACATTATTACTTGTAAAAATCTAGATTTAATGGTTTCTTCCTCTAACATGATACAATCTTATTTTGACTAGTGTCTTAGAATGAAAATGAGCCCCTGTTTTTCAGTATAACCTAGACTTCTTGACATCTTGTTCTAAATCCTATATTTTTCATTATTTAAAATTTAAAGTTTATGTTAACCTAAGTTTCAAACCAAAGTTTCTGGCAGATGGTATTATGACTTTCCCAAGCTCAGAAGTGAGTTTTGCAGATTCGTATCCATTCATTTTTTAATTTTTCTTCAGTTGAATATGCTAGAATTTTTAACTAATTTGGGGCTGGTTGTTGTTTACGCCTTCAAAGGTAGCCGAGCTTTGTCTAAATAATCGCTCTTAAAGTGTGGATGGACCATTTTTGGCTGTTGCTGGTTCATTTCGTTTTTTTTTCTTCTTTATTTTTTTTTTTTAAAATATTTCCCTCTCTTATGTTATCTTTTGTGAATAATACTTGGTAGTGTTCTCATAACACACTCCATTATTTGCGAAATGTTGATGCTACGGTCACTGTTCCATTGACATTGTTGCGGGATCCTTCTTCTCCATTCTAATTTTTTTTTTTAAGTTGACATTTCTTATAAAGGGAAAATAGGATCAAAGCATTTGTTTCTCACCTTAAAACTTGCCAATTGAACATTTATTGAATATATTGTGTACCTGCCACCTTTATTTTCAACATCAGATCCCTTGTTTACTTAGTATCTCATTAATATCATCTTCAAAATAGGTACAAGAATTTGAAGCTTTGAGATAAGTTGTCTCAAGACATTGAAACAATAGAAGTTGTTTGAAGTCGATTGAATAAACTTGATTTTGAATCATAACTTGTTGTCACTGTTACTTGCCATGTTTATTTAGTTTGTTTTCTTGTGAGTTGTGTTCCATCTTTTGAAGTCCTACGTGATATTTGTTACTTCAAGGGAATAATATGAATATTTTTTCTCAATTACTTGGTTTGCTGTAAATTAGTAATCTTAGCTATCCATTATATATATATATTTCTTATGTTATTGATTGGTTTCTTCTTATATTTTCATGTACAACCGGAGAGTTGGAGTTTCTACTTTGGAACTCGTTATTGGCCTAAGATGTTAGGCCAACAACAATTAGGATCATCGCGATGCTTGGTGTCTCGTAAATAGGAGTCTAATGTTCCTCAGCCTTCCTTTTGTTGCCCTTATGTTTTTATATGTTGGCTAACTTTTACTCTTAAGTTTCGTCGTCCTACTTATATTGTTCTGATATGTTGGTTAACCTTCACTCATAAGTTTTTGATATATTGCTTGTCTTTTTTTTTTATCCATGTGAGACAATAGTTGTTTGCTTGTGAATTTAGTTGAAACATTTTTAGAACAAATGATGCAAAAACTTTTTTTTTTAGAAATGGGTTAGCATTTTTACCTATAATACTCTTTTTACATTTTTTTTAGTTGAAGAGAAGAGGTTTATAGTTTAAGGATTTTCCAAATGAAGTTTCAAAGGTTAAAATATTGTTAGTGTTTTAAAATTGGGGGAAAAGAAATATATATCGACTTAGGCCTTATCTTAAGGAATAGGAAAATGTATCGTCTAAAATTCTCAATTGAAGTTTTAAAAGGTGAAATAATATTCATTTAGGTACTTAAGTAGAAAAAAATAAAACTCACGAGTTGGGCTTCCAAATGAATTTAGGGATACATAAAGTCTAAAATAATATTCATTTAGGCCTACTAACCACTTAGGACCTCCAAATATTTTGAAACTAGTTTCAAGGCTAGAATAATTACATTTAGACATTTACTTAAGACTAAGATATTTATCTTTAGATATACATTTTTTAAGAAAATAAATAGGGAACTAGGCTTATATATTTAACAAAACAAATGTAACTATAGAATAAGTTTCAATAGTTAGGCCTCTTTTTTACACTCTTTACATCACCCCTTTATAGAATGTATTGACTATACTTACTTTTTTTTGAATCAAACATTGCTAATAACATTTTAATCTTTTTAACATGCTATTTCAAATTTTAGATATGCAAACAAGTTCAAATATAAGGTACACATATATATGTCGTACATATAAAGGTATATACTCTATATTTTTCTACACACCTTGTTATTATCTACTATCTCTTTTGCTAATATTATTTATAATTTATAAATCTCTACACTTAAACATACATGTTATTTTACTAAATACAATTTATCGTCAACTTATCCCTACATGTAAAAATAAAAATAATAAACCTTCACATGTTTTAAACAAACTTACATGTATATATTACACTTCATAATAAATATATTTAAGATCACAAGCCTTTATATGATATTTTGACATTTAGTATCATTTATTTTAGAAAATTCCAACTTGTATATTTTCATTCAAATTACTCATCACATGTTACTACGTATTCACACCCAACTACTATCTTATTTTCATTTCATGTCTTAGATAAGACGGCAAGTTCTCTCAAATTCAACATCTATATATTTTTAAGATAATTTTACAACTATATATTTTTTTACATACAGATTGATCATACATTTAAGTACATTTATTTATTTATTTTTGCAATATGATAAAATACTACTATTGAAGCTATTTTATAAGACTAATATATGTCGTACCTTGTATTGTACTCTTTTCTTAAATATAATAAAATTTACTTATCATTGATTTTAAAACAAATAAATAAACACGTTTTCCTAATTATATTTTCCTAAATTGAGTTTAAGGACTATCTTCGGATAGGCTCCGAGGGGTGCTTAACACCTTCCCCTCGAGTAACCAAGACCCTTACTCAGAATCTCACTGGTTTCGCAAATCTAAACAGAGTTTACACTTACATAAAAATGGTTTTCCTAATATTTTCCTTAAAATTTAGGTGGCGACTCTAAAACAAACAAAACAATTTTTCCAAAAACAGAGTGCCAGCCACATTATGTTGTGAACTGTTTCGGCCGGTTCGAAATAGGGTGCGACATCCATAAAAAACAAAATAAACTAAGACGAACGGGACAAGTTAATATTGTACATGATATGGTTGCGAAATCAAGAATATGAACAGTGACGATTTTTTAGCTCACCAAATCAACTCGAAATATACTTTCGACCTCCATATATACTCGAATCACGTTCACAAATAAAGACAAAAAAAATCTCAATCATATACAGAATCCTCATCCTTACTAAACTATCAGAACAAACAAAGCCAAAATAAAAAGAAAACTTTGGGAGAGGTGAGGTTCCATACCTTTTCTAGAGCAGCAAACTAGGGAGGTTACGTCAAGAATTCCGACTACAAACTCTTCTTCAACTCGAATTAAAACAAATCGAAAACAGAGGACAGAAAGATGATTTTACAATCCCTGGCGATCACAATGGCTCGCCCTGTAGTGTTTTCTCTCTATGATTTTTTTACCCTTTTTTTTTGTTTGTTGCCTGATTTCTCTCGATTCTTGTATGATTTTTTTTAGTGATTCTCCTCCCTTTTTTTGAATGAGAATCGAAGTCCTCCTTTTATAGTCGATTTGGGGTCCAAGAATTCAAATTTTGAATTCTTGAAAACACCTATCTTAGAGGAAACAACAAAGTAATCATGACGGAGAAAAAAATCTCTCAAAAATTGACCTTTTCAGGTCAATTTGAGAGGATTGTGTGACTGATGGGCCATTTTTCGGTGGCCCAGAGCCTTTCTCTGACGAAGGGGATGGGGGGAGCACGTGGGGCGGCCATGGAGAGGAGCCTGGGGCGTCTGATTTCTAGAAAGGGGAAGATCGTTGAGGTGATATTTGGGGATGATGAAAGGGGAGGGTGAATGTGATCTCTGGGCAAAAATAGAGTATAGGGCGGCGGTAGAGTATTTTGAGAAGGGTTGAAAAGTCTTACTCATTATGGATCGTTTGATCGTTTGATCGGACGGTCAAAAATAATCAAGAGTAATACATATATATATGTTGAATTAAATTGGGCCCTTAGATTAAATCGGATGGTTGAGATTGAATCTGAAGAAGCACAATCCATGTGCTTCTTATGTGGCATGCATGGATTGGCTAAATTAAAAGACTTGGATTGCCCAAATCTTGCTCAAATTAGGTCCATTTAAATTATGACCTCTTTTTATTAAATAGCCATAATTATTAAATTAATTTTTTTTTTGCAAGACTAGCTTATTTGATAAAATTAGTCATTCTAAAAGAAAATTAATATAAATTAGTAACTCATTAATTAATTAGGCCTTTCTGATTTGAAAGAATGTCAAAAAAAAATATTCATTGCAATAATAGAATTTTTTATTTAAAAAATCGAGTTAACCCTTAAAAACAATATTTAAAAAAGTAAGTAGTATCATTTATATAATATGTAATTTTTTTATAAAAAATAGTATTTATGAAATAGATTTATCAAATAAAATAAGTCATCTTTTCGTATTCCAAAAATTTCATAACCTATATATATATATATATATATATATATATATATATATANTATATATATATATATATATATATATATATATATATATATATATATATATTTATAATAATAATTATTATTATTTAGTTTAATAAATGTGTAAAGCCAAAATTGGGTGTCAGCAAGAAGAATATTCAAAAAGGAAGGGCTTGATTCCAAAAAGGAAGAAAGAGAAAGTGTAAAAGTGTTTGTACAAAAGGTAATTTACCAAAAAGGGTAAATACTAAAGGACAAAGGCGGGGGGGGGGGGGGGGGGGGGGGGGGGGGGGGGGGGGGGGGGGGGGGGGGGGGGGGGGGGGGGGGGGGGGGGGGGGGGGGGGGGGGGGGGGGGGGGGGGGGGGGGGGGGGGGGGGGGGGGGGGGGGGGGGGGGGGGGGGGGGGGGGGGGGGGGGGGGGGGGGGGGGGGGGGGGGGGGGGGGGGGGGGGGGGGGGGGGGGGGGGGGGGGGGGGGGACCATAGGGGTTCAATTTTCGAAGTCTTGCAGATGCAGCTTGAGGAATTTGGGCGAGCCCCGACTTGGATCGCCCAGTCCACTCGGCACCTCACCCTTTGGGCAGTTAGGTCACCGAGTTGGCCTTGATTTAAGAGGGTGCTACTGGAAATTTCGGTGAGCTAAGCCATGTTCGCTGAGTCTTTTTGTTGCATCGCCGAACTTCCACCCATATTGCCGATTTGCCTTGTCCGATCGTCAAGTTTGGCGAGCCTATCTTCAAGTTGGCGAGCTGAACTTCACGTTAGGTGAAGAAAACAGTGCATTTGGCGATCGGAAACTCGTCTTATGACCCCTTTCATCTTAGGTTCTAATTCTTAGTTTCCCTTCTTTTGGTTCTAGTTCGTTGTCAAGAATCCTAAACTGATTTTCAACTCGTAACTACTCTACTTGTTGACTATTGGTTCTTGAATTCACTTCTTTGTTAGTGCCTTTTCTTTTTGTGCTTTTATTCGTTTTACTTCATAGTTAACTTCTTGATTCAAGTCTGTTTTCTTTAATCGAGTCGTCCGTTCTTCTTGAAACAAAAATCCATTCCAACCAAGAGTAGAATTGGCTCTTTTTGTGATCAACCGAGTATAAGCATTCTTCAACATTAGCCGCGCCAATTTGAGAGGCAATCAAAGGTGTGTAAACATGAGCGATTGTGAGTTCATTTTACTAACGCTAACGTTGTTTGTTGTTTTTATGAGTTGACATTTTGTAGGTACAAGGAGTTATATGGAAGCATGTCCTCAATAACCTCCAACCCATATGACTATGATATGGGAGAATATGATTGTGATGACGAGGGTTATGCATGTGAGGATAATGGTGATTATGGGGGCTATGATAATAGCCATGATTAAGAATCGAATGGGAATGAGAGCTACTATTCCGGAGGAGAATATGAGGAAAATGGTAAACATAGCTCTTATGGTGAGGATGGAGAAGAAGCATCTTATGGAAGCTCCTATGGTGATGAGGGAGTATGTGAGGGATCTTACTCTCACTTCGAGAGTGAAAATGGTTCCTATGATGATGCCGGAACATGTTACACTTCCCACTCCCAGGATGAAGGTAAGGTGAGGTATAATACTCTATTATATAAGAAGTATGAGGAGCATGCCCCTAAGGCTTGTAAAGATTCATATTCTTACTCTTGTGTTTATCATTACCCTAGTCGAAGTAGTGTGTATGGCTACACTAGCTCAAGTCAAAGCCATCCAAGGGAAAGGAGAGACTGTACAACTCTAAAATCTAAGGATACTATATCCTATACTTCTCATGATAATGCACACTTATTGGGATATGGGAACCAAGGCAGGCATGATGGATGTGTCAAGGGTCTCCGTACTAAAAGGATTGATTTTCCTATCTTTGCAGGAAGGCGTGATCCCGAGGCATATCTTGATTGGGAGTGGCAATGTGAGTAGACTTTCCAAACTCATGATTTGAGAGGTCAAGAGCGGCCCATGTATGCCCTTTTTTTCATTTGAAAGGTCTTGCATTGGGTTGGTGGACTCAAAAGGAAAGGCTCTGAACACTCCAAGGAAATACTCACCCATTGACATGGGAAGAATTGAAGAGGCTGATGAGGTTCAGGTATGTTCCAAAGTGGTACACCAAGATTTTCAATGTCGATCTAAGAAGACTAGTCCTTAGGACAAAGGTTGGCATTTGTGGGACTTTGGGACTTGACCTTGTCCTCGATAATGAGTACAATCTAAACTACATCACTCCAGATGTGGTAGCCTATTTGGGACTACCTCGACTACACTAGACTTATCCATACACCATGGAGGGATGTAAGGTTACCGAAGGGGTAAAGGTCTCTTTCACACGCGGTAAATACTATTAGGAGGTTTGGTGTGATATAATGCCCATGGCTTCTTGTCACTTAAGTTTGGGAGCCAATTGGTTTAATGAACACAGGGTCCCAAATGAGCAGAACGGGTACAAGTGTGTTGTGGACCATTGGGGAACACCTCTATTTCCTCTTCCTAAGGTGAAAAATGAGAGACAAAAGATTGAGAGGAGTAAGGGAAAGCAAGGTGGCAACCTCAAAGTGGAAAAAGAAGAGGTTGAGAGAAGTGAAGTGAGAGGCTTGCCACAATCTCAATCTAACAGTGTTGTTCATCCTTCACTTGGTAAGGATTCTTATGTAGGTATAAGCATGATGAATGGAGGAACACAAGTTCTAGCCAAAGAGCCTACAGTTGAAGGTGTGATGGATGCACTTATGGGATGTCCCAACATCCAAGGTAAAAAATATTTTAAGGTAAAGAAAATTTTTCTTGCGGGCATCAAGGTACAATAGCTAAACTTAGCACTTTTACCATTGCAAATGAACAAAGTGTAAATGTTAGTTTGTCTTTATGTGAGCCTATTGATTCTTTACCATGAGTTGATAATGTGTTTGTTGAGAATGTAGAGACACTAGTTGATCCTATTGATGACCGAATTGATTCTTCTAGTAAGATCGATTTGTGTCTACCTAGTGTTGACACCTATGCTTTGAATGCTAACTCATTATTTTGTAATGATTGTATTGATCAACCTATTTGTGAGTGTAGTTCACTGGTTGAGGGTTCTTGTAATGTGACTAAGAAACCTCAATTTGGTGGTACTAATGAAAATGTTGATCATTTGATTGGGAGTAACTCTTTGAGCATGTCTTTTGTGGCTGATTTAATCCCTTGCTTTGCTCATAGAGATCATGTGCTTGAAAATGCTTCGAAAGATGATATGTGTCTTTTTGAGGGTGAACTTGAATGTTTTAATTGTTCCCTAGTAGTTGATCATTCCCTCTTTAAGTACAATATCCTATTTGAAGATGATGAAATCACTCCTAGTGGTGTGAATTTTGAAAGCAGTATAGTTCTTGATAGTTATACTTGTTATAGTAACCCACTATGGTGTGATGATTTCCCTCCCCAAGATGGAAATCTCTTCTTGGAAGATGAAAGTACTCTTGTGGAGGAGGAATGTGATGTGGAGGAAGGTGGTGTTTGGTTCTCCATTCCCTCTTCTTCTTGGTGTGTTCCAATTGTCAAGGGTATGACCCAAGAGTTTGAACTTATTAGTAGTCATACCCATGTAAACACCCTAGAGGAAGTGTATTTGAGAGACACCTTTCTCTATTACTTGTTTACATATGATGATGCTCATGTTGTTGAGTGGAATATGATGTTGGAAGATGAGAGTGCCAATCGGGCAAAACGAGAAGTACTTGATCCAAGTCCATGGATCTCCTTTCCATTTGACCCCGATAGTAAGCTGACTTGTGGTACTTGTGACGTGATGCTTGGTCAAGATGAAAAGTATCATTTGCTACTTAACATAAGGGAGTCCTTGTGCTTGTTTGGATATGGAACCAATGAGGGCTTACATATGAGATTGTTTAAGTGTATTGGTTCCTTAGCTCTACCCTATTGTCAATGTTTCTTACTTGGCCAGGTATATATTACTTTGATGGGTTGAAAACCCTTTGGTGATATTTGTGATGCTTGGTTATATGTTAAATTTGTGCATCCTTAGCATGGTGATGAAATTGTTATTGCTAATGCTAACCCTCATGCCATAAGGATCTTTGTACTGTTTGCTTCCCCTATGGTTTTGCAATGTATGGATTCGAGGATGAATCCTTTTCAAGAAGGGGAGAATGATGCAATCCAGATTGCCTCAAGGCTATCTATTCACGAACTTTAATTTTTTGATGGAGTGTTCACAAGGATGGAGGTTGTTGGGCATGTATGGATGCCAAAGAGGGGGTTCCACGCCTTGCATGGTCACATACACACCTTGAAGGAGCTCCCAGTTGGGCAACACCATGCTTGGATGATAGCTTGGAGCGTGGGAGGCCTAACGAAGCGAGGAGGAGCAAATGAAGAATGTGCTCCATTCGGCGAGCTGAAGATCACTTAGGCGACTAGCCAAAACCCTTTGGTGAGGGTTCCAGGATCGCCAACTGATCCAATGAGTTGCAAGATAAGGCTGCCCATTCGGCAAGCATGGAGGACATTCGGCGCATCGCCCATTGACCCCCAAACCACCGAAGGTTACAGTAGCCAGTGCACATCGCCAACTGGTCGGCGACTCACCAACATGATTGGTCGAGCCCGACTTAGCTCGCCTATTGGTCCATTCGGGTCACTTTTGGGTCCATTTATGTAATAATTTCCTAAACTATAAATAGGCGTCTTAGGGTTCATTTTAGTCAGACTGATTTTGAATATTGTGGTTATAAACCTGAAACTCCTTGTGTGAGTGTTGAAAGCTTGGTATAAGCTTTTGTTGAACCTTGTTAGAAACATTGGTTGCTTGGGATATCGATTCCTTTGAGGTCATCATAAGAGTTAGGTGCTTCTTGTTGGATTAACATAGTGAGGTCTTTGGGTTTAACATACCCATAAGTTGCTCTTTGTTTCCTCTTTTTGTGTCTATCTATTTATCCGGATTAGGTGCTTGTTAGGATCGAAATTGGAGGTTATTGGATTTAATACATCCTTTAGTTGCCAATCTTGTGTCTCTTCTTCTATCTTTCTTTTGTTTCGCATCGATTGTAGTTTCTCTTGTGAGAATTACATCACCTTCCATGGAGAAATAGTTTTGATGATGCTACAGGAAAAAAAAACGAATTTCAACCCAAATAGATTTCAAAAAAAAATAAAAATTTCAATCTATTAGAAGGGCCACGATTCATGCTGTCGGGCAACGGAAAATCTTGAAAAAGATGATGGACGAGGTGGGAGAGGGGTGGAGAAGACAATGTAGGTGGGGAAGGGGTTGGGGTTAGGGTGGCAAGAGGTGGAGAATACGATTTGGATGGGTGGACGAAGAAGATGACATTGGTGGGGTTGGGTTATTTTTTATTTTATTTCAATTTTTTGTGTAAAAAATTTCACATGTCATTTATTCATTGGATACTTCTTCATTCTACAAAGTATTATTATTTAAAAAATATTTTTAATATATATGCCACGTGTTTTTATTTAATTTGCTACTTTGACATGTCATCGACGAGTGTGCTACACACACCTTATATATTTGACTGATTGTTAAAAAAGTGTTAACATGACACAATGAAGTATGACATGAGGGGCCTAAAATGAAAAAAAAAACTTAGTTAAGGTATCCAAGTGAAAATTGATGCCAACTTTAGGAGGCCACCAATTGGTTAGGCCTTAAAAAAATATCTTTGTAATTCTTAACAATGTGTTGTCAGTATGTAATTCTTCTTTCTAATAGTCAGTATTCGTGATATAATGTACTTTAATTATAATATTTGTTAGATTTCAAGAAATGATAATTATTTAGTATTGTTAGCACTATTGAAAAAATAATATACAAATATATTACATATAGTTTAAATTTCTTTTTTTCTTTTGGTATAATTATTTTTTAATTGGTACATGATATTTTATTTATTCATATAATATATTTTTTACTCAATTGGTTGCATATGATGAAGAATTTGACATATGGAGCAAAATATGGTGGCGGATCTACTTGCAAAGGAAGATGGTAGAAAGAAAAAAATGAAGCATAATTAAAAATTATTTTTGCTAGATTTTTTTTTTACTCTGACTTGTATTAGTAACTTAAGCTACTTTTCCTAGAATTTTTTTAATTTTGATTTGTATAAATAATTTAGCTACACGTATTGTCACTGTTAATCATTTGGCCTTTTATTATTCTACTTTTTTTTTGTTATGAAGCACAATCAATATAATTATCCCATTTCAATAAAAACATAAATATGATTATTAGAAGTTTCATTTTTATTATACTTGCAAAAAATTAATTGAAAATAAAATCTTAATTTCATGATGCCATTTTTTTTTTGCGTGTGTAACAATCTGTTTTTGCCATCATTCTTTTTTTGTTTGAAATGAATTTGTAACTTTTATGTAGTCACAGATTATTATATTTTTTTTGTTCATTTTTTGTACGTTCGCCCCTTATTTTCATTTATTTATTTTACAAATAAAATCAATGCATAATTAGTAATACATTTAAGGTAATAAAATTGTACAGTTGAATTATTTATACCTCATGTCTCTTTAGCATTTAAAAAATTATAATAAACAAATATAATAATAAATACATACAAAAAAAATTAAAAGTTTTTTTACGTTATCGAAATTTGTATAGAAAATTAGTGCTCCTACAAAAGATAGAGGAAATTCAAACATATAAAATATTTTCAACGTAATACAATGTATTGTTATTTCAACATATTACATCTTATTCAATTCACTTTGCCTGAATATTTTGTTCTACTATATACATATGAATAGTTTGCACTTAAAAAGATGGAAAAAATATTCTATTTTATGTGTTTTTTAAAAAATAAAAAATGTATCATCTCGCAAATGAAAAACAAATATTACTATTATCTTATATATCTGATACTAACCTAAATATAAATACTATATATTATTATCTTATAAATATTTCACATAACCGCGTGAAGCGCGGATGATTTCACTAGTTCATGATAAATGATTAATTAACCTATACTCATATTTAAATTTTGAGACTCCTTAATGAGATTTGAGCTAGATGTCCATTGAAATTCATTATTGAAGTGTTTTGAAGTTCAAATTTTAAAATTTTACTTGCCGCAAATGTGAATCGTTTCGAGTGAATAATATATCAAAATATTGTGAGGAACTCAAATAAAAAAAATGGGATTGTTCATAGGAGATTTGAGCTGATCGAAATTGAAAAGAAGTTTCAGCTCGAATGAATCACTGCAACTGCAATGTATAAATAGTGTGTATTGATGTATATACATCTCTAATACAAAGTTATACATTATTTATACACGATTATACAATATTGATACATTAAGATCATTTTAGTTGAAATATTTTTTTGTCGCATAGTACAGTTACGTAAAAAGCCTAAATATAAAATAAAAAATAAACACATCAAAAAGTCAAAAAAATCTAATATGTATTTTAAATAAATGAAAAATAATTTTCACTTATAGTTATTAATCTTAACTCATAACATCAAGAGGTTTCAATTATTTGCACACAAAGAATAAACTATCTTGATATCTTTCATAGGATTGAGTAAGTAATGATTTAAACTTAATCAGTTTTCCTTCTTGTGCTTCCTAGCCCAGAACTGTTTATTTATCCTCCTCAAAATTATTTGTAGCTTTTACAAATTTGTTTTTTTAGGTGTGTTAGAAAATAAGATATTTTTTATGAAAAATGTTTTCTAAAAAAATAAGTGGAATTTTTACTTATTTTCTCTTGTGTTGTGTACGTAAGTAAAATATATTATTCTAAAAATATTTAGATGTAATCTAGATAAATACTATAAGAGGTTGGGTTAGGGATGGTGATGGTGGAGATGGGGCTACAGGGATGGGATGAAGATGAGGTGTGTTAGCGGGTGAGGAGGACACAATTAATGTAGAATAATGTCATTTATGAAACTGTTTTTTTTGTACTTTCACTAAGAAAGTTATTTTTCTCGATTTTAAGGAATTTTTTTCCCTAGAGAAAGTATTTTTCAAAGAAAAAAATGATTAACTGAACATGATAAAATTAAAAAATATCTTTCAGAAAAGATATTCCTTCATATCTAGCATACTCTAGTTTAATGTCCTTTTTACAAGAGTCATTTGCTCCAGCAGATCAGGCCATAGGTTCAGACAGCGATTCTAGAGTCCGAAGTGAGTAGCAGCGAGGATGCAAACCATTATTGATGGAGTAGCTCAGATCGTACATGGGTGAATAGATTCCTTTGAGCATAGGATGTTGGCGCGCCCGCAGACAACACAAATTCCCGACATTCAAGGTTTGCAGACTGAGTTAGCACAACTCCATTTAAAGGCCACTGCCTTGACCGGCACCACTCAGTCCCTCATTCATTTTGCCGACTAACCCACCATCCAGTCTTGTTGATCTATTTGGGGATGAGGACCCTCCACGGGTGCATGAAAAACGTCCACATAATGAGGATGCCACTTTGGAGGAGTCAGAGATTCGAGCTTCAAAGAGAGAACACCTTGAGATTGAGAAGGCTACCTAGGCTTCACACGATATGAGCATAGTCGGATAGAGAGAAAGAGAGAAAGAGAGGCATCAAGGTATTGGAGCCTCGAGTTCGAGGGGAGCTACTGATAGCATTCCACCAATTGATGGCTCATGCGCTTAATCGCCTCAGGTTTGTCTTCACCCTCACTTTTTTCTTTTTAGTACATTGGTGACAATGCATAGCTTTTCGATAGGGGTGGAATAATATTATGATTTGCTTGTGAGTGTCTATGCGAAGTTTGAGTATCCCAGACACTCAGTTGTGTCTTCGGGGTTTTCTTATCTATGTTCTTTCTCTAAAGACCTTTTAATTTATGTTGAACTGTCATATTTAGGATGTCTTATTAAATGGGAAAGAATAAGAGGAAAATAGGGCATGCTGACTGCTTTTTTTACTGAAAAATAATATTCCTCCAAAATTTTGTGTTATATTTGTTTCGTTGATAGGTCGACTATGTCAGATCTTTATATGACATGACATAAACTGATAGGATAAACATGACTTAAGCTAAAGCATGGGCCGGATATATTGATACTTGATAGTGAAATTTTGTGTCATGTTTGTGTCAATCTAGAACTTGCCCAGTAGTCTTGCTATGATAACTGAACTGGTGACTAGGAAATGATCATAGGTCGTTATTGAAAATAGTCCACTAAGCCTGAAAACAACCAACCAAATGAAATTGTATCCCTCAACCCAAATCTTTGAGCCTTAAACAAACCCTTTTATTGAATTACCCAATTCACATTCCCTATCGTTCAATGTTGACCTGTTTTTTGGCCCCGGTCCCTCCTTAGATATTGTGCATCTCAACTCAGGCAAAATTCCTAAGTTTATGGTGGTTACTATAGAGGAAAATGAGAAAAATAAAGGGTATGAAAAGAATAGTGTGATGAGAGAAAGGAAAAAAATTGGGTGTGGCCGCGAAAAAAGAAAAGGAAAGAGAAAGAAAAAGAAGTTGATACAAATGAGAAAAAGATTAAAAAGAAAAAAAAGAGTGAAAACCACATTCAAGCGTCGATGAAAAATGAGAATAGGGGTGGAATGCGTATTGGTTGTGAAAGGTAGAGTTAATCTAATTTAGTGTCAAATAGGACAAAAAGTCACTATAATCCTAACATACCACACCCGTCCCTAAGCTATGTTACAAGCCAAAAAGTCCTATAGTGATCTTAACTCAACTGTTTGAAAGTCTTAAGTATTAAAAATAAGGGCAAGCATATGGTATTGTGTATGTATGATCTGCATTTATTTATGAGAGTGAGTGCATATTGAGTCTGTGTTCTTAAAAAATATCTTGATATGTGTGCAAAAATGGAACTTCTTTGCGATAAGGGTATACGTGGCACTGTCGAAAAGCCATTATTTTGGTGATTGTTGTCTATGTTTGTATACTTGTCCATTAATATAGTGATGTCATGAATGGGTCCGCATGTGTTAGCTTATTAAGAATAGAATGATGCAATAATTGTTGAATGGAAGATGGAGGATGCTGTGATTATTAAAGGTTATGTGATTGTTGTAGTTTCTTGATCTTCTTTTCCTTGACTCATCTAGGTGATGTACTCAAAATATGTGAAGAATGCAATTTTGTACTAAACCGGAGAAATGTCACTTCATGGTTAAAAAAGGCGTAATTCTTGGTCATCGGATCTCCAACAAAGGCACTAAATTCGATCAAGTGAAAATTGAGGTGATTGAAAAATTGCCTCTATCTATATCCGTAAAGGGTGTTAGAAGCTCTCTGGGACACATTGATTTTTATCGTAGATTAAAGATTTTTCTAAGATAGCTCACCCTTTATGCAAGTTACGAGAGAAGGAGATGAAGTTTATTTTTGATGAAGCATGTTTGAAGGCGTTTGAAGGATTGAAAGAAAAGCTAATTTCTGCACCCTCATTTCACCGGATTGGGGACAACACTTCGAAGTTATGTGTGATGCGAGTGGGGTGGTGCTAGGTGTAGTTTTAGGAAAAATGTGTGAGAAGATTTTTCATCCCATATATTATGCCATCAAAGCCTTAAACGTTGTTCAAAGAAACTACACAGTGACCGAACAAGAATTGTTGGTCGTAGTCTTCGTGTTTTCGAGAAGTTCATATCCTACTTGCTTAGCACCAAAGTCATTGTGCACATTAATCATGCAACATTGAGGTACCTTATGGAAAAGAAAGACGTTAAGCCAAGATTGATTTGTTGGGTGCTGTTGTTGCAAGAATTTGATTTTAAAGTGTAAAACTAAAAAAATTACCCCTTCAGCTTAAAATGTTTTTAGTAAGGTTTTAGGGGTCTAAACTGATTTGGGTCATTTTCATGATCCTAAATTACGCTTAGGGTTTTAGAAGAGAGTTCAAGAAGAGAAAAAAGGAGAAACGAGGAAAGTTTCAAGGCATTCGTCGAGATTCTTGAGTTTTGTTACGGAATTTCGCCAAGGGTTTGATTCCTCAGAGGTATGTAAGTTCTCATAGTGTTGGGATCATTCACCCACATGTCAATCATGTGATTTTTATCTGTAATTTCGTTCTTGAGGTTGAATGCTTTGAGTTCTTGAGGTTTTATGTTTCGTTCTTTGATAATGAAATTTTTGTTGAGGTCTTGAGGTGAGAGTTGCAAATGAGTTGAGTAAATTGATAGCTTCTTGTGTGGGTATCGCTGATATTGTTCTAGGTTGTAAAAATTCAAGAGTTTTGACCTTAGAATTGCAGTGGGTATGAGTTGAATCGAGTTTGGGAGAGGAAGAAAAGATCGGCAAACACAAGCGCCCAGGTCCGCGCCACGGACATGCTCCCAATTCCAATTCCAAGAAAAGTACCCCTCTCTCCGCATCGCAGAGAGGACGCGAACTCTACTGTCCCAAAATTTATTTTGCGACTAAAAAAATTAATGTTTCTCCACATCGCGCCTTTGCTCCCCGTCAGTATTTTGGACCGTTTCTTATTATCAACTACCTAAACCCCCTCCCCCCTCCCCCTCCCCACTTAATCATTACGAGATCCTTCATATCATGAATCATAACTCTTGAATTCATAATTTAAATTCAAGAAAGAGTTTAGAGTAGAGTTCAAGAAAGTCTTTGAGTTAAATTGTGAATCCTTTGAGATCAACTCTCGATTTGAGTTATGTTTTGAGGAATTAAGTATGAGAATGAGAAGAGTCGTACACATGAGTTCTATATTGTCGTTTAGACCCTTGAGTCGAGTCGTTCATGTCCATTATTCCGCATGAACTCTATGAATGGAGTGTTCTTGAGAGGAGGAGTACCTTCGAGTTTTAAGTTCTTGAGTATTGAGTTCCTAACCCTTTTTGAAACTATATTTCATGATTATGGGTTACCATATGTTGTACATAGAGGTCCTTGTGTTGAGTTGGTCATGCCCATAATTCCGCATAAACCCTATAAGTTGAGCAATCTTGAGATGAGTAGTATCATTGAGTCCTTGAGTTCCGAGTATTGAGTTCTATTTATGGTTATTGAAAACCTTGAATTGAGTCGTTCACGTCCATAATTCGGCATGAACTCTATTTTGAGAAGTCTTTTATAATTATTTATAATTTGTTTTAAGACTTGAGTACTTGAGTTTGAGGTTGAGCGGAGTTGAGTTTCATTTTTCAAAATGAATATATGGGAATTAGGTATTCCCAAGAGTAAATGTTTTCAAATTTAAAAAGAGAGGAAACATTCATTTCCAAATGAGTTCATGAGGAGTTTTGAGTATAATGTATTTTAAGAGAAACCTTTTGAGTAATAATCTCAAAGTTTGAGAATGAGGAAATATATTTTTAAAACATATGAGCATGAGCTATATTATTGGGAGTAGTATTGATCACCGATATGGGGGAGAGTTCAGGCAACTCACATCCCCCATAAACCATGTATGCCAACGTGGGTAGAAAGGGTCATTCTTTTTAGATAATTCCTTATTGCTTTTTAAGCATAGCTTAGTTGATCCACTTAGTTAAGGAGTTCTATACCCAGGCAAGGTATAGGACAGTTGTGGCAACGTGGGCGAGATGATGTATCATCACATAACTCATAGTGATGGTTGTCGTTTAGAGAATCTCCCAAATAAGAGTTATTATTAGACTTTTACATACAATTGAGATATTATTGTATCTTTACATACAATTGAGTTAGTATCTACTGTTTTTAAAAGCTCTCCATATATTGCGTCTTTTATTATTGCTTAATTCTGGAGTTGAGTATCTTCGAGTTAAGTATCATTGAGTTAAGTATCTTGAGTTGAGTATCTTAAGTTGAGTATCTTGAGTTGAGTATCTTTGAGTTGAGTATCTTGAGTTGAGTATCTTCGAGTTGAGTATCTTACCTCTGAGTTGAGTACCTTATCGTTGAGTTGATCTCTATGTTTCATTGAGTTGAGTTGAACTATGTTTCCTTGAGTTGAGTATCCTATTCTTGAGGGGATATTGAGTTGAGTTGAGTGAGTTTGAGAAGAGGTAAGTATGTTTCTTTTCTATTAGTTCAAGTTTATGTTTATGCTTTAGAATTCCCCTTACATGCTCGTACATTTCATGTACTGACACCATTTGGCCTGCATCTTTTATGATGCAGATACAGGTATTCAGGGTCATCAACAGAAGCTCCATTGATACCACTTGCAGTCCCAGTTAGCTATGGTGAGCCTCTTTGCTTACGGAGGGTTCCACTTTTATTTCTAGTTTGTTAGGATGTCGTGGGTCTTGTCTCGAATCCTTCTGTAATAATACAGGCTTTGTAGATAGTTTAAAGGTCGAGGAGTCTATCATTATTTCCTTTGTGTTGTAATGTTTTTGAGTTTATGAGACATTTAACTAATATTTGTTGAATTACTTTCAGACGATTATTGGAGGTTGAGTTTAAATTAAGTTTTTTAAGTTATTTTTGCATCATGAGTTTTCATTTTGCTTAAGTAAGTCTTCCGCTAAGTAAAGAGCCAGTCCAAGGGTTCGCTTGGGAACCAACAATAATTTTTGAGTGCCAGTTATGTCCAGGGTGTAGGCTCGGGGAGTGACACTTTCCTAGATGAGCAAGTTTTGGTGGCTTCACATAATCTAATTCCATGATTTGTAGATTTTGCGAATTACTTAGTGAGTGATGTGACACATTCATATTTGTCTTTTCACCAACGTAGAAAGTTCATATCTGATGTGGAGAAGTTCTTCTGGAAAGAGTCATACTTGTATCATGTTTGTCCTGATGGGATTATTCGTCGCGCATACTTGAGGTAGAGAAGATGAGTATATTAGAGGCATGTCATTTGTCTCTTCTTGGAGGTCATCATATATATATAGTGGTATTCAGACAACCTATAAAATTCTGCAATACGGGTGCATTGGCCTACTATTCACCAAGATTCTCATGATTTCGTCAAATCGTGTGATCCGTGTCAAAGAGAAAGAGATATTTGAATGAAACATGAACTCCCACTCATGACTTCTATTATAGTGATTGAATTATTTGATGTTTGGGGACTTGAATCTATGGCCCCATTGTTAGTTCGAATTAGATGAAGTACATACTTGCGGTGGTTGACTATGTATCTAAGTGGGTGAAAGTTGTAGTGCTTTCTAATAATGAAGGTAAAAGTGTCACCACATTCCTTAAACGAAATATCTTCACCAAATTTGATACACCGCGAGCAGTAATCAGTGATGGAGGTTCCCACTTTTGTAATAAGTTGTTCAAGGTGTTGCTTGAGAAATATGGTGTTTGACACAGTGTAGCAACTCCTTACTATTCGCAGTCTAGTGGGCAAGTTGAAGTTTCAAATTGAGAAATTAAGTCAATCATGGCAAAGACTGTGAATGCAAACAAAACTGATTGGTCGAGAAAGCTTGATGACACTTTATGGCATATCGAACTGCATTCAAAACTCTTATAGGTATATCTCCTTACCAACTTGGCAAGACTTTCCATCTGCCTATAGACTTAGAGGACAAAGCCATGTGGGCACTCAAAAAGCTCAATTTGAACTGGGTGCTGCATCTTAACAGAGGTTGAATCAGATCAATGAGCATGATGAGTTTCTCTTCAACACATACGAAAGTTTAGCCTTGTACAAAGAGAGAATGAAGAAGTATCACGATCAAAAGATTGAAATGTGATAATCTGCGCTCGGAGATTTGGTCTTTCTCTTCAACTCAAGGTTGCACTTATTTCCTAGCAAGCTCAAGTCTAAATGGTTGAGACCGTTCTGAGTTGATCAAGTATTTTCATATAGAGCGGTTGAATTAGAAAACGATGATGGAACGCAAGGTAAAATTTTAAATTAAATGTAATCTACACAAAATCAAGTGACACGACCATTACAAATAGAATATTAACACATCAGGATCGAAATAGCAATTTAGAGATAACTAGGAGAGTGATTAGCTCGTCGGACCCTTTTTAAACATATGTTGCATTACATTTTCTTCTCTAAATTACAACCATAAATTAATGATATGACAAGCAATTTCCCAACAGCTATTAACAATTGAAGGCCTATGAAATAGTCCACCACAATCAAATAGATATGCTTGCACAACAATAAAAACTCGGTGTATCGCCACACCCCTCCTTTTCAACCCCAAAATAGCCACAACCAAACTCCAACCATGAGTCTTCAAACCTTTAAAGAAAGAAATATATATAATACAACCCTATAATTGTCAACATAACCATAATAACTTGAACTTACGATTTTCGATCACCATTCTGTGAGTTCGTCCAACGATTATGTTTGGAATCATGTTTTTCTCCTCATAAGCAATAAGGGTTTAAGAGGGCAGAACCTTGATGAAGTTATAGTATTTTAACTTGTCTCCTCAAATAACAAACAATCTCCTCAAATATAAGACTTTGAATCAAGAAGAAACCATTTGAAAATCTCAATACAATGATAGAAGTAATGTTATACGCTAAATAATTCAATACCCATCTATACTTCTTCTTCTCGTTTGATGCCCTCGGAGACGTGAGGGTAACGTGGGACGTAATTTTGAAAGGGTATAAGAGTGTTTTCAATGTGATGAATCGTAAAGGGAAAGGTAGGTTTGGTTGCGGATTTACGGTTAGGATTGAAGGTTGAAGATGGAAGAGCAATGGTGGATAAGATGAGTGCTGAAATTTTGAGTATAGTAAGTTAGAGATATTTATTTGTTGAAGATGCTCTTAGATATTTGCAACATTTTTTTTTACCTTTTTTGATAGTGTAATTATTGTGGATTAGTGGTGTAATTAATTAGGAACTTTTTTGTGTTTTATTTTGTAATTTTTTTCAATGGAATTTGTCTTCTTTGCTAACTTTTACTCGTCCGATATTTCAAAAATATTTTTTTATTTTACTAGTTATTTTTAACATATTAAGAATTTTTATTATTAATTACTTATTTTTTGAATCATTTTTTAATATTTAATATTAAATAATTTTACTGTGGTTAAATAATCACGTTAATTATTGTTGATTAGCATGAATTAAAATTATTAGTTACTATTTATTGGTGTATTAACAATGATTATTTCCACTAAAATGAGGACGTTAAAAGTAGATGAGCCCTCACATCTCACGTAATGAGAATGTTAATAGGAAGCAAGAGTCAATCGCGTGTGCACTATATATCATACTATATAACTATATATTACATTATATATTAGACTATAAATTAACGATGAATATATTATATAGCTAAATAGTTGTGCTCACGATGAATGAATTATGTAGCTAAACAAATGTCGTGCTCACAGTTAAATTGACGACAAATGAGTTATGTAGTTAATTAAACAATTGTACAATTCAAGATGAATGAATTATGTAGCTAAATAGTTAAGTTCACAAGTATTTATGTAGTTATGCACTTATGCTCACAATTAGATGGTGAATGAATTATATATCCAAATTAATAGTTGTGTTCACAATTAGATTAATAATGAATTATGTAGTTGAATAGTTATATTCACAATTAGATTAACGACAAACACATAAATTATGTTGTGCTCATAATTAGATTAACGACGAATGAAAAAATTATGTAGTTAAACCGTTATGCTCACTATGAGAAAACACAAATTAACGATAGATGAATTAATTAGCTAAACAATGAAATTCCTTGCGAATTTTATCTAGGGGATAAATTGTACTATTATCATAAAGTTTTGTCAGCTATGATTAATTTAGTTATAGGTAATTTAAATTTATTATGAGCACACTTGGGCTCGATATATAGAGATGTACACAATGAATAAAAAAGAATATTTTTTTACGATCATTGCTACAGTTTACCATTATTTAAATCAAATGTGTTGAATATTCATCTTTTAATGATTTTTTATTTAGATTTGATTCACGAAATATGATTTAAGTCAAGATGAAAATTTATTTGTCTAGATAAAAAGGAGATTATTATTAGAATATGGCAGAAGATCATTTTCTTTTTATTGTCGTGGATCAATATCAAAGAAAATCAATACAATATGATATTGGAGTTCGAATTTTTATCTTTGATTTTTTTTTTAAAAAAAACAAAAAGGAGTTCAATTTTTTAGCAAATGAAGCTTCATCATGATATGTTAGGATTAAAAAATTTTCTAGAATTTTACGTGAACTATTTATGGAATTCAAATCTTTATCGATTCAATCTCTGGGAATGATTTGTAGAGCTCAAACTTTTACAATTGAAATATGAAGATTTTGCTAGAGTTTGAAATTCAACAATCAAAGATAAATGTTAACCCCAGTTAAAATTTTATGTAGTATCTCAATAGAGGCAAAAAGACTAAGTGATTTTTTTTCCGTCTGTTTTAGTCTTGATGGACAGAGTTACCTGTTGGCTGTTGCTGGTCGGGGTTGACATGCATTCCGTAAAATTAATTGAGGTGCGTGAAAGCTTTCTCAGACACCTCAATCATATATATATATATATTCTTCTGGGTTTTAACTAGGGATATCTTTCAAAATTTTATTTTCATATTAAAAAGTGAAAATATATTAAATTAATTTTAAAACTGTTTAAACTTAATTAACCGTCCAAAAAATAACTATTTGTCAATTTATTGCACAAAATATACCGGGGTTGTTTGGTGTGAGGTACAAGGCATAATAGTCTCGAAATAAAATACAAGATTATTTTATCCTGCATTTGGTTGAAGGTATTAGTTAATTACATGATTATTTATCTCACCACTTATACCATAGTGATAAGATAAATTATTCTATATACATGAAAGAATAATTAATCTCGAAATAATTTATTCCCACCAAACGACCCTTAATAGTATAAAGTGAAAATACTACAATAAATATCTTTTAGAGCAAAAACATTCTTGCTTTAATAGATAATGGGCTATATATTATTGATCTGGATTTCATAGGCCCAAATTAGTTGGATGAACAAAACAAAAGAGGCCCCAAACAAAATAGACTACAAATGAGGCTCATATTTTTAAGAGGAAATTTCACAAATAGCCATTAAAATAAACTTAATTAGGCTTCATATCTATAGTTTGCTAATTACGATTCGTTGTTACATGTTAGAGGGAGGAGAGAGACAAGTGAGACTGGGAGAGGGGGGAGAGAGGCGAGTGAGAGAGTGGAGAGAAGCGAATTGTATTTGTATATCTGTTAGATAATTGTATGTATGTAACTGATATACAGTGTATCAATGATTGTATTTGTATATTTGGGGAACGAAATTGAGAGAGGGAGGAGAGAGGCGAGTGAGAGAGGTGTGCAAGAGAGGACAGATAGTGGAGAGAGGCGAATTGTATTTGTATATCTGTCAGATAATTGTATATATATAACTGTTATACATATGTATTAATGATTGTATTTGTATATCTGGCAAACGAGATTTGGGAGAGGGAGGAGAGAGGTGAGCGAGAGAGGACAGAGAGTGGAGAGATGCGAATTGTATTTGTATACCTGTCAGATAATTGTATGTATATATATATATAAAGTCATGACCTTTTTGAGAAGTCACAACCCTTTCGAAAAGTCACAATTTATTGAAAAAGTCACAACTCATCGAAAAATCACAACTTGGTAGTACGAACAAGTGTTTTTTGTGCCTTATCTGAAAAGTCATGACCTTTTCGAGAAGTCACAACTTTTTGGAAAAGTCATGACTCATTGAAAAAGTCACAACTCTTGCAAAAGTCACAACTATTCAAAAAATCACAACCCTTTAAAAAAAGTCACAACTTATCGGAAAAGTCACAACTCATCAAAAGGGTCACAATCTAAGTTATGGATATTATAATAATTTAACATTCAAGTTAGGAGTTCGTGCTTTTAAGGTAATGAATAAATAAATATAGAAATATATATATATATATATATATGTATATATATATATATATGTATATATATATATATATATAGTACGTATATGTATCAAAGAATAAATGATATACAATCATATTAATTTGTATTTATATATATGTATAAGAGATGAAAGAGTTGAGAGAGAGGGGACGAGAGGAGAGATGCACATGTAATATTATAGTTAAAATTAAGGTACAAGGGGTAATTAATGAAAATTATAACTATGTTAGGTAATGAACTAGTAATTTTCTCATTTCTACTAATTAATCACACTTTGCTCTTCTCCATTTTCTTTCGGCGAAACCCTGAGGTAAGTTTTCCTCTGATTACCCTTTTTTTCACAATGAGCATTTAATGGTAAAAAAAATAAAATGAGAAATTGCAAATTGGGTTTCGTAGTTTTGTGTGTACTTCTTGATACAGGTAGGAAAAATCAGTTCTTGATTATTCAAATAGTTGAATTTCAATGGTACCCAGAAGTGTATTTGTTTTTTAGCTAATACAATGAACTTTTAATGGTAGGAAAATGGAAATGTGAATTTGGGTTTTATAGTTTTGTGTTTATTTCTTGATATACGTAGGAAAAATAGTTCTTGATTAATCAAATAGTTGGACTTCACTGGTACCCAGAACCAGAAGTGTATGTGTCTAGCTGAGTTTGTGTAGGTAACCTGTTTGATGAAAGGTCTATTGAGTGGCACAATTCACAAATCACAGTCGTTGGTGGGTCGAACGGAAAATTCCGAGCTCCCTTTTTTGTTTAAAAAATTAAGATGGTTCAAGGACCAGCTTGCGCTAGCTTATGTCGACTAATCGATTGGCACATATATCACATAGTTCTTGGGTAATTCTGACCATAATGGCTTAGGCAGACGGCAGATGGGACGAATTAACCTAGTGCACCTCTTCGACTGATAGGTCTCTCCCTTGTTGGCCTTCTATAGTGTTCACTCTCTTTCTTGCCCCATTCATGCAGTCATTGGGTTACTACTGGTTTCATGACTTATTTTGCACATTCTTCTATTCTTGTTAATGTGGGATCAGTTGTTCTTCCCAAATGTCAACCCACTTTTTCTTTTCTTTTTTAATGAAAACTCTCCTTTGATCGTTGATGTGCAAAAAGATACAATTTTGAGTTTGGCATTCCAAATTTTGTACATGATCATTGAGAAGAGACTAGAACTCTAGAGACTAACGAACTAGGGAAATTATAGACACAATTCATGGCGGATCATACACAAAATGAGATGGTTTAATTTTAATCTGTCTAAAAGAGGGGAGACTCCATTTGTCCACATTGATTAGCCCTCTAATGTTGTTGGGGAGATTAGAGAAGAGGGTGAAGACCTTGATTTCCTCAAGTCTGACTTAGCGAGGCTAATGCATCAGCTGGCTTTTAGCCTCTCCAAAACAATGGACAATGTTAAATTTATGGTCTTCAATCATCTTCTGAATCTGCTGCACCTGGTTGCTGATTTTTCAAGGGGGTTTCCACTCTTTTTTTACACTTTTGGTTAAAAGTAAGGAGTTTGTGGTTATGTTGTGTATGCAACCTGTTTGATGAAATCCCTATGGAAAATGGGTGGGTTTTTTTTCATTGTTGAAGTCTTACAATCAGTCAATACAGTAACTTGGGGTGAGTCATCATGTTCATTACACTTCCAATTTTTTTTTGTATATATAAGTGACAATAGGTAGACAACTTTTAAGCTAGTTTGGGTCCGATTGTGCTTTGTGAAGCTCACAAAGACCATGTTCACCATTAGCACTTGTTTAAAATATGTTTGGGAAACGCACCCAAGGTTGTGGCCTAGTGGTCAATGAAGTGGGTTGAACACCATGAGGAGCCAAGGCAAAAATACTAGGTGATTTCTTCACATCGGCTCTAGTTTTGGTGGACAAAGTTACATGGTACCTCTGACTGGTGGGAGGTAGCAGGATCTCGTGGAATTAGTTGAGGTGCGCACAAGTTGACCTGGAAACTACGGTTATCAAAATAAAAGAATATGTTTGGGAAACTATTGGTGAACTGCACCCGAGGGCGTGGTCTAGCGAATCTCAATAGGAGCAAAAAATGCTAGGTGATTTCTACATGTACTTGTAGATGTACGGATGGAAGGTAGCTCGTATCCAGTGAATTAGTCAAAGTGGGTGAAACTTGCTTGGACAATACAATTAAATATAAAATAAAGCAAAACAAATAAAAAACTACTTGTGAATCATATTTTTCTCCCAATTGTGCACTTAGAGAGTTTTATTGTACTTCTCCTTCTTTCTTAATGTTTTCATAGGGAACATTGACTTGCATTGACAGGTTAAAATAATTACTGTGCTTCTCTGCTTTGTAGACATACTGAGATTGTCTAGCTGCACTTTCGGTGTTGAGGGGGATTTATTTTAGCTATCGAAATGGTGGGCTAGCAACGGCATCTTCAATGCATACTTCGTCAGGCTGGGAAGAGATATCAACAAAACTGAACTGTTCCATTTAATTCATCGTTTCACTCGAAGGCAACTCCAGTACTTGGTAAATCTTAGTATTTCTATGTGGATCATGATAAAACTGATGTTAGAAATGTCTCACGTTGAATGTAAATAGTCAATGCAATGAGTCGATAAGCAAGTCAAATTATGGGATCCGAAGATCTGCCTTTGGTAGCCTTCAAATCCTTTTTCAATTCTGATGTCTCTACATCAACTTATCTGATAGCTGAAAATTATGCATTTTCTAGGTGAGGTGCCTTATTTACCAAGCCTGCGGAATACACTTTCACCTAGCATCTCAAGGCCATTGTACCAATACCTACAACATTTGGTAATGCTTAAAATGTCCTGTACTTTATCTATTGTTCCCATATATGGTGTGCTGAGTTGACATTCTGTAATTGTGTTTTTCTTGTTTCAGTGCGATAAACTTTTTATGAGGTAGAGCTTCATGGTGACAAAAATTTCATTAGTAGGACATCTAATCTATGTTCATAGTTGTTAGGGTGTTAGCCTAAAGCATGTGTCATGCAAGAAACTAACTCCTGTATTGAAACATTTAATACGATCTAAATATGAGTACCTTGATGTACACATAGCTATTACTTATCAAGAAAGCAATACACACATACACTAATAGTTTAAGATATCTATAAGGACTTATTATCACTATATGTTTTTTCTAAATGCTTTTCTTATTTTTACATCATGGTTCCAGTTTAGATATGCTAATGCTTGTGCCTATAATCTTCTAATCAATTGCTTATCATGACTTACACTTGCAAGCTACAAAAGACACTTCTGCTTCTTTTTTCCTTATTTATTTTATAACTGTGGGGATTTTGTTCTTTAGTTATCAAATAGCTCACCTGCAAAACTAGAATTTAATTGATTCAAACAGTTCCATTGTTTCTGAATATTATTTTTCTTTTGATAGAGGTTGTCTAGTTCAAGGACATTAATTGCAGATGATGCAACACCAGTTTCTTCTCCATTAACACCATTGTTAACATCAAGTACTTCCAGTACAGAAGCAGAGAAAGCAATTTCTAAACCTTCAAAAGTTCAAGCAGATTTGAAGGGTATAAAACAGGTATGAGATAGCACAGCCTTCTGGTTTTATGAGAGAAATATCTTCTCTTGTTTCTTTCTAGGTGGAGTTTCTAGTTCTTTCTTCTTCGCCTTATTGATTGCTAAGGAAAGTCGCCCTGAACTCCTAAATGTCTTCTACCAGATTCACTCCTTACAGAGCAGTCATCCATATATCTTTTCTACCAGATTCTGTCTGCCGGACAAGGGACTTGGCCTTATTTACAGGAAATAGTTCTTCACCATTAAGATTGGGCGAGTTGCTTTTCTTTTTTGATAACTTTGGTGCTTGGGACAAATAACATGCACCTCAACTAATCCACCCTTTACCTGTTACCTCCCACCAACATAATTATCGGATAACTTTGCTCACCAAGGCAGATCTGAAGAATTCACCCGTGTGCAGTTTGCACTTTACTGGGATTTGCTTGGTCCTCAGGGTTATCACTCCCATTCTTTGACCACTAGGCCATCCCTCAGGGGCTGAAACATTTATTTTTTATGAACTCTCTCTTTACCATCTTCTCTCAATTTTTCTTAACAATTTTTATTCCCATTATATTGTAATCCTTTGTATCAGCAAATCTCTCTCCTGTAAAAAAGGACTAATTTCAACTTCTATATCAATCAACTGCATTTCAATCTCAAAATAGTTGTGGTTGCCTATATGAATCTTCTATGCTCAAAGAATTGATCATAGTTAATCTATAGATGAATTACTTCTTTGACGACTGTTAACTCACTGCAACCCTCCTTTATTTGAGCTTGGAGCCAGCTTTGCTTTGGGAAGTTTGATTGATTTATCATTTGAAGCAGTTTGTTGGTGCTTTCTACATCTGTAACTTGCCTTTATTTTTACCTTGTATATTTGCATTTCTACCAGTCATGACATCTCCCCTTTACCTGGTTCATAATCTTGTTTGATTTTCAGATAAATTTTCCAAATTTGGAAGTGTGTGTGGTAGTTGTAAAATTCTGCTGTTTGTTGAATTGTGATCACTAACAATCTTCATTGGTGTTACTCCATCAGCAGCAACTGCTAATAATTCTGGACCTGCCATTCTTTTATATTTTAACGTGTTGTCCTTTTCAGAGCCCAAAGAAGGTGAATTTGGTTGCTGCATTAGTTCGTGGCATGCGTGTTGAAGATGCATTGTTACAGTTGCAAGTTACAGTAAAGCGAGCTTCCAAAACTGTCTATCAGGTAAGGCCACTGCAGATATGATATTACAAGTAATTGCTTCTATGACAAATATATTGCCTACGGTTCCGTCAAAACAGGAGGTCGCAATTGTTTCTATGACAGCTTTGTCTATCCACAAGAAAGTACACCAAGCTGTGTCTAACATGAGCACTGAAGTATAAAGAAGCTCATGACTCATAGTTCAAGTGTGTGATATAATGGGAACATTTGTCATGTAGGTTATACACTCAGCTCGGGCAAATGCAGTGCATAACCATGGATTTGATCCGGATCGTCTTCTTGTTGGTAAAATGACAAACAAAAGCTTTACATATTTTCATCTCATTTCTACCCTTTTGGAGTACTTCATCCTTATTATGTTTGGTGCAGCTGAGGCATTTCTTGGAAAGGGACTTTTCAAGAAAAGGCTGTCCTACCATGCTAAAGGAAAGTGTGGACTGATGGTGAGGCCAGAATGTAGATTGACAGTGGTACTTAGGGAGATAACACCGGCGGAGGAGGCCGAGATAGCTAAGTTGAGAGTAAGCAACTTCAAAAAGCTAACCAAACGCGAAAAACGTCTTGTCCCTCATAAGCTCATTGAGACTACTCCAATATGGAACCGCAAGGGCAAAGTTAGAAGTAGTGGCACAGGTGTTGTTGCTGAATGAGCGGTGATATCATTGTAGTTTAATTTTTCGTTAGAAACGTATGCAATCACATAAAGATCAGTGGTTGATGAAAATCCATTGCATCTTGTCACATTTCTTTTTCGTAAGAGTTGTAACTTGAGTTAATCCCTGGCTTCTGTTTTCTTTTTGTAAGGCAACAGGCTCTCCTTTATATATAGCATTGTTGAAGTGTCTCAATTTTTCTCTCGGTTTATTGTTGCCCAGAATTCATTGGCCCGACTAATTTTTGATTCATGTCGGGATGGTAAAGTTGACTCTGTGTGATCTATTGGTCACGAGTTAGAGTTGTGAAACTAGTCCACTAGTCCCTAATGTTTGCATTAGGATATATAGATTGTCTACATCACACCACACCCCTTGAGATGTGGCCCTTCCCCTAACCCTGCGTAAATGCGGGATACTTTGTGCATCGAGCTATCTCAAGCAAATGTGGGATGCTTTGTGCACCAGCTGTCTCAGGCATTGAGCCAGTTTTTTCAAGGAAATATAAAAATAGCAGGAATAACCAACTGAACTAAATAACCAACTCTTATGTTACTTATTAGTTATCAAAAGCCAAAATGCCAAAAAGGATGACGGAGGCAGACGATTTAAATAACGGAAAATCAAATATTTTAAATTGTATCAAAAAAGACTGGAAAGGTAGTTTTTTCATTTCTAATAGTAATAAAAAAACATGTGACCACATTGAAAATGATTTAAGGACATTTACAATGAATCCAGTGGATTATACACATGAGAAGGAATCATCTCGCCAATGAGAAACAACTACTTTTAGGTGCTCATGTCAATAACATATTCAAGGAAACATTTTTTCGTTCTCAATTATGGACCTTCAAATCCATGCACTCAAAAAAGCCACCATTATTGAAACAAGAGCAAATGCAGATGGAAGAGACCAAAAACTATGTATGTTATTGAACAACTGGATTTCAAATTACCAAAAGAGCAATTAAGACATGGTTTGACGAGAGGGTGTTGCTTGGATGGTAAGCACCTCTCACTTCCAACCCGAAGGTTGCGAGTTCGAGTCACCAAGGAAGCAAAAGGGGTGGGAGCTCCTAGGGAAGGGTTAAAAATAAAATAAAATTAAGACATGGTTTTTCAAACATCAAAGATCTCTGTGGATCAACAATAGTAACAACATATCCAATGTAGTCCCTCTGAAAGGTAGATAGATTGTTTCCGATAGACCCTTAAAGGTAAATAGATTGTTGCCTCTTCGTATATGAAGGAAAATGTTTTCCAATTTTTTCATATTTGGTTGGTATAAATATTTTTCAAGTCAACTTATTTTCCTCAAATTTAAGAAAACTGACTTCCCTTAAAAAAGTAAGGAAAACATTTTGCAAAATCATTTTGAACCTCACACCTCAACTTTCCATCCCAACTTAAGTCTCGAGTATCGATTATCAATACTAATCCCAGATCCAACTCCTGATTCTCAATTCGAGACCCAACTCTCGACCTCGATTCGAGACCCAACTCCCAAGTTTTGGGTTGAGTCAGGGTCGAATCTCAAATTAGGTGTTGGGATAGGGCTTCGAGTTGAGTGTCGGGGTTGGATGTCAGGGTTGAATGTCGAAAAAGGTTCTCATTTCGAAAGTTGGATCCTAAGTTGGGGAAAGGTCCTGATTCGAAATCGAGTCTCGATTCGGGTGTCAATCTCAGTTAGGATTTGAAAATCGAAAGTCAAGTGTTGATGTCAAAGTTTGATCAAAGTTCGGGATCGGGGTCAGGTTTCGAGTCGGATCTCGAGTTGGGTCTTGGGTCAAGATCAGAGTCGGGTCTTGTCTTTGTTAGGGGTCGAGATCGGGTCTCAGGTCAGGTCTTTGGTCGGGGTCGGGTCTCGAGTAGGGATCGGGTTGGGGTCTTCGATCAGGGTTGGGTCTCAATTTGGGGTCTAGGCTCGGGATCTCGGGTCGGGGTTAGGGTCAGGTCATGGTTCGGGATCTCGGCTCATGGTCAATGTCGGGGTCGGGTCTCGGGATAGGGTCAGGTTGGGGCGTGGTTTCAGTCTTAGGTTGGGGTCTCGGGTTGGGATATCGGGGTCTAGGGTCAAGGTCGAGTCTTAGTTTGTGTGATATGTGCGTCCAATGATTTTTTGGATGAAGTTTTTGTGAGCGTTTGTGATAACCTATCAAATGACATGGATTAGTTCAGAGAGGAAGACATAGATTTTTTGAGTCGAAACGATGCCCGAAATAGGAAATTGGGGTATTTCCATTTTTTCGTGTGTTAGTCTAAGAATTTTGTGTAATATGTACGTCTAATGGTGTTTTGGCTGAATTTTTTTATGGGCGTTCGGGATGAACTATGAAATGGTGTAGGTTGGTTCATAGAGGCAAACTTAAATTTTTTTGAGTCAAAGTGAGGCCTAGAATAGGAAATGGGGATTTTTCCATTTTTTTTCTGTGTGTTAAATTTTGTTAATATGTTCATCCGGTGATTTTTTGGCTGAATTTTTTTCTACATCCGTGACGACCTATTAAATGGTGTGAGCTGGTTTAGATGGGAATATGTAGATTTTTTCTAATTAAAATGAAACCTATAATAGGATATCGGGATTTTTTGGTTTTTATGTCTGTGCATCCATGGATTTTGTGTGATACGTGCGTCTGGTGATTTTTTGGCAAAAAGTTTTGTGGGCGTCCATGACAACCTATTAAATATCATGGGATGGTTCATAGGAGCAAACATATATTTTTTCGAGTCGAAACAGTGCCCGGAATAGGAAATGAGGATTTTTTTATTATTTCTTGTGTGTTAGTCAATCGATTTTGTTGAATATGTGTGTCTGATGATTTTTTGGCCGAAATATTTTTGGGTGTCCATGACAACCTATTAAATGGTGTGATTTGATTAGGAGGGTGCAAACGTGTGTTTCTCCGAGTCGAAACGAGACCCAAAATAGGAAATGGGAATTTTTTCATATTTTTCGTGTGTGTTAGTCCATGGATTTTGTGTGGTATGTGTGCCCGATTGTTTTCTGGACAAACTTTTTTGTGGGCATCCGTGATGACCTATTAAATGGCATGAGTTGGTTCGGAGGGGTAACCGTAGGTTATTTCGAGTCGAAATAAGCTCTGAACAAGAAATGGGGATATTTCCATTTTCCGTGTGTGTTTGTCAATAGATTTTGTGTGATATGTGTGACTAACAATTTTTTGCCGAATTTTTTGTGGACATCCATGAGGATATATTAAATGGAATGCTATAGTTCAGAGGGACAAACATAGGTTTTTTGTGAGTCGAAACGAGACTTAATACATGAAATATAGATTTTTCCTTTTTTCGAATGTGTTAGTTCATAAATCTTGTGTGATGTGTGCCCAGCGATTTCTTAGCCGAAACTTTTTGTAGGCGTTCGCGATGACTTATACAATGGCATGGGTTTGTTTGGAGGGTTTAATGTGGGGTTTTTTTAGTCGAAACGAGGCCCAAAATAGGAAATGAGTATTATTTTTTTCATTTATTCGTGTGTTAGTTCATAGATTTTGTGTGATATGTGCGACTAGCAGTCTTTTGACTGAAACTTTTTATGGGCATCCGAGATCTATTAATGGCATGGGTTAGATTAGAGGGGTAAATGCAGATTTTCTTGAGTCAAAACGAGGCCCACCCAAAATAGGAAATGAGATTTTTCTATTTTTTTTGTGAGTTAGTCCATGGATTTTGAGTGATATGTGCGCCCGGTGATTTTTTGGCTGAAATCCTTTGTGGGTGTCTGTGACGACATATTAAATGGCGTGATCAGTTGGTTTGAAGGGGCAAACATAAGTATTTTCGTGTTGAAATGAGGCCCAATATAGGAAATGAGATTTTTTTATTTTTTTCGTGTGTGTTAGTCCTTGTATTTTGTGTCATATGTGCACCTAGTGATTTTTTGGCCGAATTTTTTTGTAGGCGTCTGTAACGACCTATTAAATGGCATACTAAAAATCTAAAAATATCATTTTCTTCTATTTAATTTGTAAGTGATCATAAGAGATCATTTCCTTGAACTCTATATATAGTTTGCTTGGGTTTACTACTATGGAGAATGGCATAAATAAAGTTATCTCATCATATATGGACTACTTTATTTCATCATTATAATATAAACGATGGAATAAATAATTCAGGGACTAATTAATATCCCTAATCAATCACATGATAAATAATCCTATGATTTATCTTGAGATTAGTATTTTTCATCCCTCATACAAAATGACCCCATAATGGATGAGCATGAAATACCCTAATCTAAAACTAGGTCATTTTGGATCACTGCTTACTTTGTGCCTGAATTATGGGATACGACACAAGTACTCCCTAAACTATGACCGAAATTTTAGAGACACGCTTAAACTTAAGTAGCGTCCTATTATTTCCCCCAACTCATTTGTTTTTTTTTTTAAATTAATTTTGTCCACCTTTTATGCTGATGTGGCATCTTCAACCACCCAAGTTGATTGTGTTTGTACACACGCGTTTGCCACATGTGTAAATATTTTTTATTTTTAAAATTATTTTTAAACAATATTCTTATTTCTCAATCTTGTATTTAAATTAAGTTAATACACATTTTTTCCTTGTATCTAAATTTTTTTTTACCTTTATTCATTGTTTTTTCACTTTTGTTTTTCTACTGATTTTATTTACTCTTTTTATTTTCTTTATCTTTCCTTTTGATTTCATTTCAAGCCTAATTCCAAAGGTCTTGTATCTAAAATAGGTTAATTTAGAACGGATATCAAAATAAGTGAAGAAAATCAAATAAAACATGAAAAAATTAAAACGTTAAAATTAAAGGACACTTTTTAATTATTTTTTTAAAAAAATATACGTAATTTTTTATAAATAATTAAAAGTGAAAAGATAAAAAATTAATTAAAGAAAAAAAATAAAAAAAATTAAATTGAAAAAGAAATTAAAATAAATATTTTACAAAGAAGAAAAGAAAATAATTAAATACAATATATATAAGCTTTAATATCATTAAAAGCCAACTAATTTTAAAGTTACCCATTAAAAAATAATGTGTCTAGTTTGTTCACTAATCACTTGCGTTCAAGAGAGTACACACTCTTTATGCCATGAGAAATGTCTTTCAGTTCACCCTAAATAATATAATAGACACCTCTCGTGCAATTAATAAAAGGAAAACCATTTAACTTTCTTTTTTTCGCTAACAACAGTACGATACTTTTATGAAATAAAATATTACTCCCTCCATTCGATATTTTAATTGTCATTTTAGTTTAAGTAATTATTATTTTAGAAATTCAAAATGAGAGTTGATTATTATTTTCAACTATTTCCTTAATATTAATAAGAATACTTCACTTTGTATTTATTGTTTTCTTACCCTTTGTTTGGACAGTTATTTCATATTTTTTCATAATGTATCACATTGTATTGAGATTGTGTTGTATTGTACTATATTGTTTTAATGTATATAATATTTTGGACAAATTTGTATTGTTCTATGTCGTTACATAATGTCATGCGTCCATAATTTGTATGATAAACTACAAAAAAACGTCCATAATTTGCATGATAAACTACAAGAAAACTAGGATACGAGGTAAAACTATGAGAATGTTGGATAAAAGATAAAAGAGAATTAATAAATATTAAGTAAAGACAGAATGAGATGAGAATATTAAGGTAACAACACAATCACACCAAATGGATTGTTACACAAAATGGATCTTTTCTTCTTACCTAACGATTGTAACAATAAAAAAAAGATTATATTTAAACAAACAATACAATAAAATAACTAACAATACAACAAAACGTGTAACAACTATTCAAACAAGATGTTAATGAACGTGAAATGAATTAAAACGAGATAAAATGGAATAGAGAGTATTGTCAATTGAAAAAACTAGTTAATAATATTGCTATAACACACGCCCAGTGGGACTCGAACCCACAATCGCTTGATTAGAAGTCAAGCGCCTTATCCATTAGGCCATGGGCGCTATTGTGATGATTACTGGTCATTATTTAATATATAGCATTATTGGTTTTACCATTCCATATTTGCACTTGGATGGACTAATTATATGAATAATGTCAAGTTAATTGACTTAAAATTTCTAATAAAAGTGCTTAAAACAATAAAGTTAATTTTCTATACAGGTATAACAATATCAGGATGATATAATTGTATGATTTATATTTGCAAGGTAGTTTGATTTGGGAAAAAAACATAAATTCTTCTTTGAACTTGTCACGAAAAGTCAGTTACACACTCAAATTATCATAGTGACCTATTACACACCTATACTATTCAATAGTGAATTTTCTTACTCCCTAAAATTGACGCGACGAAAAAATAAAACAAAAATAAAAATAAGCATGACAGTTTGAAATTAAAGTAAAAAAAAAAAAAGTTAGAATCCTCTTTTCTACCCCCACCCCCCACACATCTTCTTCTTCAAACCCCACCCATTGTCCTCTTCTTCTTCATTCTTTATTTTCATCACATTTCTTTATTTTTTATCACAATCTTAAAGCACAATTTTTTTAATTTGCAATTAGGTTAATTCACATAGATTTGTTAGTGAATAATTGTATTTTATCTAGAAAATTTTTGATGGATTGTTTCTATCTTTTTCATTTTTTTTTTTACTTTGTTAAAGAATTTTTGGTTGTTATTCAATTTTTGGGTTTGGTGGTGATGGGTGGTTGGTGACAAGCATTAAAAGAGATAATTGAAGGTGGTGAAGAAGAAAAAATCGATATTGATAATGGTGGTGGTGATATTTGGTGTTGGGTGACAAATAAGAAGAAGAATTGAAGGTGATATAGTGGTGGTGAAGAACAAAATCAACAGTAAAGGTAGGGCTGGATATGATTTTCCGATGAAATGAGAATTGAAAATAGGTGGGATTAGTGATGAAGAAGATATAATTATTAGAGAATTAAAACAATTAATTAGGAATTAATTAAAGTTAAATATAATTAACAAAAGAAAACTTAATTAATAAAGAAAAGAAAACAAAAAATTATAATTTATGACATGACGCTGATGTGGCAGCGAATGTAATACACCACATAATGTGAGAGTAGTATTACACGTCTCAGGATGGTAACTGACTTTTTCGAACAAATTCAGGGAGAATCTATGTCTTTTCCCTTCACAAACAAGTTACATAGATTATAATATTGATATTATAATACATAGATTATATAACAACAAGATTATTCGGCGGATACTTTTCTAATGATAATATGAGAGACACGGTGATTCGAGGTAGAGGCTAACAAAACCTTTGGCTTTCAAAAATTTATTAGTGAATTTTATGATTTTATTTTTTACTTAAAATAATATTAAGAATTATCAAAAAAATTACAAAACCTTTATTTAAAGATAAAGAAAGAAAAATGACCTAGTCTTGAAAAATAAAAATATTTTAAAACTTTGAATTAAAGTAATCAAATTTTCCTATTAGTTAAAAAAGGTTTTACAACAAAATCCTAAGTAATGTATTGCAAACATATGAGTTGAATTCAGGAACAAAGACAAGGCTATTAAAAGCTCGTGTGATAAGACAAGGAAACAAATTATGCCTAATCAATTTGAGCTTATATGGACGACGTATTTTGTCATACATGATAAAAAATTATTAAAAATTCAGCCAAAATTGAGTGGACAACATATGAAAAAGGAGAAATGGTGGTGTGGTCATACAGGGAAAGAAATTCGGGGAACACTAGTTTAAGAGAGACTTGAGGATCAAGAAGATATTGGGTCGAATCTTGTATAATTCAATTTTTTTCTGATGGCAAATGTATTTATTTATATATATATATAATATATTAAAAATCTATAATCCCTTTGGATAAAACAATTAATGGTTCAAATCAAATGTAATGTGATGTCTCAAATCACTAACAACTAACCACTATAAAAGCCTCTTATAATCTTGGAGAACCACATTCCTATCCAAAAGAAGAAGAAAAATGCCCATAACACAGTGCTGGGAGAACCACATATTCCTATCAAACCAAAAAAAAAAACCCAACTAGTTGGTTGGTTTGGTATTGGAAAATAAAAACCCGACTATATTTGGATTGGTTTGGTTTTAACTAAAAAAAATCAACTCTAGATCAAACCAACTCGACATTATATATGTAATTTTAAAATTTTATTTTATACATAAAAATATTTACTTTGATATAATTTTAAAATATTTCTTATACTATTTCATAGTTTTTATCTTTCAATATATTATTTCAAGTTTAAAACTTAGAATTCGGAATGGTCCAATAAAGATTATAGTTCATAGATGTTGATAATTATAATAAAACTTAAATCAAAATCAAATTAATACTAATGCAAAGAGAAAATCAATTCAACACTAAGAATGACAATAATATTGAATATTTGTTCTTTAGTTTTACATTGGTTTAGACAATTAAAATATATAATCTAATTTTAATTTTCCTTAAATATTTAGTAATGTAAATAATACTTAATAAACTTATTTTAGCATGATTTAGTACTTTTAAATTATGATCATTTTCATTATGACTTTGCAATATTTATTTTATATGATGATTTCATTATTATTTTTTATTGAATATTTAGTGTCATCATATTTTGTGTTATTTTCTTAAGAAACACCTTAGATGATTATATTTTGGTTGGACTAAAGAAATATTTGGAGCACAAGTTAATTATATGTTTATATGCAAACTTTACCGAAAAAATCCAAAAATCTGAAAAAAAACTGAGGTTTATTAGTTTGGTTTGATTTATAAATTTAAAAATTCGACAAAATGGTTTGGTTTGGTATTTGAAAAACCCGAACCAACCCAAGGTTGAAAATCCCGAAAAAATCCGAATTTTATTAGTTTGGTTTGGTTTATAAATTTAAATTTTTTACACAAATGGTTTGATTTGATATTTGAAAAACTTGAACCAACCCGATCACGTACATTCCTACTAGAAACCGTATGGATTGGCGATGAAAACTGCATGTTTTGTGAAATATGGAGTAGGAGAGAAGTTTGGAAACGGAGAGTATGGTGAATAATTCGTCTACTTGAAAGACAAAGTGTACCAACACTACATCTATAAGTTTCAGTTCCATATTCACCTCATCATTTCTAACATCATATTTAATTTCAGTCCATTGGATATCATGTTCAAACCCTTTAATTTCATTACTCTTTTATCTTTTTAAAATTCTAATATATTTTATCAAGTTGGCGATGTGGTCCTCAGTTCTGTACTGCTTAATTTTTTTTTGTCGTAATTTAGATTGCAGTCTGATCTGTTGGAATTGAGGCTCCTAATGAAAGTATCATTTGCGAAGTTATGGAATCATACTAATGTGTTGGCAACGGTGACATGTCTATAGGCGTTGTTGCCGGTGTTTGTCATGTAAGGATATTCTCATTTATCTTGGTGTTGTTGAAAAACACGACTCATAGATCCTTAGTTGACTTAAGGTTAATAGAAATTGTAATAAACAATGGCTTTGATATATGTCTTCATATCAAGGCATGTTATGCATTTTTAAGTAAATATTTTTATGGATCCTAATATTTTGAATTTAGATGTAGTTAACCAAGGTTGTCTTTCAATTTTTGCTTTCATAACAAATAAGTAGAACAAGTAGATAATAATGAAATTCTAGGGCGAATCTCAATTGTTCTTGCCTCTCAAAAAGTCTATGTAATCATTGAATATTGAATTACTACTCTATTTATGAAGCACAAATAATATAATCAATGGATAAAAATATCCTTAAACTAAAATGATTTTTTTGATAATATGCTATACGGACTTGGTAGAGTGGTTGCGACGCGTGCGCCTAAATTTAGAAAATCTTCAACTTGCAGCCACAATCAACTTTTTCTTCAATTGATATGTCACGTTCCTGATAACGTGGTCCCTTCACATACATCTGCTTTGCTGCCATAAGTATTGAAAAACACTCCTAAATTAGGTGTGAATTATTAGTTTCATCCTCAAATTATTGACAACTTTAAAAACACTCATCCACTTTACTAACTGAACTTAAATACCCCCGATCTTACAACATGAGTGAAATACACCCCTAAATTCTCTTTTTTTTTTTTAGTTTTTCATTTTCATTTGGTTTTCTTAACAAATTGTGTTTTCACATATGTAATGAGCTTCTCATCATATGTCATTTTAAGTAAGAATATCCAAGTTATAGACTGTTTGAGCAATATTGATATCTATTGTGTTAGCCATATGAGAAGAACCTTCAGTCTTATTTAAGAACGGTAAGAATTTGATTTTGATTTTGATTTTTAGTGTTGAAGCAATCCTCCATTTGATTCACTCGATTATTTTGACTCATTTAATCGACCTATTTTGCAACAGTATAAGTATTATCTTGCATTCTGTGTACTAGACTGACCTCTTAAATAGGTTATTTGACCTTACTATGTGTAATTTTTATAATCTACAATTTGCACATTACAAGTTTTATTATGCAAAAACTAAGATATACTTCACTATCATATATATTTTTATTACTCAAAATATTACGTATTTTATAACTAAATTAAGAGTTTTTTTTACGTATCTTATACTTAGATACATACATTTTTGCTATTAGATACACAAAAATAGGGAGAGAGGCGAGCGAGATTAGGGAGAAAGGGAGCAAGATTGGGGAGGGAAGTGATCGAAATTTGTATGTCTCTCATACATGTGAATCACACTAGATATACACTAGATACAATATATGTATCTGGAGTGATTCACATGTATTTTGGATACCAGATACATGGAAGAGTGGCCGGTAAGATGGGAGAGAGGCTAGCGAGATTCGCTATGTATTCCAGTTACATGCGAATCCACTTGGATACAATGTATCTAGAACAAATTACACCTAAATTTGATCCATGTATCCAAGATACATTTATTTGAACGTATCTGGAAGCATCAAAATCTGATAAAATACGTAATATTGCAAACTAGAGTGTGTCTAAGTAATTAGCTCCTAAACTAGTGAGATTTATGTAAGTTCCCCTTTGTATTATTCCCTCATTCCATTTTAGAATTTTGAGGATATATAACCAACAATCTTATAGAAGTTTTTTTCTGATGCGATCTTTCAGTTTACAAAGTTCACATTGCACATTATATATAGTTCTTCTTAAACCTTTGATTTCCTTCCGTTCTTGAATACATTATTAGTGCAAATAAAGTTCTTTGAACTTGTATAACAATTTTCTTATGGATGTTGAATGTTCTTGATCCATCTATTTTGTGAGACCTTTCATATAATGTTTTCCACACAATCTACTTATTATATGTATACATTATACCATCTTACATACCTTTTGCAACAAAATTTAATATTCAAGAAAGCATTTTCAGTGACAGTGATTATTAAATTCTGCAATTTTTTCTATTTAACATAAGAAACATCAATCATATTCAATTTGTTTCTTCCTAGAAAGGTAATACTCATAGACCTATGTCACATAAATAGTTTTCTACTTCAACCCATTGAAAAGAATATTATCTGAATGTTACTTAAATCAGAGGAATTCAGAAATAATGGGCGATTGTAACATGTTCAATTTAACGTGGGAATTTTGATTTACTTGATCTTCTTCAATTTGCATTTTGACAGTTCAAGCGTGGTCTAGACTCATTTGTCTTAATAATTTGTATCGTACGGCACATCAACTCGAACTGGATCATTAGCAACTGAAATATGTGTTTACTCTTTGGAAGATTAATAAAACATCTAGCAGTTGATTCACAATATTCTGTAAATAAATTATTCTTTGAACTTCTTGCTCACATTGATTTGTTCGAGGATCCACATGAGATAGTGATGATAAATTTCAATCTATCTCTTTTTTCCAACGACTCATGTTCTCCCCCCAAATGTTGGGTATATTGATTCATCAAAATGACAATCATCAAATTTTGCCTTAAATAAATCTCCCCAATCATAGGCTCCTAATATTTTATGATTAAAGAAGATTCATACCCAACATATATCCTCAACCTTCTTAGAGGTCCATCTTTGTGCGTTATGGTGGAGAAATCAAAACATATACCTCACATTCAAAATTTCTAAGATGGTAAAATATTTTGTTCTTGACCAAAAACCAATTGTACTAGGAAGAATTCATGATAATTGATCAACCTTATGCGCACAACTTCTACTGCATGCAAAAAATAGCATGCCCCCACATAGACATAGACAACTTTGTTGTCATACAATGGTCTAGCAATTAATTAAAGACGTTTAATTAGTGATTTTGCTAGACCATTATGAATTATGAACACGAGCAAATGGATGTTCAATTGTTATTCCAATAGACATACAATAATCATTAAATGTTTGAGATGTAAACTCACCAACATTTATCTAGACAAATTGTCTTTATTGCATGAAAATTTAGTTATTAATCTTATTATTTGAGCCAACAATCATGCAAAAGTCATGTTGCTAGTTGATAATAAACACATATGTGACCATCTTGTAGAAGCATCTATCAAGATCATATAATATTTTAATGGTTCACATGGAGGATTAATTGATCCACATATATCACCTTGTATACATTCTAGAAACGTAGAGGATTCAATTCTAACATTAACTGTTGATGGTTTGATGATCAATTTTTCTTGCAGCACAAGAGAATTCCTTTGACTGAAGGACATTTGGGCTCTTTAAAGTGTGTTAATGTGAATTTTTAATTATTTTGTGCACCATATTAAAAGTGGGATGACTCAAATGGTCATACCAAATAATAATTAAAATTAGTAAACCTTTTTTTTAGTATGACATGTGATTCAACTGTTCTAATACTTATATAGTACAATCCAGAAGAAAGTGCATGTAATTTTTCATGCCAATTTGCCCCCTGTATTTATTGTAGTAATGTAAAAGTACTCAACATTTTCTTTATTGATAGTCTCAACATGATATACATTTTGGCAAATAACTTTGAAACTTAATAAGTTTCTTTGAGACTTACTACAATATAATGCATTATCAATGTCTACATCCTCCCTCCAAGTAGTAACATGGTCGCTCTTTCAGAGCCCTCAATTAATTTTGTACTACCTAGTATTATGTTAACATGTCATTTTCATAATCAAATTAGAAAAATATTTATTTTCTCTGAATATAGTATGAGTTGTAGCACTATAAAAAAAACACATTTGCCCAATGCTCATCTTGAATCCAATTGAAGATGGGAGATTTCTATTAATTTTTATAAAAGTAAAAATACATCAAAACAAGTACAAAATAAAATCAACGACAAAAATCTAAATACTTCAACAAAAAGAAGTACGTGATAATTAAAAATACATTAATAAAAATAGCAACATAATGCATTCCCCATCTAAAAGATCAAACTTCAATTTTGATCTCCAAAGAAGTCATCAACTTTCATGACTAATATCACTAAGGCCATAAAAAAACATTATCCTTAAATTTGATTCACTTCAACATTCTTATCATATTTTTGAGATGTTCTCACCCAACCATCATATTTAAGAGTCAAATGTGATTCTGCTCAAGCATTGGAAGAAGAGGCACCATCTTTATTTCATTTTCTTTTGAAGGAATTTTGGTACAGACTGACAAAATGTTTAGGTGTCTAACATTCACTCTTTAAGTGCTCTTTCATGCCATAACGATGCCAATTATTTTTGAGGGCATGTCGATCTCCCTTTTATTATGACCATCACCTCGACGATTGTCGTATCATCTATTGTCTTTGCCATGTCCCACACATTATTATAGCTTCAATGATTATCTCTTTTCACTTTAGATTGATCATGTGCTTCTACCACATTTGCTTTCGATAAAGGAGCAACTCCAGTGGGACCAACTTCATGTTTTTTTTAAAATTAAATGTGCATTATGTTGCTCAGCCACCAGAAAACATGAGATCAGTTCAAAGTATTTTCGAAAATCTTTTTTGCGATATTGATACTGTAATATCACAATTGAGGCATGAAAGTAAGTGTCTTTTCCAACATGTCTTCATCTTTTATAGTCTCCCTACATAATTTTAGTTGGGAGGTTATCCTAAATACAACAGAGTTATATTCAATTACGGTCTTAAAATCTTAAAATTGTAAGTGCATTCACTCATAATGAGTTATTGGCAATACTATAGCCTTTAGATGGTCATACCTCCCCTTCAAATCAGTTCACAATTCAAGTGATTTTTTTACTATTAGATATTCAATCTTCAGTCCTTTATCAAGATGCTGGAGAAGGAAAATCATAGTTTTCGCCTTGTTTTGGCTTGATGCTTCATTTTCCTGAGTAATGGTGGCATCAAGACCTTTAGCAGCTAAATGAATCTCATCATCGAGTATCCATGAAAGGTAATTTTTGCGAGAGATATCTTTACAAGTAGAAACATTGTGTTGATAACGTATTATAAAGTTAAGCTCAAAACAATATTAGTATAAAGAGAAGAAGACAATAAATATAGATGGGGGAGAGATTGTTTCTTCTATTCAAGTGTCCTACAAATGGTGAATAATATCCTATTTATAGTATTGAGATATTACCCCAAAGATAGCCATGTTAAATGTCCAAACTAGTAGATACATAGTTATCCAAAAAGGTTTATATATATATATACATGAATTCAAGCAATTCATGAATGGATCAAATGAACAATCCACTAATCAATGAATTTATAATAGACAAGCTTACGAGGAAGTGTAGTCGTATACAATATTCATTGTTTTCAATACATATTTCAGGATTCCTCTATGTACTTCACTTTTAACTCAGAATCCTAAATTAGGAATACAAAATCTTCTTCCCCTTTTTGAATTTGCATCATGGTTATTAGAGTTATTCATCTGATGCTGGACCCTCAAATTAAATTGTACACACTTCAAATATCTACCTCTAGGCATGACGCATCGAAGAATGATAAAGTCCCACATCGATAGTTAATGAGATGAATAATTTTCTGATGTGGACTTTGGGACAGGGATGGACCCATATGATACCAAATAGGTGCTTGAGCACCCATTAACCTCGTATCGAACTATATATACTGTCACGCTCCTAGCTTACACTCTGCACGTAACTGACACTCAAAAATCATTGATGGTTCCCAAGCGAACCCTTGGCTTGGCTTGGCTTGGCTCATTACTCAGCGAAAGACTTACTCAAGCAAAATGAAAACTCATGATGCAAAAATAACTTTTAAAAAAACTTAATTCAAACTCAACTCCAATAATCATATGAAAATAATTTAACAAATATTAGTTAAATGCCTCATGGACTCAAAACATTACAACAACAAAGGAAATTATGATAGACTCCTCGACCTTTAAACTATCTATGAGGCCTCTACTATTACATAAGGATCATCAGGACAAGACTCACGACAGCCTAACAACTGAAAGTAAAAATGGAACCCTCATGAAGCAAGGAGATTAACCAAAGCTAACTACAACTGCAAGTGATATCAACTGAGCATCTGTTGATGTCCCTGAATACATGTATCTGGATCATAAAAGATGCAGGCCAAATGATATCAGTACATGGAATGTACGAGCATGTAAAGGGAATTCTAAAGCATAAACATAAGCTTGAGCTGTTAGAAAAGAAACATACTTACCTCTCCTCAAACTCATTCAACTCAACTCAAACTCTACTCAAGGATAGGACACCCAACTCAAGATACTCAAGAATAAAATACTCGACTCAAAGGTAAGAAACTCACCTGAAGATACTCAACTCAAAAGTACTCAACTCAAGATACTCAACTCAAGATACTCAAGGATAAAGCAACATGAAAAGATGCAATATATGAAAAGCTTTTAAAACAGTAGATAATAACTCAATTGTATGTAGAGATACAATAATGACTCAATTGTATGTAAAAATACAATAATAACTCTTATTTGGGAGATTCTCTAACCGACAACCATCACTATGAGCTATATGATGATACAATATCTCGCCCACGCTACCAGAACTGTCCTATACCTTGTCAGAGTATAAGACATCCTCAACTAAGTGGATCCACTAAGATATGTTTTAAAAGCAATAAGAAATCATCTAAAAAGTATGCCCCTTTTTACCTATGTTGGCATACATGGTTTATGAGGACTTAGAGTTGTTTGAACTCGTCTCCATATCGGTGCTCAATACTACTCCCAATAATATAACTCATGCTCATATGTTTAAAAACATTTCATCATCAACTTTGAGATTATTACTCAAAAGGTTCTCTTAAAAGAGATACTGTTCAAAACTCCTCATGAACTCATTTGGAAATTGAAGTTTCCTCTCATTTTAACTGTAAAAACATTTACTCTTGGGAATACTTAGTTCCCATATATTCATTTTGAAAAATGAAACTCAACTCTCCTCATCCTCATTTATTCAAGTCTTAAAACAAATTATAAATAATTTATAAAAGACTTCTCAAAATAGGGTTCATGCCAAATTATGGACGTGAACGACTCAATTCAAGGTTTTCAATAACCATATATAGGACTTTATAATCAGAACTCAACAATTCCAGAACTCAAGGACTCAAAGATATTATTCATCTCAAGAATGCTCGACTTATAGGATTCATGCGAAATTATGGGCATGAACAACTTAACTCAAAGACCTCTATGTATAACATATGGTAATCCATAATTATGAAATGTAGTTTCAAAAAGGATTAGGAACTCAATACTCAAGAACTTAGAACTCGAAGATACTACTCCTCTTAAAGATACTCAATTTATGGGGTTCATGCAGAATTTATGGGCATAAACGACTCGACTCAAGGATATCAATAATTATGTAGGCTCATGAATACACTCTCTTCATTCTCATACTTACTTACTCGAGTCTTGAAACAATTATAAGTAATTATAGAAGACCCCTCGAAAAGACTCAAAGGGACTTTCTCAAACTTTACTCTCAACTCTACCTCGAATATGAATTATGAATTCAAGGATCATAATTATTATATATAAGATTTCTCGATGATTAGATTTAGTTTGGATAGTAAAATCAAGAAGTGATCGATGACATGGTTTAATAGAACTCAAACGGAAAGAAGGGAAGAATAGTAGGGGACCTGGCGACCCTGGTGCAATGAGTGGCGTGGGGTGCCGCCCCTAAACATCAGAACCCCTTCCCTGGCACAATGCAGGCTCTCCATGCCATCCCCCTTGGCACATCTGGAGCGCGCCGTGCCACCCTCTCCCCAGATCATTCCAATGATTTTTTTTCAATTTTCACTACTAAAAGAATGTAAAAAACAATGGCCAAAAGCGACGGACTGCGTCGCTTTTTTGGTCAAAATCGACAGAAAAGCGACGCAGTCACATCTGTCGCTTTTTAGCCCGACGCTTTTCAAAAAGCGACCGACAACGTCGCTTTTTGATTATTTTTTTATTTTTTTTTAACAAAAGCGACGAATTCCATCGCTTTATTTTAATTTTAATTTTTTTTTATTTCTAAAAAGCGGCAGTCCGTCGCTTTTCTGGAAATTTTATTTTTGAAAATCCAAAAAAGCGACGGACAAAAGGACCCTGTCCGTCGGTTTTCTGAAAATTTTGTTTTTGAAAATCCCTGAAAAGTGACGGACAAAACCATGTTGTCCGTCGCTTTTCTGAGATTTAAAAAAAAAACCCAAACAAGCGATGGATAAAATCACGCTGTCCGTCGCTTTTCTGGGATTTAAAAATAAATAAAACCCAAAAAATCGACGAACAAAATCACGCTGTCCGTCGCTTTTCTAGGATTTTTTAAAAATAAAACCCAGAAAAGCGACGGACAAAACCACGCTGTTCGTCGCTTTTCTGGGATTTTTTTAAAATTAAAACCCAGAAAAGCGACGGACGAAACCATGCTGTCCGTTGCTTTTCCTGCAATATTTTTGAAAGCAGAACCAGGTAGTTTCTGCTGCCCACCTGCAAATGCAATTTAATTCAATTCTACACTATTCAGCCCAATCAAACACACACAATTATAAACAAAAATAAAACAACAAACTTAAAATAACATTAAAAAGTATCTAAATCACAAATTAAAGACTTATAAAATCTTTCAAATTTCGTTTTAAAATTACAAAAAGTTCATAAATGTCTAGAGATCTAAACTAGGGAGTGGGTACTACATAATCATCATTATCACTCTCGTCGTCGGTGTCATCGGGAGCCAAAGTAGTAGGTCGGCGAGCGAGGTTCATCACTTGTTCTTTGATTTGCTGAACGGTCTCACTCATGCTTTCTCGTTCAGCTACTCTTCTCCGCTCCGAATCTGCCAGTGCCGCTATAAGCTTAGTTATTTGAGCTGACATAGCAGCAATCTGAACACCGTCAAATGCCTCGGTTTGACGTGATGATCCAATTCCTTCTAAGCTTGACTGGAGTCGTCTTACATCGTTTCAAGAGCCTAGACCATAGACTCTACCCTTGTGTGTCCTCCCTACCACTTTTTCTTTTCAAATCTGGGTGAAAAGTTCAGGTGTCAATTGGACTGAACTATTTAGATTCTCAGCGACGTATCGATGAAAGTCATTCTGCATATTAAATATAAAAATTGACATCAATATATATACATATCATAAATATATTTACTATTAATATATGTTATTCATATTAAATAACTTACAAAAGTTCATTCGGTCCTTTCCTGCACCCACCCATGATCTCATTTTCTTCCTTCCTGACATGAGTCCTCTTGAAANATATCATAAATATATTCACTATTAATATATGTTATTCATATTAAATAACTTACAAAAGTTCATTCGGTCCTTTCCTGCACCCACCCATGATCTCATTTTCTTTCTTCCTGACATGAGTCCTCTTGAAAATCTTTGGTTCAATGGGAGTGCGTCCCAATTCTTTTTCCTATAAATAAAACTGAAATTTATAACGATATATATGAATCAACTAATTATTTATTTAAAAGTTTGAATTAGAACTTACCACCAACTAAACCACATTATTTATTTTAACTTATTTAAACAACTTAACAACTTTTTAACTTGACCTAGTTTAATTTTGAATTAATTTCAACAACTAAATTCATCAACAAAACCACATTATTTAGTTTAACTTATTTAAACAACTTAACAAATTTATAACTTTAACTAGTTTAGTATTGACTTAATTTCAACAACGAAATCCACCAGCTAAATCACATTATTTATTTTAACTTATTTAAACAACATAACAACTTTTACTAGTTTAGTTTTGACTTAATACAACAACTAAATCCACCAACTAAACCGCATTATTTATTTTAACTTATTTAAACAACTAAACAACTTTTTAACTTGAACTAGTTTAGTTTTAACTTAATACAACAACTTAATCCACCAACTAAACCACATTATTTATTTTAACTTATTTAAACAACTAAACAACTTTTTAACTTGAACTAGTTTAGTTTTGAATTAATTCCAACAACTAAATCCATCAACAAAACCACATTATTTAATTTAACTTATTTAAACAACTTAACAACTTTGTAACTTTAACTAGTTTAGTATTGACTTAATTCCAACAACTAAATCCACCAACTAAATTACATTATTTATTTTAACTTATTTAAACATAACAACTTTAACTAGTTTAGTTTTGACTTAATACAACAACTAAATCCACCAACTAAACCACAATATTTATTTTAACTTATTTAAACAACTTAACAACTTTTTAACTTGAGCTAGTTTAGTTTTGAATTAATTCCAATAACTAAATCCATCAACAAAATCACATTATTTAATTTAACTTATTTAAACAACTTAACAACTTTATAACTTTAACAACTTAACAACTTTTTAAAGCTAAGTGTCAACACTAGATGGACACAAATCGAACTTCCAAGAAAATCAATTTTGTCATCAATAGGATCAACTAGTGTTGGTACTTATGCTTAATAAACACATTATTCCTAAATTAAAGCTTAATACCAACACTAGATGGACACAAATCAATCTTGCAAGAAAATCAATTTTGTCATCAATAGGATCAACTAGTGTTGGTACTTATGTTTAACAAATATATTATTTCTAAATTTAAAGTTAAGTGTCAACACTAGATGACAAATATATTATTTCTAAATGTAAAGTTAAGTGTCAACACTAGAAGGACACAAATCGATCTTGCAAGAAAATCAATTTTGTCATCAATAGGATCAACTAGTGTTGGTACTTATGCTTAACAAACACATTATTCCTAAATTAAAGTTTAATATCAACACTAGATGGACACAAATCGATCTTGGAAGAAAATCAATTTTGTCATCAATAGGATTAACTAGTGTTGGCACTTATGCTTAACAAATATATTATTTCTATATTTAAAGCTAAGTGTCAACACTAGATGGACACAAATCGATCTTGCAAGAAAATCAATTTTGTCATCAATAGGATCAACTAGTGTTGGTACTTATGCTTAACAAACACTTAATGAATGCAAAAAAATTATCACAAAATTAAAGGTAAGTATTAATATTAGATGGACACAAACACATCATTGAAAATAATTGTACCTGAACTTAAGAAATTTAGAAGCACCAACCTTATCTCCAACTTTGATGAGAGAAGCAATATAGTCTTGTATCAACTTTTTTAGATGTTGAGCTTCCTCAATTGCCTAGCACGAAAAGTTCTTAAATTAGTTAAATATAAACTTCAAATCCAAGAATATTAGTTATATATATATATATATATATATATATTCAAGTTTTAATAAGTTCAAGTTTCAATTCAAGTTCATATCTAATTTCTAAACTTAATTAGTTATATATTCAAGCTAATTAGTTCCAAGTTCAAGTTCTGATTTCAAGTTCATATTCCTAATTAAGTTCAATTTATAATAAATTCAAGTTATAATTAATTATAAGTTCTAATTAAGTTGTAATTCAAATCCCTAAAATTCTAAATTCAAACTAGCTAGCTAGTGTCCCAAATTCAAACTATTAATTAGTCCTAAAATATCAAATACAATTCAAACTATTAGTCCTAAAATCCAAATTTAAACTAGTCTTAAAATCACAAATTGAAAGTACTCCTAGAATTCAAAAATCAAACTATAGTGCTAAAATTCCAAATTCAAACTAATAGTAGTCCTAAAATCTCAATAATAATTCAAACTAGTCCTAAATTCAAAATTCAAACTTGTCTTAAAATCATTCAAACTAGTCCTAAAATCCCAAAATCTAACTAGTGCTAAAATCCTAAATTCAACAACTCCTTCCATACCCTAGTTCAATCTAATCTTACAATTCCAAAATCAAACTAATTAACTCAAGAAATACCGAATTTCAAACAAATCCTAAGAAACCCTAATTCAAACTAACCCCAACATTAAATTTTTCTCGGAATATGCAATAATTTTCTCGTAATATGTAATAATTATGTAACGAGATCAAACAGAACATAAAAGCTCAAATTCTTGGAATATTCATCTCATAATAGCCAGAGATATAATGAAAAGCTAAAAAAAAAACTTTTAGATTAAAACTTACTAGGACGGATCTATTGAGATTCATCTTTGAACTCGAATTTCGTCGGAGATGAGAGGAATGGAGATGCGAGGATCTCGCTGGTTCGTTGTTGTCGTTGCTGCTGGTGCGCTGCTGTTTCGCCGGTAGCTCGTCAGAGCTGTCTGTCGCGCCGAGATGCTGTTGGGCAAAGATGTTGTTGCTTTCCTCGCCGGCTGCTGATGCTGATTGCTTGGAGCTTGCTGGCTAGAGCAGTTGAGGGAGAGAGAGAGCAGCGAGCTTTCGTTGATTGGAGACGAGAGGGAGGCGGCGATTTGTCTCGCCATTCTCGCCGAAGAGAAGAGATGAGAAGAGGAAAGCGAAGGGAAGAGGGTGACGGGAGGAGCGAGAGGGAGAGCTCATCGGCGATGGTGGAGCTCTCGCCGGTTCTCACTGATGGAGGGGGCTGCGGCGATGCTAGAGAGAAGATAAGAATGAGTTTTCAAAATAGGGTTTGGTCTTTTTTTAGGTAAAAAATAGGAAGGTTAGGTAGATTTAATCTGAGCCATTGTATTAGTTAAGATGAACGGCTAGGATTTGATCTAGGATTCACTTAAGGGATGGACTGTTCAGATTTAAACTAATGTTTCAAGATTTGGACAAAAAGGGTTATAATTGCAATGAATGAATGACTAAAATTGCAACTAAAACTGATTTAAGAGGCTATAATTGAAAAACGAAATTGGATTGAGGTGGCTAGAATTGCAATAAATTGGATAAGGAAAAAGCTAGAATTGAAAGGAATTAGATCAGAATAGGCTAAAAATTAAATGATTTCGAGAAAAGTTAAAGAAATGCTATGCAATTAAAATACTACAAATATTATAACATTTTATTTAATAAAAATCACTTAAATTTTAAAACATTTGAATATAATTATTATTTCGAGTTTTACTTATAATTTTAAAAATATTTATGATAATTTTATAAAGCATGCATACTAAAATATATAATTTTTAGACAAAATCGATTAAAAATTTAAACTCAGAATATTTTTTTAAAAATATGTATTTAACCGGATAGCACTTCCGAAAGGGTTATAGGTCGGTCAAAATTGAGTGTCAGCATACCGACATCGTGAAGTCGATATTATTTAAATAAAATAATTATTTAAATATAAGATGTCGGTATTTATTAATTTATTTTAATATGAACTCACCTCTTGAGGTTGATTTTATTAATTAAAATTACACACACACACACACATATATATAATTTAACTACACATCAACAGAAGTTTAATTTAATAAATTTAATTTATCGATCAAGTTAATTTTATAAATTTAAATTATATACCTTCTAATTATATACATTTAATTTTATTGATCAACAAAAGTTTATCAATATCAAATTTAATATATAAATCTCTTTGAATTGATCATCGATATTTCTTTAATTGATAATGTATTTCATATCTGAACCACTAGTATATAAGACTTGATTTGTTAAACTACTTGAGGAATATATAATTAATCAACATATTTCATACTCTGATGAAGTATCCTTTACATGTCATCATAATTAGGAGGTGATCACTACACTTGACATCCATTTAAGATCGAACGTATATAATAATATTATCTCGCATTTCATACTCGAATGGATTATATGTTAGCTCTTCACCTCTACTACATCATGACGTGAGAATATAAGTTCATGATTAGACGACGGACTGATAGAATTTGTACATTACTCTATAAATATAAGTATAATTATCTCCTAATTCATATCAACGTAGTTTCATACTCTAAATATGGATTATAGATATTTTTTCATTTATTCCACGAATTCTAACTTTTTATTTATAAAAGTATACAAAATTGTTACAGTTTTTGAACAATTAATTGTAGGTAGGTGTAAAGTGAAATTTTAATACTGTGCACAATAGCAAAATTATGATTAATAGGAGTATTTTAAACAAACCGACCTCCGGATGTCGCTTTTATTAAAAGTAATTAGATAAAATAAAAAATACCGACCTCATGAGGTCGGTATCACATTAAATTTTAAGATAAATAAAAAGTAATCATGTTAATTAAATAATATTGACATCGGGAGGTCGGTATTTTATATTAAATTATTTTTTAACTTATATAAAACCGTCATTCGGAGGACGATTTATTTAAAGTTAATTGAAAATATTAATTTATTACATACTATTTAATTTTACCGACATCCGGAAGTTGGTACTATAATTTTTTTATTTTTTATTTTACACAACCGTCCTCCGGAAGACGATTTAAATAAAATTAAATCAAAATATTTCTCAATTTTGTTTTTTATATGGAGAAATGGGGAAAATCGCATATGCTAGTGCAAATATTTTAAAAAAAGCGACGTACAATGTCTCTATGTCCATCGCTTTTTTAAAAAAATGTTTGACCAATATTTTGACCAAAAATCGACGGACTAAGAGACACTGTCCGTCGCTAATTTAAAAAATAATTAAACAATTAAAATTAATAAAAAGCGACGGACGGCGTGACTTTTTTTAAATTAATAGATAATTATTTTTAATAAAAAGCGATGGACTGCGTCGCTATCTATATAAAATAATTAATTAGCAAAAATCCGCGAAAAAAAGTGACGGACTAAGCGATGCTGTCCCTCGCTTTTTAAAAAGATTTTTTAAAATTATTTTAATTAAAAAGCGACAGACAGTGTGGCTAATGGCAGCGACACCGTCCGTCGCTTTTACTTCCGTCATTTTTTAGCAGTTTTTTAGTAGTGTTTACAACCCCACCTCATCTAGATTCTAATGATTTCCTCCAAATTCTCTTAAATTCATATACTAAACACACTTAGATCAAAACTCCAATCAAAACATACCAAAACAATCACTCATTCGCAAGATCCTCACCTCAAGAACTCAACAAGACTTCATTAACAAAGGAATGAAGCTAAAACCTCAAGAACTCTTCAAGAACTCAAATCATTCAACCTCAAGAACAAAATTACAGATAAAAATTACATGATTGGTGTGTGGGTGAACGAACCCAACACTATGAGAACTTACATAACTCAAAGAACTAGGTTCTTGACGAAATCTTGGATAAACGCTTGGAACCTTGAACTTTTTCTCCTCTTGAATCTTCTCTCTAAAGCCCTAAACATTGTGATGGTGAATGAAACTGATTCTAATCAGTTTAGACCCTAAATTGGGTGTAATTCACGCTTAGACTAAGTGGGGGTAAGGAAAAAGACTAAAAATATCCCTTCTTAGTTTGGTGAAAAGGCCATATCTAGAGAGGCTGCACTCAAACAGTCATATCTCCCTCATCTGAACTCGTATTTTAGCAAAGTTGGTGGCGTTAGAAAGAGGACTCAAAGATCTTTGATTTGATATCTTGTGGGCCACCTAACACATTATGTGCTAAAAGTTATGGTCGTTTGAAGTTGACCCAAAACTTAAAATAACTTACGGATGACTTGGATGAATTTCTCTTTAGTTCTTTTTGGAACTCGAGGTGCTATATCTAGCGACCTTGACACCTAAGAAAATTTCAATTCCTAGGTAACATCTTACTCACAACAAATAATGGTTCGAGTCTTAGCTCAAAAATATTTATGGTGTTACATATACTTATATAGAGATTAAGAAGAAACGTATAAAACCTAAAGTCAAGCACCTAGGTAATAAATGGCTTGGTTGGTGTAGTGGTTATAATTGGGTGCTTGAGGTTGTTAACTTGCTTCTGGTTCTAGTTTCACTTCCCTTTATGCACATTAATTTTAGTTTAAAATTCAAACTCTCTGTAATCATTTAAAATTTATTAAATATAAATTTATAAAATGATTCAGATTATTTTAAATTCATAAATCTATTAATCGAAATAAATATTATGGATTAATATAATTGGGTTAAATATTTAAGTCCAATAAATATGAATTTAATTAAAGTTTAAATTAATTGATTTGGGCTATAATAGATGAGACCAATTTGTTAAGCCCAATTTCATCTCATTCTAAAGGCCCATCTTGGTGCCACGTGGGCAAATGATGTGGCATGCCAAGCCAAACAAGAAGCCAATAGAATCATGACATGTGTCAAAATGACAAGCCTACTCCATAAAGTCCATATGTCATGTCACTTAAGTCTGATTGGACGAAGGGAATCCTATTCCAATCGCAACTCCTCTATTCTAAAACTATAAATAGAGGTCCTCATAATTCAGAAGAAGACCAAAAATTCTAAACAAGAAGCTAGAGTAAAATCCGTGGTACAAACGCCATAAAATTCTCTATAAAGCTACAAGTTTAAGAATTCAAGCATTCAAGTTCAAGAACGATCAAGATTAAGATCATCAAATTCAAGAACAAGCTCGAAGCCCTTGAATTCAAGTAAAGTCAAGATCAAGATAAACTTCAAGTTCAGGTTCAAGATAAATTCAAGATCAAGCTCAAGATCCCTTGAATTTATATTTGAAAAGGTGAATTCAGAGGAATCATAGAGATTGTAACACTCGCTCTTGAAATAATAAATACGATTGTTGCGATATTTTTCTATTCTTGATTATTTTTTTCTCTACGCGAATTTTATTGTCTACAAATTCTGGCACGCCCAGTGGGACAATATTTACCTCTTATCTCAACTTTTCAAGCATAAAAAAAATATCGAGATGACTTCCATGAAGAACAACTCTCGATTAGCTACCTCTAAGGCCATTAGCTCTAAGTTCGCTACTGAAGTTGAAGGCATTCTTGGTGTTACCTTTGGAAGTTTCAGAGTTGTTACAAGAAGCAAGGTTGATACGCTATAACAACAAACACTTCAAGTGTCGTCCGTATCAACTCCTGTTTTTGGGTCTTCGACTCCAAAAGGAGCAAGTTCCTCCACAAATGCTTTAGAAGGAGGAAACAGTGTTGCTGAAAAGATCAACAAGACATTGGCTCTACTTGAGCAATCATGTTCCAAGAACTTTACCACAAGGGAGAGTTATGATTCAACTAATGAATCATCTCCGCATGCATCACGTAACATGAGTCCGTTGAAGATTAACTTACACAACAATCCAGGCTACTCTCCTACATCTCCAATGATCATGCAAACGATGGTGACTGTTGCTTCCTCTCCTGAGGAACAACTCGCAAATCTGACGAAATTGGTTGAAGGATTGACAAAGCATGTACAATACCAAGAGTCTCGAATTGATAAGTTGATGGATATGATGAAAGGAATTTTAGATGGAGAAGTGATTGATGCGCCAGGAAAGGGTGTTGAAGTTCAAGAGATTCGAGATACTGCGAAGAAAGCACCGCTTGTTAATGGGATGCAAGTTTCTTCTGAAGAAATGACCTCACTCGATCGCTTGAAGGAGTTTAGTGAAGGCACTATCAAAGATAAGTATGAAGTCTCCACCAAGTATTCTCGTATGTATGCTAAGCCATACACTGCTAGAATTGGTAATTTCAAAATGCATACTTGTTATCAACTTCCCAAATTTCAACAATTTGAGGGTAAATAAAATCCAAAACGTGTTGCACACTTTGTGTAGACATGTAATAATGTTGGAACCTATGGAGACCATCTTGTCAAATAGTTTGTCTGATCTAAAAATGGAAATGCCTTTGATTGGTACACGAATCTCGAGCCTAATTCTATTGATTGTTGGGAGCAACTAGAGCATGAGTTTCTTAATCACTTCTATAACACAAGGCGTACAATGAGCATGGTAGAACTCACGAATACTTGCCAAAGAAAGGATGAACCGGTTATGGATTTCATAAATCAATGGAGGAACGCGAGCCTAAATTGCAAGGATAGGCTTAGTGAAGCTTCTGCAATCAAAATTTTGTATCCAAGGAATGCACTGGGAGCTCCTTTACATCTTACAATGAATAAAACCAAAATCCTTCAAAAATCTAGCTAGTCGCGCTCATGATATGAAGTTAAGCATGTCCTCTGTTGTAAAAGATATGATGTTTGTCCATGATCCTCGCAAAGGAAGAGAAAAGCGAATACCCAAGAGATGGAGCAAATTTGTGCCTAGAAATGAAAACAAAGAATCCATGAGTGTTAATGTGTCACCTGTGAAGTTCACCACGAATGAGGGCATAAAGAAAAATGTGAGAACGACTTTCCAAGCACGTTCAAATCAAAAGTTGCCTTTAAGGGAGATGCAAGGAAAAAAGTATCCCTTCTTGGACTCTGATGTTTCTGAGATTTTTGATGAGTTGCTCGAGTTAAAGCTCATTGACTTGCCAGAGATGAAGCAACCCGATGAAGATGGAAAAGCTGATGACTCAATTATTGCAAGTATCATAGACTTGTGAGTCATCCTCTAGAAAAATGTTTTGTCTATAAGGATAGAGTGATGCGATTGGTTAACGAAAAGAAAATTTTCCTTGATGAAGAGAAGGCAGATCTCTATCACGTTCGGCTTAATCGATCCAGTCCAAATATATATCTCTAAAAAGCATGAATAAGAGTCATTAGAGTAGGAAGTTGATATAGATGGTGATGAAGCCTGGATTCCTGTTACTAAGCGAAAACACAACAAGTCAAGCTTACGAAAAGAATCATTCGAGCAACTGATTAGAAGGAAAATGGTGAAGAAATTTGATAAGCAGAAATCAATCAAGCGCCCAAAGAGGGCAAAGGTAGAAATGCATCACTACCAAAAACCCCGACGTCCTGTGACTCTAGAGGAATTCTTACCAAGTTCGTTCGGCATAAAGTCTACTCAAGACAATGTCGAGGCATCATATTTCAATGCTGATAAAGAAGAAACAATGAAGGTGCATCCTACTGACAAAGAAGAAAAAACTAGTGAATCCTCACCAAAGTGTCTCCTAGTGATGAAGAAAAAGCAACAAGGGAAATCTCGGCAATGATGTCTCTTTCATCTTCTGAAAAATATATTGAACCTTCTTCCCAAGAAGAAGATGCATGTGATACAAAAGTAACATTTACAGATAATGATCTTCTATTTGGTGAAACACTACACAATCGTCCTTTGTATATAGTGGGTCACGTGCTAGAGAAAAAAGATAAATAGAATCTTAATAGTTGAAGGATCTGGAGTCAACATTCTGCCTATCCACACATTGAAGGAACTCGACATCACGATTGAAGAACTTAGTGAAAGTCATTTGTTGATACACAGATTCAATCAAGGGGGATAGCGGTCCATAAGCTTTATCAAATTAGAGATCCATATGGAAGATTTGCGATAAAGCGCATGGATGCATGTGATCGATGCAAAGACTTCACACAATATATTACTTGGCAGGCCTTGGGTAAACGAGAATAGAATTGTCTCATCTTTTTACTATCAATGTTTGAAGTATCTTGAAGGCAGGATCGAAAGAAAGATAGTTGCAGATGATAATCCTTTCACTGAAGTTGATACACACTTTGCTGATGCAAAATTCTATTTGAAGGGTTATGTTGTTAAAGAGACAAAATCTAATGATGTCAAATCAATCAAGTATGATTAGATCACAAGCAAAAGAATCGATGTGGCTGTCGAAAAGGTAAAAGTTGACACTAAAGAACTTTGTCCAATTCTTAATGAAGGGAAGATCATGTCTTCGAAGAAGAAGCTGGCTTCGGGAGTTTGTTATGTGCCAAAAGTGAAGAAAGAAGAAGGTCAATCATCTAACTTTCAAGAAAATTTATTGAGAGGGCTAACTCTTCCTATCAGACGGATCGATGCAATAAACTTGTCTTCGAAACTGCCAGGAAAATCAATCTCTCAAAATCAAGTGAGAGATGTGGCACTCCCTACAAAGCACACAAGAGAAGGTTTTGATCCCAATGCTTACAAGTTACTTGTGAAGGCTAGATACAACCTTAATGAGCCATCAATGTTAGGGAAACTCCCATCTGAAGATACAACTAAGCAAGCACGTGAAGGCCTAGGCTATAGCCAACCGTCGCCAATTCACATTTCCATAAATAGGGCAAGCAATAATTATATAACTTTTGAAGATGAAGTCACTACTCCTAATAAAAATCCTTCCGTCTTTGATCGACTTGGAGAATTGACTGCAAGAACTTTTGTGTTTGAGAAGTTAGGTCCATTGAAAAAGAATAACAAAAATCTAAGAAGTTATTTAAAAGTTACAACACCTACTTCACATTTGATTCGAAAAGATTTCAAAAGTTTGATTCCTTCTAGAATAAGGCGACGAGTGGAACTTGTGGTTTCATGTAAAGAGGAACTCAAGGCAAAGCCTCAAACTGTGGTTTACACAAAGGAGCGCGAGGAAGATGAAGAAAATGTAGGCTCTTCATATCATGTTACAATCCAGAATGGACACGATTCTTTGCCTCAAATGAAGATTGATGAAGAGCTAAAAGATATTGTATGGTGTTGTTATATATCTGTTAATAACAATGATCCTTTAGAAGAGGATGATGTTGAGGATACTCCACCAAAACATGAAGAAGGAGTAAAGACCACAATAGATCCTTTGAAGGAAGTTAACCTTGGCACTGATGAAGAACCAATGCCAACTTACTTAAGTGCCTTTCTAGAAGTTGATGAAGAAATTGCGTATATGAATATACTCAAATAATATAGGGATGTCTTCGCTTGGAGTTATAAAGAAATGCCTGGATTGAATCCTAAAGTAGCGGTCCATGAGTTGGCAGTCAAAAATGGTTCTCGTCCTGTTAAGCAAGCTCAAGGCCGTTTTAGGCCAGACTTGGTTCCTTTGATAGAAAATGAAGTTAACAAACTCATTGAGGCAGGCTTTATTCGTGAGGTCAAATATTCTACATAGATTTGAAATATTGTTTCGGTGAGGAAGAAGAATGGTCAAATTCAAGTTTATGTTGACTTTAGAGATCTCAATAATGCATGCCCTAAATATGAGTTTCCTCTTCCCATTCCAGAGTTGGTGATTGATGCCACCACTAGTTATGAGGCAATGTCGTTCATGGACGATTCTTCTGGCTATAATCAAATCCGCATGGCACCAAAGGATGAAAAACTCATCGTATTTCGCACACCTAAGGGTATTTATTGCTACAAAATGATGTCATTTGGTTTAAAGAATCCTGGTGCCACATATCAAAGAGCTATGCAAAATATATTTGATGACTTGCTCCCTAAAAATGTTGAATGCTATGTTGATGACTTGGTGGTAAAGTAGAGAAAGATGGGTGGTCATTAGAGAGACTTAAGAACGATGTTTGAGTTATTTCGAAGATATCAACTAAGGATGAATCCATTGAAATGTGCCTTCGGAGTTACTTCTGGCAAGTTCGTTGGCTTTATTTTGAGACATTGAGGAATTGAAATTGATCAAGCCAAAGTTGATGCAATATTAAAGATGTCTGAGCCTCAAAATATTCATTAGTTAAAAAGTCTCCAAGGAAAGCTAGCCTACTTGAGGAGGTTCATCTCATATATAGCGGGAAGATGCCAACCATTCAGTCATTTCATGAAGAAATGTGCTCCTTTTAATTGGGATCAAACATTAGCGATGCCTTTAAAAGTATCAAATCGTATCTAGCGAAACCTCCAGTTTTGGAAGCCCCTACACTTGGAAAGCCATTGATACTCTACATTGTGGCACAATAAAGGTCCGTAGGAGCCCTGTTAGCTCAAGAGAATAGTGAAGATAAAGAAAACTCTTTTTCTTTCTTAAGTAGAACGATGATGCCGAATGAACTGAACTATTCGCCAATTGAAAAATTGTGCTTGGAACTTGTCTTCTCAATTCAAAAGATGAAGCATTATTTTCAAGCTCATGTTGTCCGCTTTATTTCTAGAGAAAATCCCATCAAGTTTGTTATGTCAAAACCGGTCCTTAGTGACCGACTAGCAAGATGGTACCTCCAATTCCAACAGTTTGAGATTGTGTACATCCCTTAGAAAGTTGTGAAGGGACAAGCATTAGCGGATTTCTTTGCTGACCATTCAATACCTGATGATTGGGAGTTAACTGATGAGCTTTCTAATGGCGATGTGGTGTCTATTGAAATTCAACCTCCTTGGAAAATGTACTTTGATGGGGCTGCACATCGTGGTGGAGCTGGTGTTGGCATAGTGTTCATCACTTCATAAGAAGAGATTCTACCATTCTCTTTTACTTTGAAGCAATGTTGCTCCAATAATGTCGTTGAATACCAAGCATTGATACTTGGACTTGAGATGCCCGTCGACATGAATCAATTACACTTACAAGTCTTGGGTGAGTCTCATCCACATACTTCTGATTGTGCTTCTTGTAGAGCTTGAATTGCTTCTTCCTCTTCCGAACATCATAATAGTACACCCTCAAATGATCTTTTATATATGTGTCCTTCTCGTAAAGGAAGCGCGGTACACGATGATGAATGTCAGTCCTTCTCCTTGGATTTTCTAGAAGTATCACATATCACATGTAGTCAATAATGGGTTGTCTCCAATCATCCTTTGCGGCTTCAGAATCGGCGACGAGATGCTCAAGCTCATTTTATATATATTATTCCTCATTTGGCGGTGGTACTATCTATTGTTTACAAATAGTCACATGCGTTTGATCAGGAAGGGTTAGTGTTGAACCTAGGGCAGCCAACACATCAGCTTTCATATTTTTCGTTCTACGCACATGTTGGAGGGTTACATATCCAAGCCATCCTATCAACTTTTGAACATAATCATGATTATGACGCAGTTCGGGCTTCTTCACCACATAACTTTCCATGAGTTGGTCCGAAACTCTACTTTCACATAAAGAGGATGGGGTATTATTGGCCAACCATGGTGAAGTATTGGTTAGATTATGTTCGGAGGTGCGATGCTTGTCAATTCCATGCGAATTTCATACATCAGTCGCTCGAAGTATTGCACCCAACTATCGTATCTTGGTCATTTGACGCTTGGGGATTGGATGTTGTGGGACCACTACCAAAATCTTCTGGTGGACACTTGTACATCTTGGTTGCAACAGATTACTTCTCAAAAATGGGTTGAACTCGTCGCTCTTCAAGAAGTGAAGAAAAAGAATGTTGCAAATTTTATCCAAGTGAATATCATCTATCGCTTTGGCATCCCTCGCTACATAATAATGGACAATGGCAAGCCATTTGATAATAAGTTAATGTACAAAATTTGTGATCTCTTTGGCTTCAAGCATCGTAAATCTTCTATGTATCATGCTGCCGCCAATGGTCTTGCTGAAGCATTCAATAAGACTCTATGTAACCTCCTGAAGAAAGTTGTCTCCAAGTCCAAACGGGATTGGCATGAAAGAATGGAAGAATCTTTGTGGGAATATAGGAAAACATACCGCACACCAACTCAAGCAACACCATATTCACTTGCTTTTGGAGTTGAAACAGTTATGTCACTCGAGCGTCAAATACCTTCCTTAAGACTTGCTATTCAAGAAGGGCTCACTGAAGAAGAAAATGATCGACTGCGTCTTGCTGAGTTAGAAGCACTTGATGAAAAAAGGATAAAAGCCCAACTAAACCTTGAATGTTATCAAACTCGTCTATCTCGTGCTTTCAATAAGAAGGCTCGATTGAGGTACTTCCAAGTTGGCGACCAAGTTCTCGCGGTAAGAAGACCCATCATTACTTTGCACAAGTCTGGGGGCAAATTTACCTCAAAGTGGGATGGACCATATGTCGTACAAGAAGCATATTTGCATGGCGCTTACAAGCTTGTTGATGCAAATGGCGTAAAGATTGGTCCTATTAATGCAAACTTCATATCCTCAGGATTCGCACGCCCGACGCCCACAACATTGACACCACGGGTACCTGCCCCCATGACATATTTAGATAAAATGTCAAGTTCCGTCATGATCTTGGCCATGCTTTGGTCTTTCTCATTATCTTTTTCAACTTGCTCCTTGGATAGCTGGAATGTGACCAGTGATACCTGGCCTTCGCAAGTGTACCACACCCTATTGATGGTTGTCATCCCATCAGAAGTTGAGCTGCTACTGCGTATGGTTCCTGCATTAAGTCTCAGAGTGAGAGTTGGTCAGCTACACCTTTGTTCACCGAGTCTAAACTCTGGTAAAAGTATTGAAGGAGCACATTATCAGGTAGACCATGGGTTGGGGATTGTAGCACCAATTTCTTAAATTGGAGCCAAGTTTTGTGAAGAGGCTCTCCATCCAGATGCGTGAAGCTTTGGATGTTATCCCGAATAGTTATCATCTTTGAGGGAGGGAAAAATAGCACATTAAATGCGGTGACCAGNTATGTCGTACAAGAAGCATTTTGCATGGCGCTTACAAGCTTGTTGATGCAAATGGCGTAAGGATTGGTCCTATTAATGCAAACTTCATATCCTCAGGATTCGCACCCCCGACGCCCACAACATTGACACCACGGGTACCTGCCCCCATGACATATTTAGATAAAATGTCAAGTTCCGTCATGATCTTGGCCATGTTTTGGTCTCTCTCATTATCTTTTTCAACTTGCTCCTTGGATAGCTGGAATGTGACCAGTGATACCTGGCCTTCGCAAGTGTACCACACCTTATTGATGGTTGTTATCCCATCGAGAAGTTGAGCTGCTACTACGTATGGTTCCTGCATTAAGCCTCCGAGTGAGAGTTGGTCAGCTACACCTTTGTTCACCGAGTCTAAACTCTAGTAAAAGTATTGAAGGAGCACATTATCAGGTAGACCATGGGTTAGGGATTGTAGCACCAATTTCTTAAATCGGAGCCAAGTTTTGTGAAGAGGCTCTCTATCCAGATGCGTGAAGCTTTGGATGTTATCCTGAATAGTTATCATCTTTGAGGGAGGGAAAAATAGCACATTAAATGCGGTGACCAGCTCCTCCTATGAAGTGATTGAATTTCGTGGTAATTCATCTAGCCACTTGCAAGCTTCCCCCATCAATGAGAAAGGGAATAGACTTAATCGAACTGATTCCTGAGAGATATTCTTGAATGAGAAAGGTCCACACACATCCATGAAGTTTCGAAGATGCTTATGTGGGTCCTCATGAGCCAATCCACTGAAAAGTCCTTTTAGTCACAAAAGTTGCAACATGGTGCTTGTTATGTGGAACACCTCATTTCCAACTGCTGGAGGTAGACGGATGGATCTGACACCTCCCATGAGATGTGGATCATTGATGTTGGGCTCTTGGACATCGTTGAGGTTACCAATGTCGTCCTGATGCCCCACTTGTGTCATGCCCCAAACTCGAGGGGAGCAACTGGATCCTAACGCCAAAACTTAGGCCTGAGCCAACCTTGTTGAACCATTTGCTACTAGCGCATGGCGCCACACGCAATTAAGAAAACAAACAAGTATATCTCGGCTAAAAACTAAGCCCTCGACCGGCAAGACCCCTATCAACTGATCTATAAAAGAAACAACTACTCCCAGGAGATCGTATAAATACATAGCAAACTAGCACAGAAGTCCTAATTGGGTCGTCGAGGCCACTATGATATCTATACCAAAACTAAAAGCATGTATATATCAATAAAATACATCAAACAACCCACAAGCTTCATCAAATCAACAACATAGGCCAATATGGCCATAACGTAGCTATACACCTCACATACTAGTCTGCAAGCTTCCCCGGTAGTCCCTAGTAAAACCCTCATAACGTTTTACTCTGATGTCAGTTTGATACGGGGTTTTATGCGTTGCAAACTAAACTCGTAGGTCTTCGATTTAATAGGTGATAGGCCTTATAACTCTTTATATATTGAGACAAAACATCCAAGACATTTGACCCAAATTTTAGAGAAATCTTTAAAAAGGAACTTACGATAACTTTCGCCAACTTTTATTTTTTCACTTACTTAACTTCAAAACTTAAGATATAACCCTTGAACACTTAAAATATGACATGCCACATCATTTTTAATTTATTACTCACCCTCCTTGTTTTTCTATGAAGATACGAGTTAATTTAGACGTTTTGAAAAGTTGGGTGTTACATCCTTCCCCCTTTAGAAACATTCGTCCTCGAATGAAAAAAAAATCCAAGTCACGCGGTTAAGTCCTTAGGAGTTTCCAAAATTTATGCAGAGTATCCTTTGGCATTGTCACTATCCAGGAACCTAAAACGCAAAAAGTCTAACCTAGGCGTCTCACATGATGACATAAATTGCTAAGCACTATAGCTCCACAATAACAGTGCGAGCAAATATACAACGACAATAACAATAATAATAAGCAACAATATAAAAAAAATCAGATAGGTATCTTACCTCACTACACCAATATAAATTGATATGCCATCACCCAGGGGTGTGAAACAAGTGAGGATATTTGGACCTCATGTCATCCTCAACTTCCGAGATCACCTCTTCTCTATTCTTATTTCTCCACAATACTTTAACCGATGCCACCTCTTTGTTCGTCAATTTACGGACCTGCCGATCTAATATGGAAACTGGACTTTCCTCATAGGACAACTCTTCTATGATCTGAACATCCTCAACTAGGACAACGCGAGAAGGGTCTCCTACACACTTCCGTAGCATAGATACACGGAGAACTGGATGAACATATTCTAGCCCTAAAGGCAATTCTAATTCATAAGCCACTCGTCCTACCCTCCGAAGGATCCGGTATGGCTCAATGAATCTTGGACAAAGCTTGCCTTTTTTTCCAAATCTCATAACCCCCTTCATAGGCAAAACTTTTAAGAATACCCAGCCATCGACGCAAAACTCTAAGTCCCTTCGTTGCACATCTGAGTATGACTTCTGTCGGCTTTGAGTTGTTAGTAAACTCTCCCGTATGAGCTTGAACTGCCCCATTGTTTGTTGTACTAAGTCGGGTCCCATCAACCCTGACTCACCTACCTCGAACCATCCAATGAGGGATCTACATTTTCGCCCATACAAAGCCTCATAAGGTGTCATCCTGATGCTGGAATTATAACTATTATTGTATGCGAACTCTATACGGGGTAAGTTGTCAGCCCACCTCCCTTTGAAGTCTAGAGCACACGCCCGTAACATATCTTCAAGTGTCAAAATTGTGCACTCATCCTGGCCATCTATATGAGGGTGAAAGGCTGTACTAAGATTAACCTGTGTCCCCAGTCCTTTCTTGAAGGACTTCCAAAATTTTAGCGGTGAATTGTGCTCCTCTATCAGAGATAATAGATACTGGGACACCGTGTAGCCTAACAATCTCCCTAATATAGAGCCCTGCATAGTCTTCGGCCGTAAAAGTTGCCTTGACTGGTAAGAAGTGGACTGATTTTGTTAGTCTATCAATAATTACCCAAATAGATTCAAACCTGCGGCGCGATCGAGGTAACCCTGTAATAAATCCATATTAATTGCTTCCCACTTCCACAAAGGAATGACTATCTCCTGAACTAGCCCAGCGGGCTTTCGGTGCTCAACATTCACCTATTGGCAGTTAGGACACTGTGCCACAAACTCAACAACGTCCTTCTTCATCCCGTGCCACCAATAGATCTCCTTAATATCATGGTACATCTTCGTCGAACTAGGGTGAATAGAACAACGGGAAAGATATGCCTCTTCCATAATCCGATGCGGAAGCCCTACAACATTCAGAACACACAATCGACCACTATATCTAAGGATTTCATATCCTGCTTTATCAAATGCTAAAGTCTATTGATTCTGAGCCTTGGCTCTGAGCTGCTCTAAGCTAGGATCCTCTTGTTGTCGTGATTTTACTTCTACAACTAGAGATGTTACGGTTGTGTCCTGAATTGTTACCCCACTATCTTCTATCTCTAATAATCTGACTCCCAAACTAGATAATTGATGAAGCTCTCGCGCTAGCTCATGCTTCTCAACACCTAAATATGATAAACTACTCATAGATCTTCGACTGAGGGCATCAACTACTACATTCGTCTTTCCTGGATGATATAAAATTTCCACGTCGTAGTCTTTCAGTAACTCAAGACATCGACGTTGTCGCAGATTTAACTCCTTCTGTCTAAAGATATATTGAAGGCTTTTATGATCTGTGAAGAAGTCAACATGAACGCCATACAAATAGTGTCTACAGATCTTTAGCGCATGCACAACTGGAACCATCTCTAAATCGTGGGTCGGATAGTTCTTCTCATGCTTTCTCAAATGCCTTGAAGCATATGCGATAACCTTACCATGTTGCATTAGAACACATCCCAACCCAACATCAGAAGCATCACAATACACCGCATAGCCTTCTGAACCATCTGGCAATGCAAGAACTGGTGCTGATGTCAACCTGTCCTTCTGCTCATGAAAACTATGCTCGCAAGCCTCAGTCCACTGGAACTTAGCTTCTTTTTTAGTCAACTTCATTAATGGGGCTGAAATTGGAGAAAACCCCTCTACAAACCTTCTGTAGTACCCAGCTAACCCTAAGAAACTACGAACCTTAGTCCGAGTATGGGTCTGGGCCAAGTCTTTACGGCCTCAATCTTTTGTATATCAACCGCAATGCCTACATCTGATGCAATATGGCCTAAGAAAGCTACAGAGTCCAACCAGAACTCACACTTAGAAAATTTTGCATAAAGTTCTTGGTCTCAAAGAACCTGAAGGACTACTCGCAGATGATTTACATTCTCATCTTTTGAACGTGAATGCACCAGAATATCATCAATAAATACAATCACAAAGAAGTCTAGATATGGCCTGAATATACTATTCATCAGGTCCATGAACACTGCTGGGGCATTAGTTAATCCAAAAGACAATACCAAGAACTCAAAGTGTCCATATCTAGTTCTAAAAGTTGTCTTTGGAACGTCTTTCTCCCGAACTCGTATCTGGTGGTACTCTGATCTTAAATCAATCTTTGAGAAACACTTAGCACCTTGCAACTGATCAAACAAGTCATCTATCCTCGGAAGGGGATACTTATTCTTTATAGTTGTCTTATTCAACTGTCGATAATCGATACACATTCTTAGTGAGCCATCTTTCTTCTTTACGAACTACACTGGTACACCCCATTGTGAAGAACTAGGCCTAATAAAACCTTTATCCAGGAAGTCTTTTAGCTGATCCTTCAACTCCTTTAGCTCAACATGAGCAATTCTATAAGGAGGGATGGATAAGGGTTGTGTACTTGGTAGCATATCGATAGCAAAATCAATTTCCCGTTCTGGAGGGATACCATGAAGCTCGTCTGGAAATACATCTAGAAACTCATTAACTACCGAAATAGACTGAAGAGTCGGTGGTTCTGCATCTATATCATGAACGTGAACAAGATGATAAATACAACCCTTGGTAATCATGCTCCTTGCCTTAAGATAGGAAATAAACCTACCTTTCGGCGTTTTTGTATCGCCTTTCCATTCCCGAACTGTCTCTCCTAGAAAGTGGAATCTAACAATCTTTGTCCGGCACTCAACATTAGCATAACAAGACGCTAACTAGTCCATACCCATAATGACGTCGAAATCGACCATCTCTATCTCTACGAGATCTACAGAGGTCTGATGATCGATAATTTCTACTGTGCAACCTCGATAGACTCTCCTGGCAACAATAGACTCACCAACTCGTGTAGATACAATAAAGGGTCGATCTAACGACTCCGCTACTATACATAACTTCCCCGCAATAAATGGAGTAACATAAGACAGAGTAGATNTCTACTGTGCAATCTCGATAGACTCTCCTGGCAACAATAGACTCACCAACTCGTGTAGATACAATAAAGGGTCGATCTAACGACTCTGCTACTATACATAACTTCCCCGTAATAAATGGAGTAACATAAGACAGAGTAGATCCAAGATCTATCAAAGCATAAACACAATGGGAGCAAACAATCAATGTACCTGTCACAACATCTGGTGATGACTATGAGTCCTGTCATCCATTTAATGAATATGTACGGTTCTGTCCACTACCAGAACTAGATGCTCCCTCTCTGCCTCCGCCTCTACCTCTACGTGCTGAAGTCTGGGGTCTACGCCCTGTAGACTGTGCTGATGAGGAGGAACCTACTGCTGACCTGGTTGACTGACCTATACCACCCTGACCTATGGTAAGGCAGTTTGTCCACCCATGCCCCTCCTGTCCACAAGAATAACAACCTGTGGAACCCTGTCTGCACCTCTCGAAATGCATCTTACCGCAAGTAGCGCAACATAGCGGGGCTGTCCTAGCCTAGCCTGAACCCCTCTTCTGATGCGAGCCTGATGCTCGTGAACCCTAACCTGGTCCTGACTGTTCCTGACGATCAAATCTACTACCCTGGAACTGCTGTGGTGGAGGTCTAGGTGGCCTAATAGAATATCGGCGTCTGGGACCACCCTGAAAATCTCCTTGCGAACCAGCGGGCCTCGCCCTCTTCTCTGTCTCTCTCTCAACCCTCTCACACATATACTGTAAATGTCGGCGATCCTCTATGCCTTGTGCAAATGCCTGAATTTGCGAGATATCCATATTATCATTTAGTGCAGCGGCAGAACAAGCATCGATATAGTCTGAGTCAAGCCCTCCCACAAATCTACGCACTCTATCATGCATCGTATTAACAAATGCTGGTGCATATCTAGCCAAAGAATCAAATCTAAGCCCGTACTCTCGGACACTCATGCTGCAAGGTTCAGAAACTGGTCCACCCGACCATCCCTAATCTCTCGAGGCAAATAATGATCTATGAAAACTGCTATAAAGCTATCCCAAATGGGTAGGGATGCATCTCTTCCCCTAGATCTCTCTCAACTCTCGTACCACAATACTGCAACATTGCACAATCGAAATGCTGCTAACTCAACTGACTAAGTCGCTGAGGCATGCATGACTCTAAAGATCCTATGAAGCTGATCAATAAAGTGATGAAATGTCTTCTCTGCAATCTGTCCCTGTAAACTGTGGAGGATTCAAGACAAGAAATTCACGAACTCTCGAACTTTCGGGTCCTTCAGAAAGTCTGGCAACATCTGGCGCAACTAGTTGGCACTGTGCAGCTACTAACTTTGCTAACAAATCCTGATCAGATGGAATAGGAGGAACTAGAGGTGGTACTGTTGGTGGAGCCGAAAGTCCTATAGCCCTAGGAGGCTCCTGAAGCGGTGGAAAAGCTATAGAGGGCTAAGAAGATGTCTCCCTGTGGGTCTCACAATGGGCTACCTCCACATGTGGTACCTTGTCGGTACCCTCGCTTGCAATTGTATCTAGCCCCTGGCTAGTTGTGGTCTGTCTAGTGTCAGTCATCTCTATCTGCATACAGGTATCAATTATAAGCTAGAAACCTCAACCCTTAAGACACCGCTCTATAGCACGAGGTGAGCCAAAGAAGGATAGTCATTCTAACATGCCTGGTAGCTTCTTGCTTATCGGATGTAGTGCACAAGCCATTTATAAACAAGACTCTACTAGACATGGCTTGCAGACTCCCTAGGATACAACGTTGCTCTGATACCAAGTTTGTCACCCCCAAACTCGAGGGGCGCAACTGGTTCCTAATGCCAAAACTCAGAACCAAGCTGACCCTGCTGAACCATTTGCTACTAGCGTATGGCAGCCACACGCAATCAAGAAAACAAACAAGTATATCTCGGCTTAAAACTAAACTTTTGGCCAGCAAGGCCCCTGTCAACTGATCTATAAAAGAAACAGCTACTCCAAAGAGATCATATAAATAAATAGCCAACTAGAACAAAAGTCCTGATTGGGCCGTCGAGACCACCATGATATCTATACCAAAACTAAAAGCATGTATGTATCAATAAAATACACCAAACAACCCACAAACTTCAGCAAATCAACAACATAGGCCAGTATGGCCATAATGTAGCTATACACCCCACACACTAGTCTGCAAGCCTCTAAGAGTAGTAAATATTAGCGGGATAGGGCCCCAGCCTACCCATAAAGATATATACAACAAAAGGTAACAAACCTCTCAACTCTGGCAGCTCCGGAGGAAATGGGCTAGCCAATCGAATAAAAGTCAATCCTACTGCTGAGGAGCTCTACTCGGTCGTCTGTCAGGACCTGCATGCATGAATGCAGCTCCCCCAAGGTAACGGGGCTTAGTACAAAATAATGTACATAGTATGAAAGGCAATAGACTATGAGGAGGTATCCTGATATACTGGAATAATCTAATAAATAAATCAAGGATAAGATAAGTGTACTGACCTGCTCCTAAATCTAAACTTATCAAAAATAACAAAACAACAACCTAACCAAGCCCCCATAAGATCGGCAGGTACAAACAACACACAAGACCACCTACTCAGGCCCCCATAAGCCCGAAAGGTGCCAATCAGCCTATAAACCCTTATCGGTAGTCCCCTTATCCCTGTAGGCAGTCACATAGCCCTCTTAGGCATTAATATAGCCCCGTAGGCAGCACATAGCTCTCTTAGGGATCAACATAGCTTATAGACAACTCATAGCCCTCTTAGGCAACAACATGGCCCTGTAGGAAGCACATAGCCTTCTTAGGCATCAATATAGTCCTATAGGAAACACATAGCCTTCTTAGGCATCAATATAGCCCTGTAGGCAACTCATAGCCCATCTAGGCATCAATATAGCCTCGTAGGCAGCTGATAGCCCTTTTAGGCATCCATATAGCCCTGTAGGCAGAACATGACCCTTCTAGGCATAGATTACACTCCTGCTGCTAACCACAATAGCCCCAAAGGCAACAATAACAATCCAATCGCTAAAAGCGAGCAATTTATTTATAAGTAACCTATACAAATAGCCTCTAAGTCATGTCCAACATAGGGACGCTACTAACTGAATAAGAATCCTGACAAGGGAGGATTATATCAACTCGAGCAGCCAACAATCAACAATAGTGGCTACAAGTGTAACAAGGATAACAACCCAATTACATTGCTCCTAAGCTTTAAGGAAACATGTCGTAAGTAGAGAATAGCCTTAACATACCTTTCCGATGAACGCTCGAAAGACCATAGTTCCTTCATGAAAGTTGTTCCTTATGTCCTACGCTTCGCAAACACTATATATACACAGCTGGTACACACCTATAAATAGTTCATAATTAATCTTAAATCGGCCAATTTGCCATATTGCCCCAACTTGTCGAAACGTCCATGGAAATTCATAAAAACAACCATAAAAGGGTCCCGAGATGATTACCTTAGTTAACCAAGTGTAAACCTTGAAGAAACACCAATAACTACAAATTTATATCTTCAAAAACCAACTCCAAACACAGCTAATAGAAGGGAAAAATGATTTCCACGTGTAGGGAATACGTTTCTTGGCACAGGGGCAATGTTTAATGGTAGAAATCGTCAAAAACTAACCTTCATCATGCTAGAAGTCCATAGGAACCCTCTCTTAAGCTTTCTCTCTGGTTTGGAACTGAAATGAAATGTTTTCATGGATTAAAAGGTTAAATAAGCCTACATACCATATTTTTTCCCGATCTAGATCTGGCCCGGATTCTTCCCCGGAAGTCCCTAGTAAAACCCTCATAATATTTTACTCTGATGTCGGTTTGATACGGGGTTTTGTTCGTTGCAAACTAGACTCGTAGGCCTTCGATTTAATGGGTGATAGGCCTTCTAACTCTTTATATTTTTGAAGAAAACAACCAAGACATTTTACCCAAATTTTAGAGAAATATTTAAAAAGGAACTTGCAATAACTTTCGCCAACTTTTATCCACTTACTTAACTTCAAAACTTAAGATACAACCCATGAACACTTAAACTATGGCATACCATATAATTTTTAATTTATTACTCACCCTCTTTGTCTTTCCACGAAGATACGAGTTAATTTAGACGTTTTAAAAAGTCGTGGTGGTATAACTTGGCTCCCATTACTACCGTTAACACTCATGCTTTCTAAAATGTTTACACAAAACTAAAATTTAAATTAGTAAACTACAACTAAGAAGAACAAAAATTCTACTAACCTAAAAATTCTCAAATAATACCACTCCCCGGCAGTAGTGCCATTTTGATGCTTATCGTGACCAACGACACTAACCTACGGTTCGAGTGTCTACGATCGTCGATAGTATAGTAACTCAAGTAAAGGTTGGGGTTGTGTCCCAAGGGAGTGGTTTTGAGAATTGATAGAAAAATAAAATTAACCTCTAACTAGTCTAGCTAAAGACATTAACGAACAAAAAATGGTAAATTAAAAGGGGCGACATAAAAGTGTCAAATACCGATTGGGAGTTTTGTCACAAGTAGTAAAAATAGCAAAATTTAACAAGAAAATCAAGTATGGCGAAATGTTCTTGGGGTGTGACCGCAATAAAAGTAGAGATAAATCGTTGGGTACATGCTTTCAATAGGAAATTTGCAAGATAATAGTGATTAGGCTAAGCTTTAGATGGAAATAAGTTCCCTCTCAGGCAACTTGCCCCGTTTCAAATGGGTTCTCTTCGGACACCCATTTGCCGCATGAAGACCAGCCTACGCCTTACCCCACCCACTCTCTCGAGCTGAGTGTTAGGATATGGTACTAGGGCTCACCTTCTCGGGCTGAACCTCATGTCGACCCACTCCTTAGGCCATCAGTCTAGTGGTCTTGGTTTCGCGACCTCCATCTCGGGCAAGTCAAAAACACATGGGTGGTTTTGTATTTACAACTATAAACCCATTAAATTGAACCACAACCACTAGGTGAAATCACCATTAAAATACATCTACCCTATCGGCAAGCAAAACCCAACAACAATATCAACACATATTTGCTAAATCACACCCCAAGAATGGGGTTTTTAGCCACACATCAAGAAATAACAAAATACACCTAAAATGCTACTAAAATCAAATGGGTATAAGAAATTAAACCTTGATTTAAGCAAAGGAAGAAGAATGGAGAAGACCCACTTCCAACTTGGGGAAGATGAAATCCTTCTCTCTTCAAGTCTCCCAGAAAACCCTCTCCAAACTTGAGAGAAAATATCTAAAAAGTACTATTCTATTATGAAAATAATAATAATGGTTCGGAACTTGTAAAATTAATAAAGAGTTTAGTATTAATAGCCATAAAAAATTAGTGCAGGCAAATAGTTCGGCAAAGTTAGTCGAGTATGCCGAATGACTCGGCGACTCGCCCTTCTTCTGTCTCTTCGCCGTTAAGTGCTTGCCTAGAAAATCTTCACGTTCTGGAGCATTGGGCGGTATAGTACTGCTTCGCGGAACTATTCGTCGAAGTGCCGACTGCTCATTTCATCGCCTTTTTGATCCTCTTTCTTCAGGGCTTCGCATACTGGAACATAGGGTGGAGTTTGTCCTTTCGGCAAATCACCAAACGTTTTTCGTGATTCTCATGCTTCAGCCTCTTCGTTCTTTTTAGCCTTTTTGTTCCTTTTTTCACCTAAGTGTCCATGCTTCCACTAAAACTTCAAATACCTGAAACTTAAGAGTTTTCATCAGATATTGAGACAAATTAAGCATTCGAGGACACTATTTCTATCAAAATAAATCCCTTAATGAGTCCAAAAATTGGACTCATCAACACCACAACTTAAACTTTTGCTTGTCCTCAAGCAAACTTGAATTCAGCCTTTTAAAAAGGGTGTCTCAAATAGTGATACACAAGACTCAATCATGAGTGCACACAACAAGACTCAATTTACTTATACAAGGATCAATTGTGTACTCAAAGATTTAAGTTGTGATACACCATTACCAAAGATTCTCATGCTCGTAATACTTGCTACTTGTGCAAGTTCAAGCTCAACAAAAAGTATCTAAATGCCCTTGCATGAAGAATGATTCCACATTCAGACACAGAGGTTAATCAATTCAAGATCAGGAATCCGATGCAACGCTCACACTCATAAAGAGGAACACAATGCATGTTTTCACTCATAGGTTTGTCCTTATTTTCCAATCGACTTTCGATTCGGTTTACTCAATATCAAAAAGGTCTTTCTTAGGCTTATAATAGGGATGAGTGCAAAGGTATGGTCATTTAGGCTTAGTGGCTCCTTCTTCATAGGATGTGGTATTCTCAAGGCATTCCCTTCTTTTTCTTTATCGATTCTTTTTCTAGTGCTTCTAAATCACCTTTTTATTCACCCTCATGGATTGCTTGGAAACTCGATTTCTTTTATACTTTTTTTTTAATTGAATTGAATTGAAGGGGTTTCCACTTATGCAATACCATGGGTTAGGGGGGACTTTTTCTTGCACTTCTTGACTTCTCCTTTTCCTTTTTACCACACCCCCAACTTAGGCTTTTGGCCTAAGTTAGTTATTTGCTAAACCACCACTCAAGAGGATTGTAGGTAGTGGTTCAAGTAAGGTCTAGGGTTCATCAAGGTTCTTCCAAAGAAAGGTAAGGCTCAAAGGGTGTTCTAAAGAGTTTCACACGCTCACGGGTAGGCCACAATAGAGGTATATGTCAAATTTGTCTCACACTAAATTGCCTAAGATTATATCAAGAGGACACCTTTCTAAATCAATCAAACTAACAGGGCAAATTCTAGGTTTATTCATGCAAGTTTCAAAGCAAGCTAATCATACAAGGCATCGACACTTAAGTCAAACAAGACTACACATTTTTGCTAGTGTGCAACAGTCATTACAAGAGAATCAATTCGATAAATGTCTAATCACAACGAGATGAAATGAGTTCACATATTGTCTATGCATCTTCATTTGGCCTCATTGTAGCCGTACATTTATGTTCGTTCAATTGAGAGCACTATTCAAGTCATTGGTATTGATTAAAACCGAGACTCAAATTTTTGCGAAAGAACAGCCACAATCAACTCACAAAGGGTGGTAAAAATATGCAAAAAATTCAAAAACAATCGAAAGGGTCAAAATCATTTGCAACTTAAAACAAAAGAGAGTCATGCTCAAACATCCACTAAAAACAATGTAAACACAATTTTAAATAGAACATCCCAAATATATACAAAACACGAATCACAAATAGCACACAAAATGTGAGCCTCACCCTATCACAAATAAAGTGTTTGTCCTCAAATACAAGTAATAAAGAATCCAAAAGGCAAAGTAAAGAAATATAAGACATAGAAAGAGGTAAGGAGGGATCCTGTCTATGAAGTCTCTCTATCTGCCGGGGCATTCCATGCATTTCCCCGATGTAAAACCATGGTCCCCGGAGTATTGTTGTTTTAGTCCTCGTTGTTTGCCTTTGTCATGGCCTCTGCAGCAAGATTGGTTGCAATCATCTGATCTATCTCCTGAGCTGCTCTGAAGGCCCGTATTGCATTAACAAAACTTCAAGCCCATGAAGGCACATTAGGGTCGATGGAAATTCGTTTCTTTGCTCTAGATTCATTGGTATATTTCCTTTGTCTGGCTAGCTCTGTTGTATTTTCGTCTTTCTTGAACTCTCGTGCTCTTATGTGCCTGGGTGGATCATTTCTCCTTGCGACTTTTGATCTAGCCATTACAGCAAAGACTTCGAGGATAAGTTAGATAGTACTTCAAACAGGATAGAAAGGGTGTTTCTAGGTGTGGAATCGCTTAGCCAAGCTAGTTGGTGAAGTACTTATCCTGTTAGGCCAATCGTTGAAAGTGATGTACAATTGATACAACGACGCAGACAAAGGGCGAGCAAGGGATCTTTTGGCGAATCGCCAAATACATTTTGCGAATTAAACTGACCTCCAAAAGTCACAAATTGATCAATACATAAAGTATTAAGTTAAAGGAAGAATGGAGACGTTAGGCCAACCGCCGAGCAGTTCGGCAGATTTTGGTCATCTCGTCGATCAGCTCGACGTGTCCAGTTTAACCCATCCTTTCAAATTTCACCCTGCAACCCCCGATAGTGCAAATTACGCTTATATAACTTGATTTCAATGAAAATCGAAAGAAACTTCTATTCTCACCACTTAACAGTTTACTTCAAAGCAAAGCTAAGTGGTAGTCCCTCAAATCATGCCGAAAATATCAAGTCTTAATCGAGAATAAATACAATCCTAGTGACTCAGAGACTCAACAGAGATTTTCTACTGTCAGTGATTATGCAAATGAGTAAAAAGTCTGATCAAATAACTGAGGAGTTTGATTACCAACCTTTGATGCCGAATTAGATAGTACTGGCTTGCTAGGCAGCAATGTGATCTTAATCCGAGCACAATTCGACACGTAAAATACTCTAAAACTGCGAGAAATATAACTACTAAAGTGTGAGTTTGTGAAAAGAGACAAAGTGAAAGAAAGTGAATGAAATGGAACTTTTAAACCTGTGGCTTGTGACCGTCCAGTTTCTGCTCATTCGGCGTTATTAGTCGATCTCGCTCAATCACTCGGTGAAATGCCGAATATCTAATGTCCTCGCCGAATATAACAGAGTTTTCAGTTCAGGTGAGCAATGCATTGACGGTCTTTATTGAGATCACCCATTGGATTGGCGATTCGCCAAAAAAATTTGTACTCCGTCGAGTTTTACAGACTCAACTTTTAAGATATATTGTGTCGAATGGTGGGAATGATTGGGTTCGTCGAACTCATCGGCGATCCGCCAAACTGAACTGTTGCTCGCCTCCATACATCTTTTCAACCACTTTCCTTACTCAATTTGTACAAACAGCACACTATTATTTTATCAAGATAACAAAAAAATGAGTAAATGGTTTTGGGTTGCCTCCCAAATAGCGCCTTAGTTAACGTCGCAGCACGACACAAGTTAGCCTTTAGACCTCACTCTTTGGGTTAGCCATAGTGTCACTAGATAAACCCCCTTGTTGTCTCGGATTGAGATGAGACGAGATATGACCCATTTGGGTCACTAACTATTTGATTGAAACTGAATGAGAGGTAATAGTCTAGCTGAGGGTAGACACATCTTCTTTCATACCTTTTAGCATTTTGTCTGACCCTTCAACTGTTTAGGATACGTGAGAGCATATCCTCAGACCTACGTCCTTACGAATCCTTGGGATTTTGACGCTCGTGGGGAGGCACAAATCTATCCTTCTCCCCATCGTTCCAATTTGGATTACGATCCCTCTATTCACGATTTCGATCTTTCCAGCCTTCATCTCTAACCCATTCTTGATTACCACCCTGCCTTGGGTAGTTTGAACGGTAGCCCCCGCCATGGTTAGGTAGGAAATTTAATTCCTCGTCATACATGGCTTCAAACTTCATCTCCTCAGGATTCACACCCCCGACACCCATAACATTGACACCACGGGGACCAGCCCCCATGACATTTTTAGATAAAATGTCAAGCTGCGTCATGATCTTGGCCATGTTTTGGTCTCTCTCATTATCTTTTTCAACCTGCTCCTTGGATAGCTGGAATGTGACCGGTGAGACCTAGTCTTCGCGAGTGTACCACTCTCTGTTAATGGTTGTCATCCCATCGAGAAATTGAGCTGCTACTGCGTATGGTTGCTGCATTAAGCTTCTGGGTGAGAGTTGGTCAGCTACACCTTTGTTCACCAAATCTAGACTCCGGTAAAAGTCGCAGCACGACGCAATATTGCCTTTAGACCTCACTCTTTGGGTTAGCCATAGTGTCACTAGACAAACCCCCTTGTTGTCTCGGATTGAGATGAGACGAGATATGACCCATTTGGGTCACTAACTATTTGATTGAAACTGAATGAGAGGTAATAGTCTAGCTGAGGGTAGACACATCTTCTTTCATACCTTTTAGCATTTTGTCTGACCCTTCAACTTTGTTTAGGATACGTGAGAGCATATCCTCAGACCTACGTCCTTACGAATCCTTGGCCTTTTGACGCTCGTGGGGAGGCACATATCTATCCTTCTCCCCATCGTTCCAATTTGGATTACGGTCCCTCTATTCATGATTTCGATCTTTCCAGCCTTCATCTCTAACCCATCCTTAATTACCACCCTGCCTTGGGTAGTTTGAACGGTAGCCCCCGCCTTGGTTAGGTAGGAAATTTAATTCCTCGTCATACATGGCTTCAAACTTCATCTCCTCAGGATTTGCACCCCCGACACCCATAACATTGACACCACGGGGACCAGCCCCCATGACATTCTTAGATAAAATGTCAAGTTGCGTCATGATCTTGGCCATGTTTTGGTCTCTCTCATTATCTTTTTCAACCTGCTCCTTGGATAGCTGGAATGTGACCGGTGAGACCTGGTCTTCGCGAGTGTACCACTCCCTGTTAATAGTTGTCATCCCATCGAGAAATTGAGCTGCTACTGCGTATGGTTGCTGCATTAAGCTTATGGGTGAGAGTTGGTCAGCTACACCTTTTTTCACCGAATCTAGACTCCGGTAAAAGTATTGAAGGAGCACATTATCAGGTAGACCATGGGTCAGGCATTGTAGCACCAATTTCTTAAATCGGAGCCAAGTTTCGTGAAGAGGCTCTCCATTCAAGCGTTTAAAGCTTTGGATGTTATCCCGAATAGTCATCATCTTTGAGGGAGGGAAAAATTGCACATTAAATGCGGTGACCAGCTCCTCCTATAAAGTGATTGAATTTCGCGGTAATTCAGCTAGCCATTTGCAAGCTTCCCCCATCAATGAGAAAGGGAATAGTCTTAATCGAACTAATTCCTGAGAGATATTCTTGAATGAGAAAGGTCCACACATACCCACGAAATTTTGAAGATGTTCAAGTGGATCCTCATGAGCCAATCCACTGAAAATTCTTTTTAGTTGCAAAAGTTTCAACATGGTGCTTGTTATGTGGAACACTGCATTTCCCTCTGCTAGAGGTAGACGAATGGCTGTGACACCTCCCGTGAGATGTGGATCATTAATGTTAGGCTCTTGGACATCGTTGAGGTTACCAATGTCGTCCTGATGGCCCACTTGGCTCCCATTACTACCGTTAACACTCATGCTTTCTGAAATGTTTACACAAAGAACAAAACTAAACTAAAATTTAAATTAGTAAACTACAACTAAGAAGAACAAAAATTCTACTAATCTAAAAATTCTCAAATAACACCACTCCCCGGCAGCGGCGCCATTTTGATGTTTATCGTGACCAACGACACTAACCTACGGTTTGAGTGTCTACAATCGTCGATAGTATAGTAACCCAACTAAAGGTTGGGGTCGTTTCCCAAGGGAGTGGTTTTGAGAATTGATAGAAAAATAAAATTAAGCTCTAACTAGTCTAGCTAAAGACATTAACGAACAAAAAATGGTAAATTAAAAGGGGCGACATAAAAGTGTCAAATACCGATTGGGAGTTTTGTCACAAGTAGTAAAAATAGCAAAATTTAACAAGAAAATCAAGTGTGGGGAAATGTTCTTGGGGTGTGACCGCAATACAAGTTGAGATAAATCGTTGGGTACATGCTTTCAATAGGAAATTTGCAAGATAATAGTGATTAGGCTAAGCTTTAGATGGAAATAAGTTCCCTCTCAAGCAACTTGCCCCATTTCAAATGGGTTCTTCTCGGACACCCATTTGCCGCATGAAGACCAGCCTACGCCTTACCCCACCCACTCTCTCGAGCTGAGTGTTAGGATATGGTACTAGGGCTCACCTTCTCGGGCTGAACCTCATGTCGACCCACTCCTTAGGCCATCAGTCTAGTGGTCTTGGTTTCGCGACCTTCATCTCGGGCAAGTCAAAAACACATGGGTGGTTTTGTATTTACAACTATAAACCCATTAAATTGAACCATAACCACTAGGTGAAATCACCATTAAAATACATCTACCTATCGGCAAGAAAAACCCAACAACAATATCAACACATATTTGCTAAATCACACCCCAAGAATGGGGTTTTTAGCCACACATCAAGAAATAACAAAATACACCTAAAATGATACTAAAATCAAATGGGTATAAGAAATTAAACCTTGATTTAAGCAAAGGAAGAAGAATGGAGAAGACCCACTTCCAATTTGGGGAAGATGAAATCCTTCTCTCTTCAAGTCTCCCAGAAAACCCTCTCCAAACTTGAGAGAAAATATCTAAAAAGTACTATTATATTATGAAAATAATAATAATGATTCGGAACTTGTAAAATTAATGAAGAGTTTAGTATTTATAGCCATAAAAAATTAGTGCAGGCAAATAGTTCGGCGAAGTTAGTCGAGTATGCCGAATGACTCGGCGACTCGCCCTTCTTTTGTCTCTTCGCCATTGAGTGCTTGCCTACAACATCTTCACGTTCTGGAGCATTGGACGATATAGTACTGCTTCGCAGAACTATTCAGCGAAGCACCGACTGCTCCTTTCATCGCCTTTTTTATCCTCTTCTTTCAGGGCTTCGCATACTGGAACAAAAGGTGGAGTCTGTCCTTTCGCAAATCGCCAAAGGTTCTTGGCGATGCTCATGCTTCAGCTTCTTCGTTCTTTTCAGCCTTTTTATTCCTTTTTGTGCCTAAGTGTCCATGCTTCCACTAAAACTTCAAATACTTGAAACTTAAGGGTTTTCATAAGATATTGAAACAAAATAAGCATTCGAGGATACTATTTCTATCAAAATAAATCCCTAAATGAGTCCAATTTGTGAACTCATCATGCACCAGAAGTGCAACCCTAAGGAGAGGTCACCAATGTTTGATTTCATGAGGCTATTCGGATTTTGAACCATGTTATGACCAACCAAGCTGGGAAACAGAGAGGGAATCGATAGGAAGTAGGTGACACTTCAAGGATTCGGGAGTTCTTAAGGATGAATCCACCAAGCTTCACAGGTTCACGTGTTACTGAGGATCCAAAGAACTTTATTGAAGAACTTCATAAGGTTTTTGAGATCATGCATATTGCTAATATTGAGAGGGTGGAACTAGTTACTTACCAAATTAAGGGTGTCACTAGAATTTGATTCGATCAATAGAAGAAGAACCAAGATAAGGATGCACCACCTGCAAGTTGGGCTTGTTTTGGGGAGGCCTTCTTGGGGCTTTTCTTCCTCCGAGAACTGAAAGAAGCTAAGGTATGAGAGTTTCTCACACTTAAGCAGGATTCTTTGATCGTTCATGAGTATAGTCTGAGGTTCACACGACTTTCTCGGTATGCTCCGGAGATGGTTGCTGACATGAGGAACAAAATGAATTTCTTTGTTCCTGGGTTGTCTTGTCTGTCGAGTAAGGAAGGTAAGGCTGCAATGCTAATAGGTGACATGGATATAGCAAGGTTTATGGTCTATGTGCAGCTGGTGGAGGAAGAGAAGTTGAGGGATAGAAAAGAGTTTAAGAATAAGATAGCTAAGAAAGGGAATGAGTCCGGACAGCAAAAAAATAATGCCAACCGGCCATCTTTCCAATAAAAGCATAAGGGGCCTGCTCTATCATCTCCTAGTGCACCTGCATCTACACCTAATAAAAAAAGTGAGTACAATAGTCAGAATTTCAGAGCTAAACCTGCTTATTCTCAGGGTAGTATGGCACAAGGGGATAGCAAGCCTCATGCCTGCGTTAAGTGTGGTAGGAACCACTCAGGTACATGTCGTGAGGACTCCACTAGTTGTTTCAAGTGTGGCCAGAATGGTCATTTCATGCGAGAATGTCTAAAGAACAAGTAGGGTAACGATAATGGGGGCAATAGAGCCCAGTCTTCTTCAGTTGCTCCACTAGACAGAGCTACACCTTGAGGGGCTACTTCCAGTACTGGCGGAGGAACAAACCGCTTATATGCTATCAATAGTCGCTAAAAGCAAAAGGATTCACCATATGTTGTCACTAGTATGATCCAAGTCTTTAAATTTACTATTTATGCTTTGCTAGACCCAGGGGCGAGTTTGTCCTTTGTAACTCCGTATGTTGCGATGAATTTTAATGTTATTCCTGAGCAACTTAGTGAACCCTTCAGTGCTTATACATTTGTTGGTGAGTCTATTCTAGCAAAGAGAGTCTATCGTGATTATCCCATTTTCATCAATCACAAGAGTACAATGGTTGATTTAGTTGAGTTAGACATGGTATGGATTGGCTTCATGCCTGTTATGGCTCAGTGGATTATAGAACTCGAGTTGTCAAGTTTTAGTTTCCAAATGAGCCAGTCTTAGAGTGGAAAAGTAGTTCAGCAGTGCCTAAGGGTCGTTTCATTTCATACCTTAAGGCACGAAAGTTAGTTTCCAAGGGGTGTGGCTGTCACTTAGTTCTTGTTAATGACTCTAGTATTGAGATACCTCTTATTCGGTCAGTTTCAGTAGTAAGAGAATTTCTAGAAATCTTTCCAGATGAATTTCTCGGAGTCTCTCTTGAGAGAGATAGACTTCGGTATAGACCTTCTTCCAGATACTCGTCCTATATTTATTTCTCCATATAGAATGGCACTAACAGAATTAAAAGAGTTGAAAGAGCAGTTGAAAGAGATCCTAGATAAGGGTTTTATTCGACCAAGTATCTCACCTTGGGGCTCTCCGGTATTATTTGTGAGGAAGAAGGATGGTTCCCTTAGGATATGTATAGATTACCGTCAGTTGAACAAGGTTACCATCAAGAATAAGTATCCCCTTTCTGAGAACTGATGATCTCTTCGATCAACTTCAGGGTTCCACTTGTTTCCCTATGATAGACCTCAAACCTGGCTACCATCAGTTAAGAGTAAGGGAATATGATATTCCAAAGACAACTTTCAGAACCCGTTATGATCATTATGAGTTTCTGGTCAAGTCCTTTGGTTTGACAAATGCGCCTGCAGCATTCATGGACCTTATGAATAGAGTATTCAAACCTTATTTAGATATGCTTGTTATCGTCTTCATTGATGACATACTAATCTATTCAAGGAATGAAGAAGATCATGCTAGTCATCCTAGAATATTTCTCCAAACTCTAAAAGATAGAGAGTTGTATGCCAAGTTCTCTAAGTGCGAGTTTTGGCTTGAGTCTATGGCATTCTTAGGCCACATTGTATTTGGAGAGGGAATTAAAGTTGATACTAAAAAAATAGAGGCAGTGCAGAGTTGGCCTAGACCCACATCTCCAACCGACATTAGGAGTTTCTTGGTTTGGTTGGCTATTATAGAAGGTTCATAGAGGGTTTCTCATTTATTTCTTCCGCTTTGACCAAGTTAACACTAAAATAGTGAAATTTCAATGGTTGGAAGCTTGTGAAAAAAGCTTTCATGAATTTAAAAATAGGTTGACTACTGCCCCAGTATTGACCTTACCAGAAAGTACCTAAGGCTTTGTTGTGTATTATGATGCATCTAGAGTTGGTTTGGGTTGCGTGTTAATGCAAAATGACAAAGTTATAGCTTATGCCTCCAGACAGTTGAAAGTTCATGAGAAGAATTACCCAAACCATGATCTAGAATTGGTTGCCGTAATTTTTGTTTTGAAAATATGGCACCATTATCTTTATGGTGTGCATGTGGATGTGTTCACCGATCACAAGAGCCTCAGTATGTGTTTACTCAGAAAGAGTTTAATCTCAGACAAAGGAGGTGGTTGGAATTACTCAAGAATTATGACATGAGTATTTTTTATCGCCCAGATAAGGTTAATGTTGTTGCTGATGCCTTGAGCAGGTTGTCTATAGGTAGTACCACCCATTTCGAGGAAGATAAGAAAGAGCTAGCAAGAGATGTGCAGACTTGCATGCTTGGGAGTTCGACTACTGGATTCCACAGAAAGAGGAGTAGTGGTGATGAATGGGGCTGAATCATCTTTAGTGTCTGAAGTTAAAGAGAAACAAGACCAAGACACCCAATTTTGCTTGAATTGAAGGAAAATGTTAATAAGCAAAAAGTAATGGCTTTTTTGAACAAGGGCGAGATGGGGTATTAAGGTATCAAGGTAGATTGTGTACCAAGGGTGGATGAACTCCAAGAGAGGATCATGGAGGAAGCTCATAGCTCCAGATATTCCATTCATCCGGGTTCCACAGAGATGTATCGCGATTTGAGAGAAGTCTATTGGTGGAGTAGTATGAAAAATGGCATTGCAAAATTTGTTGCTAAGTGTCTGAATTGCCAACAAGTTAAAGTAGAGCACCAAAGGCCCAGTGGTATGGCTCAGAATATAGAACTTCCAGAATGTAAGTGGGATATGATTAATATGTATTTCATCACAAGCTTACCAAGGTCTCGTAGGTAACATGATTCTATTTGGGTTATTATTGATAGAATGACAAAATCAGCCCACTTTTTGTCGGTAAAGACCACCCATTCAGCAGAAGATTATGCTAAGTTGTATATTCAATAAGTAGTTAGACTTCATGGAGTTCCGGTCTCCATTATTTCAGACATAGGTGCGCAATTTACTGCACAGTTTTAAAAGTCATTCAAAAAAGGCTTGGGTTCAAAGGTGAACTTAAGTACTGCCTTTCATCCTTAGACATATGGGCAAGAAAAACGTACTATTCAAACCTTAGAGGATATGTTGAGGGATTGTGTTATTAATTTCAAAGGTAATTGGGATGATCACCTATCTCTTATTAAATTTGCTTACAACAATAGTTACAACTCTAGCATCCAAATGGCTCCTTATGAAGCTTTTTATGGGAGAAGATACATATCTCCTATTGGATGGTTTGAAGTTGGCAAAGCTGGGTTGATAAGACCAGACTTAGTTCATCAAGCTATGGAGAAGGTGAAAGTCGTTCAAGAGAGATTGAAAATGGCACAGAGTCGTCAAATATCCTACACTGATGTTAGGAGAAGGGAGTTAGAGTTTGAAGTAGATGATTAGGTGTATTTAAAAATTTCACCTATGAAGGGTGTTATGAGATTTGGTAAGAAGGGGAAGCTTAGTCCCTGATATATTTGTCTTTATCGAATATCCAAGAGGATTGGCAATGTAGCTTATGAGTTAGAGCTACCACAAGAGTTAGCAGCGGTTCATTTGGTATTTCACATCTCCATACTGAAGAAGTGCATAGGTGATCCGTCATTGATTATACCAACTGAAGATATTGGGATCAAGGATAGCTTATCTTATGAGGAGATTCCTGTTCAGATACTAGATAGCCAAGTTTGCAAGTTGATGACCAAGGAAGTAGCATCAATCAAAGTTCTTTGGAGGAACCAATATATTGCGGAAGCTACTTGGGAAGCTAAGGAAGATATGAAGAATAAATATCCCTATCTCTTTGAAACTGGAGAAGTTCTAGACCAAGGTACTAATTCTCTTCTTAGTACCCTTTAAATTATAAGTTGGCATGTTGTATTTGCATTGCTTGTTGGGTATTTGAGCTGAATTTTAGATATAACACCCTTAGCCTAGTAAGAGTAATTTCATTCGAGGACGAATGTTCCCAAGGGGGAGGTATTGTAATATCTCGCTAATTGAAATAGTTAGAAATGGTTAGAATTAGAAAGAGTCATTTTTTGGAAAGAATGAAATCTGGAAAAATTGTTAAATTAAGTTAAGTATGAGTTTTGGTCAACTTCAAATGACCATAACTCCTATCTCAGGATAAGTTAGGTGTGCTTCCAGATACCGTAGGAAAGATCTTCGAATAATCTTTTCAATACCACCGAGTTTTCTCAATTCCGAGTTTGTATGAGTCAGATATTACCATTGGAAGTTGGGTTGTTTGAATAAGGAAAGTCCAACCCAGGATTTTAAAGGGGTATTTTGGTCTTTTTCTTACCCAATTGATTTAATTCGTGTTTTGTGAATTAATTAGGGTCAAAATTGAATTGGTTCAGTTTACACAATTAGAAAAATTATGCTAGGGCTTTAGAGAGAAGAACTCAAGAGAAAAAAGAAGAAGGAAATCAAGATTTCGTCATCTTCGTGAGGAATTGATTGCGGATTTTGTCGAGGATTTGATCCTACAAGGTATGTGAGACTTTCATAATGTTGGGTTCGTTCACCCACGTGCCAAACATGTTTATTTCAGCGTGAATTTTTCCTAAAAATATTGGAAGTTTGAATGTTCTTGATGGGTGTTCTTGAATTGCTTTCGTTCTTAAATTTGGGTTGAGATTAAGGAGTTTCTTGAGATTAGAATGTTGATCCTTTGAGTTGTTTGAGTTAGATCCTTGTGTATATGTTTTGGGTAACTAAATCTAAAAAGAATTTGAAAAACGAGATCAAGTTTAGTTGAGTTAAGGTCAGAAAACGAGTTGGAAAATTCGTCAGGTTGAACTGGGGGAGGGCTGTCACGGTGCACCCCGTAGCGCCAGGAGGGCTGGAGCGACAAGCCAGCAGTGCGCCCAAAATGGGTCACTGAATGATGGGGGCTAGAGCAGTGCGCCAGCAATACGCCAGAAAGGGGACTTTGACATATTCGAAGAAATTCTGACTCGCGGTCGGAATGGTTTGTGGGGGCTGGCGTGACGCGCCAACAGTGCGCCAGGTCCATCCGCCCAACCCGTTTTTCGTCGTTCAGCCCGTTTAAGTCCTTCTAAAGTGTACTGAAACTTCCTATTGATTCTAACTACTCTAAATGACTTCTAGACATCTAGAAATCATCCAGAAACATGAATCATAACCTTGAATGCATAATTCAAATTCAAGGAAACTTAAGAGCCAAGTCTAGGAAGTTCTTAGAGTCTTTTCAAAAAGTCTTTTGCAAATGCTTTTAACTTTGTTTTAAGACTTAAAGTTCAAGTTGAGTAAAGAGTAATGATTGAAGTTCATTTCTTCAAAGAGTATATAGGGACTATTGTATTCCCAAAGAGTTTAAAATGTTTTCACATTTAAACAAGAAAGGAAGTCTTGATTTCTAAAGAGCCTTTGAGCTAGTTTTCAGAAAAGAGTAAACGCTTTCACAATTAATCAAGAGAGGAAACTTTGATTTCCAAGATAGCCTTTGAGCTAAGTTTTTGAGGAATTATCTCGAATTACAAAAATAAGTATTTTTTTAAACATAAGAGCTAGTATCATATTTGGGGAGTAGTATTGACCACCGATATGAGGGAGAGTTCACACACTCATAGCTAAACCATGTAGCCATCATGGATAGAAAAGCATCATACTTTTTAGATGATTTCTTTTAGTGCTTTTAGCATGGACTAGTGGATCCACTTANATTGTATTCCCAAAGAGTTTAAAATGTTTTCACATTTAAACAAGAAAGGAAGTCTTGATTTCTAAAGAGCCTTTGAGCTAGTTTTCAGAAAAGAGTAAACGCTTTCACAATTAATCAGGAGAGGAAACTTTGATTTCCAAGATAGCCTTTGAGCTAAGTTTTTGAGCAATTATCTCAAATTACAGAAAGAAGTATTTTTTTAAACATAAGAGCTAGTATCATATTTGGGGGGTAGTATTGACCACCGATATGAGGGAGAGTTCACACACTCATAGCTAAACCATGTAGCCATCATGGATAGAAAAGCATCATACTTTTTAGATGATTTCTTTTAGTGCTTTTAGCATGGACTAGTGGATCCACTTAGTAGTTCAGGTTCTATACCCTCGGAAAGGTTTAGGATGGCCATGGCAGTGTGAGGCAAAACGTTGTATCATCACAATAGCTCTTACGTGATGGTTTTCGGTTAGAGAAACTCCCACAGAAGTAATTGTATTCTTATATACACAGTTTAATTGTATTTTTACATACATTTTAGAGTTATGTTGTATCTTTGCATGCACAGAGTATTATTGTATTTTCAAAATACACAGAGTTGACATCTATGTTTTAAATAACTTTTCTTTATATTGCACTTGGTTTAAACTTCTTTATATTGAAATGAGTTCATTTAAGTTGAGTTGAGTTGAGCCAGGTAAGTTCTTCAGTTCCTTTCAAGCTTATGTCTTGTTTTAGAATTTCCTTCGCATACTCGTACATTCAATATACTGATGTCATTTGGCCTGCATCTTCTTATGATGCAAACACAGGTAACCAGGATCAGCATCCCACGCATCGTTGATTCTAGTTGAGCTCCAGAGTTGTTGGTGAGCCTCCTTGCTTCTGGAGGATCCCTTTTTATTACTTTCAGCATTAGTTAGTTCATTAAGATGTCATGGGTCTTGTCCCAACATCCATATCAGTTGTTTAGAGGCTTCATAGATAGACAGTCAGATGTTAGTTCATTCGTCATTATCTTGTTATTGGCTTATGTTTAGTTTTGAGTTGCCACATTGGCTAAGTTAAATGCTGACTTTCTGAAACATTTTGAGTTTAGTTTTGAGGCGGTTGATTTATCTTGTATTTGGATTATATTTCTTATGTTTAAGTCTTCTACTGAGTAAGTAAGGTAGGCCAAGGGTTCACTTGGGGTCAGCAATGGTTCTCGAGTGTCAGTCCCGCCCAAGGTGTAGGCTCGGGGTGTGACATTTTTCCTTAAATGGATCTTTAAATTTCCATGCCTTAAGGTGGACAAATTTGTCGCTTTGTACCTTAAGCTAGCCTTGTCGCGGATTTATCCTTAAGTGGATCTTTGAATTTTCATGCCTTAAGATGGACAAATTTTCCCTTTGCATCTTAAGTTGTTTATCCTTAAATGGATCATTAAATTTCTATGCCTCAAGGTGAACGAGATTTATCCCTTTGCACCTTAAGTTGGCCTCTTGACAAATTTATCCATAGATTGACTTTTTTTGTATGTCGTACACATTTTATACTCTTGTGGGATAGGAGTAGCAAAAAAAGGGTCATGCCTTCAGGTGGACAAGATTTGTCCCTTTGCACCTTAAGCTGGCCTTTTCACGAGTTTATCCTTAAAGAGATCTTTAAATTTCCATGNATAGGAGTAGCAAAAAAAGGGTCATGCCTTCAGGTGGACAAGATTTGTCCCTTTGCACCTTAAGCTGGCCTTTTCACGGGTTTATCCTTAAAGGGATCTTTAAATTTCCATGTCTTAAGGTGGACAAGATTTGTCCCTTTGCACCTTAAGCTGGCCTTTTCGCGGATTTATCCTTATAAAGATTTTATAAAGCCTCAAATTGTTGATCTTAAGGTGGGAACGTTAAACACATCCCTTCACACCTTATTCTCAAGTATTCAAAATTTAGTAAAGCCTCAAGTTAGTGATTTTTAAGGTGGGGACGTTAAACACATCCATTCACACCTTATGCTATAGTATTCGGAATTTAGTAAAGCCTCAAGTAAGTGATCTTCAAGGTGGGGACGTTAAACACACCCCTTCACACCTTATGCTCAAGTATTCAGAATTTAGTAAAGCCTCAAGTTAGTGATATTCAAGGCGGGGACGTTAAACACATCCCTTCACACCTTATGCTCAAGTATTCAGGATCTAGTAAAGCCTCCAGTTAGTGATCTTCAAGGTGGGGACGTTAAATACATCCCTTCACACCTCAAGATCAAATTCTTGTGTTAAAGCTCTCCATTGTGTGGCCTCCGTGAAAAATACAAATATTGCTTTTGTTGATCTACAAAACAAAAAAAAAAACACAATAAAAGGACAATACAAAGAAGATATAAGTAAAGGAGGGATTGTTACCCGTCAAGAAGTTTGAGACTTGGAAACTATGCTAAGCTAACTAGGTTAGACTTGAGATAGTATTCTCTTGGTAATAATAAAACCTTTGAAGTATAGTTTACAGCGATCACAACCCTTTTTGGTGATGACATTCCAACATCAAGATATAAAATATTTGTGAGGCAACGAAAATCTGCAATCAACTATGTGACATAATTTAACTTCAAAAAATTGTCTAGAACAATACTAAAGGAGTTTAATCCAAAATTTTGTATATGTTGTGGCTTTTTGTGTCTAGTTTTAGTAGAATTGAGTGGATCACAATTTTGATACTTCTACCTCGAGATACAATTTTTTTTATGTCATCGCACAAATCTGAAACTTTTGGTGCACCAAATCTAAAGCTGACTTTGTAATAGTATCTAGAATGATCCCGAAGGTATTAAATTTTAAATTTTGGATATGTTGTACACATTTGTGTCTAGATTCGAAATAATCAAGCGTCTTGTGATTTCGTTGTCCCTACATTAGGACAGAAGAGTTTTAGTAAAGTTACACAAATCTGAAATTTTCAGAATGACAGAATCTAGAGATAACTTCAAAAATTCATCTAAAAATATTCTGAAGATATTAAATTCTGAATTTTGGAAATGTTAGAGATCGAGAAGTCTAGTTTCTGAAAAATCAAAGTTTTGATGATTTTGATTTTTATACAATGAGATATGAACTTTCTATGACAGATGCGTCAAGTTGTAAAAAAGAGACGAAATCAGGAAAAGGGAGGGAGATTACCTTGAATTATGCCCCTTTCGACATAGCTTCGTAGCTCACAATCTGTAATTGAAGACAAAATTGTGGAGACAATGTGTCTATTTATAGATGTCATGTGATGGGAATTAAATCCTTCTCCTAGTTCAATTACAATTCTTTTTTGGCTAGGACAATAGAAAGGATATATGAATATGAAATTGAATGGGATTACAATTCATATTTCAATTGCAATTCCTTTTCGGCTAAAACAATAGAAAAGATATATGAATATGAAATTGACTGGGATTACGATTCCTAGTTCAATTACAATTCCTTTTCGGCTAAGACAATAGCAAAAATATGTGAATATGAAATTAAGTGGAATTACAATTCCTAGTTCAATTACAATTCATTTTTGGCTATTTTTTTTTTTAAAAAAAAGGAACCCTCTTTGTGTCCTAATTAAAAAATATGTGTACGTTGGCTTTCCCATTTCAATTGGAAAATGGCAAGTTGGGTGACCCGTGTGAAATGAGTTTCATTCCTTTATCCCATATATGATAATTATTTACTCCAATTAGGATTGCTCCAATTATTTTGGAGCAGTCACTAATTAGAATTCTTATGTTGCACCTTAAAATGCATGTTATCGTATAGTTAATACTTCAAGTCTGGTCATAAAATGTCAAGTGTTTGTAATCATTTAAAATTTATTAAATAAAGATTTATAAAATGATTTGGATTATATTAAATTCATAAATATATTAATTCAAATAAATATTATGGATTAATATAATTGGGTTAAATATAATAATCCAATAAATATGGATTTAATTAAAGTTTAAATTAATTGATTTGGGATACAATTAGGGGTGTGCATTCGGTTTTTCGGTTTGGTTTTACACTATTCGATTTGGATTTTTGGTTTTTGGTTTTGTAAAAGTGTAACCCAATCCGATCCAAAATAAATTTGGTTTGGTTTGGTTTTCCTCTATTCGGTTCAGCTTTTTTCGGTTTGGTTATTCGGTTATGTCAATAATTAATAACATATATAACCAAAGTAATAATATTTAATCCCTTAAATATTCTTTCTAATATAAATCATAAGTGGAACTTAAAACACAATACTTATAAGTATACCTATTATAGATGTAATTCAAACATAAAATATAAACGTAATCATCATGAAAGACAATTACCAAAAAGGGACAAAAGTGGTTAACTCCAACTTAATTCTAAACCTAAACATTATATATATATATATATATAATTCGGTTTTTTTTCGGTTTTTCAGTTTTTATTTTTTAAAATCCGACCTCCCCGGGTAGTTCCCAACGTTTGGCACTTTCCATACTTCATGGGTGCAACATCAACAAATTCGCTCATGAGTTACATACCAAACCAAAAAACCAAACAAAGTAAATCCAAAACCAATCCGAAAAACCAAAAAGCCAATCCAAATAAAAATTTGGTTTGGTTATTCGGTTTAATCCGAATAGTGCACACCCCTAGATACAATAGATGAGCCCAATTTGTTAAGCCCAATTTCATCTCATTCTAGAGGCCCATCTTGGTGCCACGTGGGCAAATGATGTGGCATGCCAAGCCAAACAAGAGCCAATATAATCATGACATGTGTCAAAAATGACAAGCCTGCTCCATAAAGCTCATATGTCATGTCACTTAAGTCTGATTGGCCGAAGAGAATCATATCTCAATCGCAACTCCTCCATTCTAAACTATAAATAGGGGTCCTCATAATTCAGAAGAAGACCGAAAATTTTAAACAAGAAGCTAGAGAAAATTTGTGGTACAAACGCCATAAAATTCTCTATAAAGCTACAACTTTAAGAATTCAAGTTCAAGAACGATCAAGATCAAGACCATCAGATTCAAGAACAAGCTTGAAGCCCTTGAATTCAAGTAAAAGTCAAGATCAAGATAAAGTTCAAGACAAATTCAAGATTAAGCCCAAGAGCCCTTGAATTTATATTTGAAAAGTGAATTCAAAGGAATCATAGAGATTATAACACTCGCACTTGAATAATAAATACGATTGTTGCGATATTTTTCCTTCTTGATTATTATTTTCTCGACGCGAATTTTATTGTCTACATTCTCCTTTTTCTACTTATTTATTTTAATTTTTTTTTATTTATTTTTTCTCCCTATGTTGATTGTTCTTTTTTACCTTTCACCAACTGCACTTTTACTAACTTTTTCTAAACAAAATTTTATAAAAAATAAAAATCTTCCTTCTTCCTTTATTGGAAATAATTTTTATCGTAATTTTTTATATTGATTTTTTCGCAATCATATTCAAAAAGAAAATTTTACAAAAATCTCACAATGTTAAGAGCTAATTACATATTATTCCTACTCTTTTTCAAATTACAAAAATCCCTTAAATTTGGTGGAATCTGGATCCCAAAACGTCCCGATATAGCACGTAAAGTAATGCATCCGTGAATAAGAGAGAGTATGGATTTTTGTAATTTTTTCAAATCGTAGGAATTTTTAGAGAAATGGTAAAATAAGTTGTGTATTTAGGCAATTGTTTAGTTTAAAATAAATATGATTGTCTCTTTCTTAAGACCAGTGTTAAATTTGTGCACTTATATTTTTCCCACTGTCTTAAAATCTTGGATTCGCCACTGCTTGGAAAATTTTTCCCTCATACGCTAGCTCTTGAGGTTGAGTTAGATCCAAAATCCTTTTTTTTTTACAGGTTAACTTATCTACGTAACAAGCATTAGAAAATACATGTAGAATCTTTTTTCAAAATTTCAATTAAATATATTTAATAAGAACACTTTATCATGTACGCTAAACTTGTTATTAAAGGTTACATGTTATAAATTTATAATAATATAAATTAAAGTATAAAAAATATAGTAATATTCTCTACCTTCTAAGTTGTGATGGTACTGGTTTAACTCTTGAGTCATGGGTGGATTTTGGTTCATGCATCTTACTCATTTGATTTCCATTCTTTGATTAAGATCTGGGTACTTCTCCAATTATGAATGGATTCAGAATACAACTACTATATACTACATGGTAAATAAATTTTTATATAATTGGATATTACTGCAAAGATAATTATTACCTTTTTCTTAATTTAATTTATGTGGGAATTCTTGAATTTTGAGATTCAAACAAAAAATATTGACTGTAATTTTTTCATGTCTTTTAAATATTTTGAATTGTTAATTATTGTAATTTATGGTATTTTTTACGTAGTTTTCAAATATATAATTTTATTTCAAATATATAAAGATTTCATGCTCAAACTTACGATCAAATTTAAACTATTTGACTCTTGAAATTTAAACTGTGCCACATAAATTGAGACAAATGAAGGTTAATGATCTGCTTGTTTTATTAATGCAATCCCTTTGAACCCATTTTTTTGGCAGCGCATTGAAAAATTAGGATGATGTACCATCCACATTAATCGATGAGAAACTTTGTTTATATATTTTTATGTTTGACCTGTTATGTATAGACATAATATAAAGGAAAAAATTGTATTAGTTAGTCAACAAATTATAAGAAAACAAACAAAGAATTTAGAACTTATTAAGAATTGAACGGTTTAAATTATGACCCGATTTTCAACCCATTTAAACTCAACTTGTTTTAATCAAAGTAACTCAATCCGTTATAACATGCTCAATTTCAACTCAACTTGTCCATTTGACATCTCTAAGTTAAAAAATCCATACTGTGAATTCCATAGAGCCTATGGATTCCATCTAGGAGTGTGCAAAAACTGAACTGATCAATAAATCAAATTGAAAAAATGTTATTGGGTTATTGTTTTGGGTTATTGGGATTTTAATGTGTTTATAAAAAAAAGTTATTGGGTTATTGATTCGGTTTCAGTTTTTACTATTTGGTTATTGGATAAATCGATATCCCAATAAGACGGTAATAATTTACTACTTTACCCTTTCTAAATGTTAAATATTACTAATTTAATATATAACTAGACACTATAACTATATCAAATTATTAATGCTCTATCCACTTCACACTAGGCCGCTTTACTAGTCTTTATTGTTTACCCAAAACCTAATGACTAAAGTAAGGTTCGCAATTGTAGCTATTTGATTTTAGTTTTAGTCTTGTTGGACTATTTGATTTTAGTTTTAGTTTGTAATTGTAGGTTGTATCATTTGCAAGTTGGTAAAAGTTGTAGACCGTATGTCATCAATAGCTCCATCCCAGTTAGCATTCTTATATACATTTATTACTAGAGGATATGTACATTTTGTGAACAAAATTTCCTTTGTTGGAGCATACTTCAAATATTTCAAGATGCGCATAATTGCATTCATATGTTGCTCTCCAGGATTATGCATAAATTGACATACCATACTTAAAGAATAAGCAAGGTTTGGTCTTGTGTGTGCTATGTACATCAATCTTCCTACAAGTCTCTGATATCTTCCTTTATCAACTGGAATTTGATTAGGTTCAACACTTAATTCCAAGCCTTCTTCAACAAGTATATCAGCTGGCACTACTAAAAAACACAGTGAATACCGACCTACAAATACCGACCTCCGGAGGTCGGTATTCCCTGAAATACTGACCTAAAACCGACATCCCAGCTTAGGTCGGAAAAGGCTTGGTCGATATTCAATACCGACTTCTGGAGGTCGGTATTTTTATCTTTGCATTTTGAGATTCTGACCTCCGGAGGTCAGTATTTTTATTTTTGTAATGTTGAAATTCTGACCTCCGGAGGTCGATATTTTTATATTTGTAATGTTGAAATTCTGACCTCCAGAGGTAGGTATTTTTATTTTTGTAATGTTGAAATTCTAACCTCCGGAGGTCGGTATTTTTATTTTTGTAATGTTGAAATTCTGACCTCTAGAGGTCGGTATTTTTATTTTTGTATTGTTGAAATTCTGACCTCCGGAGGTCGGTATTTTTATTTTTGTAATGTTGAAATTCTGACCTCTAGAGGTCGGTATTTTTATTTTTGTATTTTTAAAATTCTAACCTCCGGAGGTCGGTATTTTTATTTTTGTAATGTTGAAATTCTGACCTCTAGAGGTCGGTATTTTTATTTTTGTATTTTTAAAATTCTGACCTCCGGAGGTCGGTATTTTTATTTTTGTAATGTTGAAATTCTGACCTCTAGAGGTCGGTATTTTTATTTTTGTATTTTTAAAATTCTGACCTCCGGAGGTCGGTATTTTTATTTTTTAGTTTTGGAATTCTGACCTTCGGAGGTCGGTATTTTTATTTTTTATTTTTGAAATTCTGACCTCCGGAGGTCGGTTTTCTGCTACAAAGCAGGCAGCAAATTGCTGGAATTTTTAGTTGCTCACCTGCATATTTATACCAAAACAACCCAAAGACAAATAAATTTCATCCAACCAAAACAACACAATATTTTCAACATATACATTAAATTATTTCAAAATAAACTTCATCCAACTTCAAAATAAACTAAAATACGATCAAATTAAACAATTCCAAAAATATAGAAGTCTAAAATGTCAAATAGATACAACTAATTTTTATCACCCTCACTCTCCTTATCAGACTTATCATTCTTATCACCCTCCTGATCAGATTCATCATTGCTGGCCGGACATGGAGGAAGAATATTTCCTGATTCAAAAAGAAAAGTTAGTTGGGCCTGAAGCGTTGCGTACCTCTTGTTCTCTACCTCCTTTGCTGCCACAATCTCCTCCTCTCTCTTCTTCTCTCTTTCGGCTATAGCAATAAGCTCGGCATTGAGATAAGCTATCTTACTCTCCATTGCAGATATTGTCTCTCTATCCCCGCCATCAAAGCTTGAGGATGATGAACCACAATACCAAGACTTCTTCTTCTGATACGCCTTTTCTGGATAGTCGTAGACTGAACCTCTAATCGGTTCACCAGCACTCTATTTCCAAAGATTCTCGTTTTCTTCTTGTGTAAATGGTCTGTCCTGACTCTCAAGCAATAAAGTACTACGATATTTTTGAGATATTCGTATATACCTATCCTGTAATTTAAACAAAGAACTCTACGAATAAGAATGTAATATATACAAGGAAAAGACAAAAAAATTAGTTTGAATGGAGTTCTTACATATGTCTCTTGAGCATGTGGCTCAATCCATCTTTCTTCTTCTGTGGTGTTCGTACTCTTCTTGACGTGAGTAACCTTGAACATCTCTAGTACAGCTACCGGCCTACCCAACTCTTTTTCCTGCAAATAACATATATAGAATTTGATCTCATTAATCTCCAAAAAGTACTTATCAAAAAAGAAAAAATTTATTTTACTAAATTAAGAAAGTATGCCATTCTTTCCTTCTTAGTAACCTGGCTAATAGCTCCACCAGTGTGCAAAGAGCCTCAATTTTCTGATGTGTGAGCCATATTCCCAATCTCACTACTCTTTTTAAATTTTTCATTAGTACTTCAATGTTTCAGTAACAGAGCCCATTGATCCGGTAACATAAACTTAGGAATTATGTTTTCTCTTCGACAGTCACAAAATGTGCTAGAAAGCAACTTTGAAGCTTTAAGCTTGAAGTTCACTTGAACGTCATTCTCGTGTTCGGGAGCCCATACATAATATTTCTGTAATAAAAAATAACTAAATATTTATTGTTCAACAGACTAGAGAATTTAAATGTATATGATGTGAATTTAATTTATATATATTCTTACCTTAAATTCATTGAACATCTGCCCTTGGGTGTTAAGTGGAATCGAACTCCAATTCGGATACACACCATTATAGTGAGTTCCGATGCACTTTAAAATAATCTTTGTCATACCCACATCCGAATGTAAGCTGAAATACGAGTTCATTGACGAAGTAGAGTAAACAAAAAATAATCAATCAATTAAAATATAAATAGATAAATGAAAGATGAAACATAATTAAATCATACTTGTATCCTAATGGCTCGATAAAGAGTCTTCGAAAATTGTCTCTATCGCCTGGTTGAGGACCATGTGCATCTGAGTGCTGGGTGGTAGGAGTATTAGGCTCTGAGCCATTGAACTCAAGATGAAGATTGGAAAGTCCAATTGATCCACTACTAGTATTCAAACTATTGCACTGACTAGCACTAGTTGATGGTATGGTAGACCCAAGACCAAGATGTGAATAGCCCTGCAATGTTTGGTAACCCGAACTAGGTACTACAGTGGGTGTAGATATAGTATAACCAGATTGTGGAGCCACATGAGTAGAGGCATTATGTGACTGGTGTGTCGAGTGAGTAGTTGAAACTGAGGCTCTTTTTGAAATATTAACTCGAGAGGGCTCATCAGATATCACGACCCTAGTGGGCCTTCTCATAGCATTGACCTTAAATTTCTTTTTTGGATTAGCAATTTTTTTTTGATTTACCCTTGTATTTATCTACCATCTATATCAATTAAATATAAAGATTAAAATAAAGTAGTACAAAATAATGTCACAATGTCGAACAAATAAATCAAACAAAGTTATCATAACATAAGGCTTAATCCAAATAGTCTTTCATATGTCGAACAAACGTTAAAACTACTAAAATATAAAGTATACTCAAATATGTATAGCTAAAAATCCACCAACTAAACATACAAATTGTTATTTATCTTTCACCTGGGGCATTTCACTTTAGCTTATGTTTAACTTTTTTGGCTTTTGGAATTGCTTTCAGCTCAAAATAGACAGACTGAGGTGGACAGGAGTTTCCCCAAAATCTATCATTCAAATTGCTTTGGTAATATTATTGAAAACTGTTGCAATGTTGTTCAATTTACAAGTTATATTTCAAAGAAGTGGTAATACTGTCCCTAAACTCTTTTTCTCCATTTCCAGTCACAACACTTAGTTTTTGCAAATTCAATGATCAATAAAGGGAATGTGTGTTCACATGTTTCAGAATATCTACCTACATTACTTAAAAATCGATGTAAGAGGCTTACATTGAACTGTAACTTGTGAGATTGAACTCTTTTCTATGTATCAAACTTTGGAATTCTAAGGATTCTTTGACATGACTCATGAGCTACTTGTCATTAATTGAGCTAAGTGTCAACACTAGATGGACACAAATCGATTTTGCAAGAAAATCAATTTTGTCATCAATAGGATCAACTAGTGTTGGTACTTATGCTTAACAAACACATTATTCCTAAATTAAAGCTTAATATCAACACTAGATGGACACAAATCGATCTTATAAGACGCGTTAAAACTACTAAATAGTCTTTCACAATATCGAACAAAAGTTAAAACTACTAAAATATAAAGTATACTCAAATATGAATAGCTAAAAATCCACCAACTAAACATACAAATTGTTATTCATCCTCTTTGGAAGTTTCTTCATCATCTATCCATTCACATGCATCATCTTCGAAGTTTCTTCCTCATCTATCCATTCATCCTCTTCGAAAGTTTCCTCCTCATCCTCCTCCATATTTGTTGGCATATCTAACTCTTCTCTATTAACTTCTTCTAAAATGTGATCAGGATGCTCCAAATTCATTTCTAACTCAGCATCCACTACTTGATGAACACTTGATATTTCATTTTGATGTGCAACATCCAATTCATTCTCAACTTTCACTCGCCCCATCGGTTTTGTTTTGATTACAACCCATCAATCAGACTTATCCCTACGCAACGGATAAAGAGCACAGTACACTTGCTTAGCATTCTGTGCAATAATAAAAGGATCATAAGCCTCATACTTCCTAGTGTGCTTGACTTCAATGATATTATGTTGCTTAAGCTTCCTCGTACCTCTTGAAGTTGGATCAAACCACTTGCATTGGAAAAGTACTATTATTTTGATTGGCCAACCCGAATACTCCAACTCTACAATCTCCTGTAGGACGCCAAAATAATCAACATTCTCATTTTGATTTCCATCATCACCTTTAACCCAAACACCACCATTATTAGTTTTCTTATTCTTTGACTATTTCTCTGTGGAAAATTTAAAACCATTTACGTTATATTGGGACATTGTGTGAACTGTAATCGGTCCCTAAGAAATATCCTTGAAAAATTGATCAAATGTGGCGGCATTTTCTGAATTGTAGACCTATATATGGTTAGTAAATTAAAAGCAGTGTTAGTAGAAAGAAGAGTACACCAATCTCTTAATAGGTGTATATATTACAACACTTACCCAATTAGTATACCCGTTATAAATGATGGAAACACTTGATCATGACCATATTGGCTAACAAAATAACTGTAGAATCACATTGAAAATACATTTAGGTTCCTTAATAAAATCGGAGTTGAATATATGTTGTTTACATATTTAATTTTCTTACTCTAAGAAGGGTTGGACTTCTGGACAATTCAACAAGACATGAAGCTCTGCAGATTTTTTCTCCTTTTCGATAAGTTTGCGCAATGTACGTTTTTTTGAACCCTTACCCGGTTGGTTGAAGATTGATAATAATTGTACTGCAGGATCATTCCCAATATAATCATGTCGATTAGGTCTGTTTCTCAAACACGACACATAATCATCAAAGTAGTAAGAATAAAAGTGGGATCTTTCTTTAGCTAGATATACTTGAACCATACAGCCCTCCACCCTATGTTTATTCTTAATACCCCTTTTAGACTTGCCAATGCTCCTATAAAATTTTATATTAGATATATAATTTCAAAAGATATATGAACGATTTATGAAATAAGAATAAATATGTTATAGTTACTTACCGCTCAAAAGGATACATCCACCTATATTGCACTGGACCTCCCAGTAGGGCTTCATGAACAAGGTGAATGGGAAGATGTTCCATCACATCAAAGAACCTAGGTGGAAGAATCTTCTCCAACTTATTACTAATAACAACGATATTTTTGGCCATCCGAACCAGATTCTCTACTCTCAATGTGCTGGAACACAAGTCTTTGAAGAACAAACTGATCTCTGTCATTGGTTTCCATATGTTTTCAGGCAATCCACAAAAAGCAATCGAAAGTAATTGTTCCATGAAAATATGATAGGCATGACTTTTCATCCCATGTAATATTTCATGCTCAATGTCAACCCTCTTTCCCAAATTTGAGGCATATCCATCTGGCATTTTCAAGCTTTCCACCCACTCACAAATTTTTCTCTTTTGTTCCATTGTGAATGAATAACTAGCCTTGGGCTTAAGTAAATTGTTGTTGGCAGACTCCTGTAAATGCAACTCCGGTCGTCTACAATGTTCTGGTAAGTCAAGTCTCGCCTTAACATTATCTTTTCTCTTGCCAGTCACATCCATTACAGTGTTGAACAGATTGTCAAAATAATTCTTTTCAATATGCATGACATCAAGATTATGTCTAAGCAAATTATCCTTCCAATAAGGTAACTCCTCTGTTTAGTCCAATTATGTGCAACACCATACCCATCAAATTTGTACGGTGGTTCCTCAGTTACCTTTGGAAAATTTTGAACCCTTTCCTAGATATCATCACCCGTTAGTTTTGGGGGTGGACCATCTCAGTCAGTTTTATTCTTTTTATATGCATATTTCTTTCTCCTAAACTCATGATCAGGTGGCAAGAACCGACGGTGACAATCAAACCATGAATTTTTTCGGCCATGTTTTAATGTGAATGATTTAGTATCTTCCATACAATAGGGACATGCTAACTTTCCAACAGTCATCCATCCAGATAGCATTCCATAGGCAGGAAAATTATTAATAGTCCACATTAAAGTAGCACGCGTGTTTACGAGAAATGTCCCATGTTTCTACCCCCTCAGACCACAACAATTTCAACTCATCAATCAAAGGTTGTAAGTACACATCAATTTTGCTTTTTGGATTACTCGGACCATGAATGACACAATTCAAAAATATATATGGACTTGTCATACACATCTCAGGTGGAAGATTATACGGTGTAATAAACACAGGCCAACAAAAATATGGTGCTGCCCCAACTGAAAAAGGGGTGAAACCATCCGCACACAAACCCAGCCTAACATTCCTTGGTTCAGCGGCAAAATCTGGATAAGTTCTATCAAAATGTTTTCATGCCTCTCCGTCAAATGGATGACACATGACACCAGGTGGCCTTCTATTTTCACGGTGCCATCTCATATGAGGAGCAGAGCTATTTGATGTATACAACCTCTTCAATCTTGGTACAAGAGATAAATAATGCATCGCCTTAATAGTAAGTTTCTTTCCGGTAGAACCAGTCTTATAGCGAGGGTGACTACAAAACTTACAAGACTCTAGATCGACATCCTCCTTATAGTATAACATGCAACCTTTTTCACATCAATCAATTCTTATCGAGGAGAGTCCTAATTTAGACACCAATGCATTTGCTTTGTAATAAGAATAAGGAATCTCTACATTGGGATCAACTAATTCCTTTATCAGATCTATCATAGAGTCCATTGCTCCTTGAGAAATATTATTGTCAGATTTGATACTTAACAATCTAACTAGTTTAGTTTTGACTTAATTCCAACAACTAAATTCACTAACTAACCCACATTATTTATTTTAACTTATTTAAACAACTTTTTAACGTTAACTAGTTTAGTTTTGACTTACTTCCAACAACTAAATTCACAAACTAACCCACATTATTTATTTTAACTTATTTAAACAACATAACAACTTTTTAACGTTAACTAGTTTAGTTTTGACTTAATTCCAACAACTAAATCCACTAACTAAACGACATTATTTATTTTAATTTATTTAAACAACTTAACAACTTTTTAACTTTAACTAGTTTAGTTTTGACTTAATTCCAACAACTAAATTCACTAACTAACCCACAGTATTTATTTTAACTTATTTAAACAACTTAACAACTTTTTGACGTTAACTAGTTTAGTTTTGACTTAATTCCAACAACTAAATTCACTAACTAAACCACATTATTTATTTTAACTTATTTAAACAACATAACAACTTTTTAACTTTACCTAGTTTAGTTTTGACTTAATTCCAACAACTAAATCCACCAACTAAATCAATTTTATCATCTATAGGATCAAATAGTGTTGGTACTTATGCTTAACAAATATATTATTTCTAAATTTAAAGTTAAGTGTCAACACTAGATGGACACAAATCGATCTTGCAAGAAAATCAATTTTGTCATCAATAGGATCAACTAGTGTTGGTACTTA
>NC_064284.1:57837028-57878193 GCF_019186545.1 Solanum stenotomum | reverse complement strand
GTTCATAGGTGGGTTTAGGAAGACCTCTATTGTGTCGTGGTGGTAGTTGTTTGACTGATGGTTCAGGTACAAAATCAGAAACATCAAGAGTTGGCGACGATTGATGTGATATTGGACTAACTTCTCCAATTTCTTGATTTCCAATAGCACCCAAATCTTCTTCTTCAATTTCCTGATTTTCAGCAGTACCCAAATCTGATTCTACCATATCTTGGTTATGTCATATTGCTTGATGTTCACCACCACATAAACTTGATTCATCTACAACCTGGTTACTAGGTCCAGAAAGTATCAATTTTTCATAATTTAGAGACAAAATATCTTTCAAGTCTTCCCCTTGGAGTTTTATTTCATTAGAAAAATACATAGACACTTCATGAAAAACAACATCCATTGTAACAAACATTCGTTGAGTTGGAGGATAAAAATATTTGTACCCTTTTTGATAAGTAGCATATCCCAAAAAAACACACCGCAGTGCACGAGGGGATAGCTTGTCGTGTTGATGCTTACGAAGATATACAAATTCTACACAACCAAAAACACAAGGAGTCAAATTTGAGACTGCCCGTGCAATCACCGCTTCAGCAAGAGCTTGAGATGGTGTTCTAAAGTTAATTCTGCTAGAAGGCACTCGATCAATTAAATATGTTGCACACGTGAGTGCTTCTCCCCAATAACATTGTGCCAAATGAGCTTCAATCAATAGAGCACGAACAACTTCTAACAAATAACGATTTTTTTCTCTCGGCTACCCCATTCTGTTGGGGTGTATTGGGACAAGTAGTTTGATAAGCAATTCATGTGCTTCTAAATATCGCTTTAAGTTCATAGCTGGAATACTCTCCCTCATTGTCACTACGTAGAACTCTTACTTGGGCATTATTTTGAGTGCAAATCATTTTATGAAACTTTTGAAACAACAAATTCACTTCACTTTTGAACTTCATCAAACACACTCAAGTCATTCTAGTACAATCGTCTATAAAAGTAACAAACCAATCCATCTAATGTATTCACATAGGATGTACCCCAAACATCTGGATGTATAATCATAAAAGGAATTGAACTTGTATTCATTCTTGGTGAAAAAGACACACAGTGACTCTTTGAAAGTTCACAGACATCACAAAGGAAATCAAAAACATCAAATTTTGTAAATAACTTAGGAAACAATTTATTAAGATATTCAAAAAAGGCATGTCCCAATCGTTGATGCCATAGCCAAATATCATATTTCCTTGTTTTGTCCTCACAACTAAGCACATCAACGGATAATGCTTGGCGCAACTGATTAGAACTTTTTGACTCCAAATCCAAGTAATACAACTTCTCTCATCTAGTACCATAATCAATCGTCTTCCTCGTCTGGATGTTCTTAAACACACAATAGTCAGGCTAAAACATCACAACACAAGATAGAGTAGTGGTAATTTGAGAAACAGACAAAAGGTTACAATCCAATGATCGATAGAACTACTAAGACACTGTGTAAATTCAAATTATTAATGAGAGACAAGGATCTTTCCCCAATGATAGGTGCCGAAGAACCATCAGCGGTGAAAATATACTTTTTTGACGAGGGTTTAAGGGATGAAACTTGTCTAGAATCAAATGTCATGTGATTTGTAGCTCCGGAATCAATTATCCATGTACTATTAGAAACAAGTGCAGATAAATTTAAAGTCTTACTATTGTTACCTCTCGTTACTACCAAGGTTGTGGATTGTCCAACAACATCATCCTTGGCATTTGTTTCTACAATTGCAGTAGTGGAACTCTTGCTTGTATTTCTCCTTCTTGAATCATGGTTATGATCCCACAATTTCAAAACAATGATCTTTTGTGTGCCCTGATCACAATGAGTACACTTATAAGTGGACTTGTTGATAATCTTAGACCTCATTCGATCTGGTTGATTTTGAGAGAACCGATTTTGATTAGAGCTATATTTTCTCACCATGGCTGCTGCTTTAGATTTTTCAAGATCACCATTCACTGTTGCATGCCAGAAAGATTCACAACGAACCATTGAGTAACATTTTTTAATTCTGGAACAGGATCCTTCCTCAAGATTTCCCCACGAATCTGTTCAAACTCACCCTTCAAACTAGCAAGAAAGATGTGCACCCTTTGTCGTTGGATAGACTTGCGGTAAGAACTGACTTCCTTCTCATTTTCCATGATCACCTTATCACGGCGATCCAACTCACAAAAAATTTCAATCAGTTCTCCATAGTAGGAAGAGAGAGATCTGCCATTTTATTTGGCAGAAAAGGCTTTTTGATTCAAAGTGAAGACTTGTAGTTCATCTGCTCCATCATAGAAGGTTGTTGACAGAGCTTTCCAGATTTCTCGAGCAATAGGTAAGAGAATATATCGCTTTATAATCTCAGGAGACATAGACATCAACAACCACCTCTTAACCTTTTGATTGTTTGTGTACCACTTCTCATATCCTTCATCTTTTTTAGTAGGTGGCTATGTACTCCCACGAACAAACGAGAGTTTCTCTTTTTCAGCAATATACATCTCTATGATTTGAGACCACATATCATAATTTGTTTCATTTAGAATAATCCCTGCATTGAAAGAGGAATTTTCAGATTGAATGATAATCGGGGTAGAGTTGTAAGCATCTTATTTGCCCATGGCGCTGATACCAAGGTCAAATCTTGAACATAATATTTCTTTTGTATTCTATTATTTCTCAAAGGAGGCATGTACATGAATATATAACTACTACTAAGTTACAATATATGGAAAGAATTAATATCTTCCTATTTTACAAAGATTACTAGAATCGACTTCCTATTTGTAAAGATTACAGAATGAAGACCTAAAATATCTCTAATTGAAAATCGATAAATAGAACCAATAACACATAAAAGCAAATCGAACGGACCGATATACACCCCTAATTCCATCCCTCATTCAATAAATTTAAACTTAAGATACTTCAAGTTTTATTCTAGAAAGTATCATCAAATTGAAAAATTACTACTTGTGTATTCAATATGTTGACAACATAAGGTTCTTGATTGATGTTTATTATTTCGCATATCTTTTGGAATTTAGTGGAGATAACAAATATAAAACATAGGAAGTAGGCCACAACTTGTCATCTATAAATATACATATATTTTCACTAACATCCCCATGATATATGCTAACTCATAGGAGGATTTCCTCTTTCTAACTAATATTGTTTCAATTGATCATTCCCAAATTTTCTCACCATACTTCTCAGAAAAGAAAACATGAATTTAAATGAGATTACACAATCCATCAACAACATTGAAATGATTCAATTGTTACCAATCCACAACTCATCATCAATTGATCATGAACCCGCCTTTGTGCCCGTGCCATCAATTCACGAACGGAGTTCCTTGGAGACGATGAGGGAGATGATTTTTCGTATAGCGATGATGCAGCCCAACAAAATTGATCCGGAATCAGTGAAACCACCTAAGAGAAAGAACGTGAAGATATCAAAGGATCCACAGACCGTTGCAGCCAGACATCGGAGGGAAAAAATAAGTCAAAAGTTAAGGATTCTTCAAAGACTTGTTCCTGGAGGAACCAAAATGGACACAGCTTCTATGTTAGATGAGGCTGTCCATTATGTTAAGTTTCTTAAGAAACAACTAAAATCGTTAGGGCAAGCAGTTGCTTGCTCTAACGATAATAATAATAATAGGTCAATGGTTAGTGGATTTAACCAATGGCCTCATGTGGATTATTATTCGAGATCATTGATGAATTCTAATGTGCAAATGCTAAGTTAATTAATTACTACTAATATATGGAAGTGTAAAAGTATCTAGAGTTAATAAACAATCTAAATCATGATTATGTTCACTAATTTTGTACTTTGATTGTAAATATATACTTTCCGTTTACGTATGGAGAAGTATTAATTTCCTTTTTGTATTTAGAAATGTCGACTATCCCAACCTTTATTTTAAATTCAATTACGATTGGACAAAATTAAATAATAAATTATTATAGATTCATCGACTCTTGATTAATCTAAGAGTATATTATTCATCATCATATAACAATTTAATTATTGACTCAATTATTAAAAAAAAAATAACAAGAAGCAAATAAACAGATTTTTGATTAAGCAATTTTACAGATTCAAGAATAAAGTGACCGTAGAAGCTTCCTTTATTTTTAATTTTTCAATTAACTAAGTGGTCTCATGTTTGCGTCACTGGCTTAGCCACATGGTGGTAATTGGACACCCTTTGTCGGAAAAAAATACCGCATATACAAGTAAAATGATACACGAAATGATTAAATAACATATTTTGGACACCCTTAACATAACAAGTTGTTATAGCCAAGTGGTTTCACCTCCTTCAAATGAAGAAGTGTTTGTGTGTTCGAATCTCACTAGTTCTATTTTTTTAAAAGAGTTTTTATTGTGCTATTTCTGGACACCCTTTGTGAAATTCGCGAATTCAAATTTAGTCAGGTTTCAATATGGGTACCGGACACGGGGAAACCAAAGAAAAAAAAAACTAATTATTGTATCAATTTATCAAGTATGGTTCGAGTATGAAGCAATTTTTTAAAAACTATGTTACTAAATTTTCAAAAAAAAAAATCCATAAAGCTAATCATAAGTTTTTTTTCTTCTTTAATTTTGATTTGATAATTACTCGGTCACCAAATTGCCCGTTTTGAGAAGCTAGTCGCAAGAAAGAAGTGAGGATTCGGAAGCATTATGAAACTCTGCTTCTCCCCGAGTGATAAATAGGGACACACCGTGAATTTATTGATAATATTATCTTCAAATACAACTCAACTTAATACTCCCACTAATGTCAACTGTCCGATTAAATCACAAAAGTCATACGTTCATAAGACTTCCTGATCAAAAAATCAAAGTGACGATCAACCATCCACTATCGAGATTCAATTGGATTGGAACAAGACAAGAATGACTCCATGATAACATGATCAATCATCAGACCATATAACAATGAAAACAAAAGGTATATTTATTAGTTCTAGATGAAGCCGTATGGCAGTATAAAATGTTAATGATGATAACAAGTGTCACAAAATGTGGACTCTATAAATAAAAAAATTGTTCATGATTGACTCCAATGACTTGACAATCATGGGTTGCTCCTATTAATGGAAACCAATCAATTTTGTGTAATATGTGGAGGTGTTATACTTTATTCATTATCTTTAATTTATTTTTTCTATTTTTTTATTTTTTTGTGATATAAAAAGTGGAACATTTAGAAATATACTTTTTCTTGAAAAATGGATGCATTGTATTTTGTACTTCAAATTAGATATGTGCAATGCACGTAAATTAGCCTTCTTATCTTGTTTTTTTCTCTCATTTTGTTTTTTTCCAGTCTGTGTTGATTAATTGGGAAAAAAAAGAAAGAATAAGAATAATATTAATTTCTTAGAAGGATTAAAAGGCCTTTATCTCAAGAAGAGGTCGAACTGCCTTTTGAGAAGAAAAAAATTGTTTGTTCTTTAATTTTGAACCATAATTTTGAATTTACATAGAAAAATTGACATTGTATGATAAGTTGGAAAGCCAAATAACATAAGATAACTAATATTTATATAATTGAGACATGATTGTTCATATAGGTACATGTATATATTTGTTTGATTGGATGGTTAGACAACTAGTTTGTCGTCCTTCTTAACTCTAATTCTTGGTATATCAATACATTATTACGGATATAAAAAAAAATAGGATATTTTCATATCAATCGATGGCTAGGATTTATCATCTTCCTAGAGAGGATTTTTTTTATTGTGGAAACATAGGAATCCATCCATTACATGAGGACTTCCAACGAGTAGTAAATTCAAGTCATTCTTAGAGTAGACAATCCGCTTTCGCAAGAAAAAGAAGTGTTGGTATATATATCATAGATTACAGTAAGTTACAATTGAAATTAAAATGAACAAAAGTGAATAAATAAACATTCAGGTTGAAGTACGTACATTTTGTTCTCATTATGGAGATTCAAATATGTTGTTGTATAATTTACACCAATTTAACAGTATATTTCTTAACTTGTCCCCTCAAGAATACAACGTCGTATAACTCAGACTCTGAATTAGTTTAAGAGTCCTAAACTCCAATCAAGACAGTAAGTAGTAAATAGCGAAATTAACAAGAAAATAGTGGATAAGACGCATCTGATTTTTCTTCTTCAGTGCCAAGTATAAAAGGAAAAGAGCTAGCAATAAGACCAAAATCTAGGAGCTAGAGCAGCCATTGAGACAACTTTTCCAGATTAGACCACTTTCGTCTTAGAGTACCGTTAAGCTACCCCGGTTTGTGGGATTAATTGATTGGAAACCCGAGATTCATAATATTTCCTAGGAACAACTTCTATGATGATAGGAATAAAGGCATGATTAGTTCTACAAATCTCACTGCACTAACCATAGTAAAGTACTTTTTCTCGTCATACCGAAATAAAGGTCTGATTTAAACGACCCGGTACAACATCACATTTGACACCTAAGGAAGGTACAACCCAACTATGAGGTACATCATCAAATATTACAATAAAACATATATGACTCTTTACTGGTAAAACCACTCTATTGTCGATTTGAATTAAAGAATTAGGAATCAATAAAATCTACCCAAATAGGATTCGAACCTACGACCAATCAGTTAACAACTGACCATTCTACCAGTGAGCTATATACTGAGGAACATCACGAGATTCGAAGCGCTAACTATATGAAGGAAGGATACAGAGTTGATCCTTGCACCGAACTTTAAGCGTTTGTTGACCCTTCTTTGGTCTTTTGAAACGGGGAGGAACTTCAAATGAAACTATTTTAGAGTAGAAAAGTCAAGATAATGAGCGCTCCACTCGCCAAGCGGGCCATGGGAGAAGCTGACAAGTGCTTGGTAAGCCAGCAACCCAGTGAACTGGTGGGGAACTCAAAGAAAAGGGGGCACACTAAGCAAGTACGAGAAATTGACCCGCTCCGCTTTCTCAAAAGTAAGGACCACTACGGGAGGTCAAACCATGGATCTATGTAACTAGGAAGGGAAGAGGAAAAAAAGATCATTTCTTCCTAGTGTATAAGTAAAATCTATTCATAGTTGGTCAGTCGCCCTCGAAGGCTTCTCGCTTTTCATGAATGAGATTGTCCTCGGGCTGAGGAGTGTCCCCGTAAGTTCATTGAGTTGTTTATATAAGCATGTGGTCCTCTTTCATAATGTCCTTTGTGCCGACCAATAGCGGGATGCTACTTATGAGCTAGTTAGGGACATGTTTTGATCACTCCACAACGATTATGTGATTAACCAAGTCTGCATTATGTCTCCCCTCCTTTATCCATTGCTTCCCCTCGCCAGTTACTCGTGATCGATCAGGATTTCGTCCATTGTCCAAGATTTTTCATTGTTTCCCTCCGTCTCTTTTTTTCATCCATGCGACTTTCCAGATTTTATATTGAACGCATGGCGTAGCTAGGATCCTTCAAATTCTATGAACATCCTTCTTAGTAGCAGGGTACGGAGAAAGAATAAGGAAGGTTATTTCACTATATTTTTTACTAGGGACAAGGCCTACGACAAGAGTGACACCAAAGGGATATTAAATTAATAAAATTGGGATATGGATTAAATATAATGAAATAGAGCCACTTTGAATTCTTTTTGAAATCTCATCTTTTTTCTTGTTAATTTCTCACATATACAAGCTCAAACTACAACCAAGAAGATGGAAGTTGTCTATTTGTAGTCACTCTCTTATATTCTATGATAGAATAAGCATAGCAGGAAGCTTTCAATTCTCGCTTGGCATGAATCGCCGAACCTTCACTTTGGAATAGTAAAGCTTTGAAAAATGCATAATTTATTAAGTGAAATACGCTAACTGAATAGTTAGAGATGTCGCGGCTAAGACAGAAAGAGAAATGTAAAGAGTTGATCGATCTACTACTTCTTAAATGCCTTGAATTACTAAAGACTGGAATGGCGTTTTAGGCGCTGAGCGAGCAAGGTCTCTTCATTCTTTTCGGTTTATTCACGTGATGTGTCAAGAGATGGTCGTCTCCTATCCCATTCCAGTGGGGGACCTGCTCATCGATCGTCGCTCTGTTGCGTCTAGCCCATCCTCTAGGTACCTTTGGAAGCCAAGGAGACTTGCATAATATTTTATAATTTTTTGGGGAAATCTATAGCATCCATGTGCTAATGTGTAATGTGTTGTCTGGTTGCCCTTTTATTGATTTTGACGATTGGATCTCCCTATGAATGAAAAAGGGGTGCTTCGAATCGAGATTAACCACTAGTGAAAGGGCAAAAATAAGAGGGGAGGACAAAGGAAAGAGTGATGCCTACATTAATGCGTCTTCGCCCTTTAAGTGACATGGGGGTAAGCCGCTCCAAGCCGAAAGCGATGAATTCTTTAGTAAAGGCATGGCTTAATACCACTTAGGATGGGAGGTTTTTCAACTACTATTATAGCTCGTACAATCTTGAGGAATTGAGACTAGTCTAATAAGTTGCTAGCCTAGTGCTACTCCTCCACAGAAGACTTGCTAGAATAGCTACCACCCTTTCTCTTGACTTTCTTTTACCAAAAAAACCTCGCGTATGAAGCTCTCGAATTAAATACGGATCAATTAAACGACTTCTGAAATCACCGGAAGGATCAAAATCACATTCGTAGGCCGACAATTTTTTTGGATAGGTCAAATTTATCGATGAAAACTCCTTGCTCAAGTGAGTAAGAACTACGACCTACAGTGTGTAGGATTTCAACCACAAATCTCCACTAAAATCTCAAGAGCAACGTTTCAAATTACAACTTAGCAATCTAATGGGCTAACTCTAGTACCTCAACTCCATAGTTCACTTAAACTGTTCTAACTACTCTCCAGCAAGTCAAACCCGCTTCCTGTTACAAACTTCACCCATACAACTACTCATTTCAATCTAGAAATTATTATAACTCAATAATAACCCTAAAACTGTAACAACCCGAACTGTCGTTAATTAGGAAACAAAAAACTTCAAAAAAAACTGGGGTCACTGTCCCGTCAGAGTGGGATAGATGTCGCTAGGGAGACAACTCTCTAGCGGGATAAGTAGCCGCCATAGTGGGATGGGCGAGACAGAATGTAAATAATGCAAAGTCTGATTTTCTTCTTTTTTCCAAAACACCTAAAAGATGCATGAATCACCCCAGAAACCCTCCACTAATAATTTCCTCGTTTATTTTTTCTTCTCATATTTTTTATATAATAAAAGATTAAAAAAAATATGTGTCAATTATCAAATAAAATAAACAAATATGTAAATGACAAAAGGTACTCCATTTTGGATGAATAACATTCACAATTGAAAAAAATGATCAGAAAATTGAACGAAAACTTAGGAAAATGAGAAATAGAAAAGGTTGATGGGAAAGAAAATAAAAAAAGAGGACTAGGGATAAAAAGTACGACAGAGACAATGAAAGAGCTAGGCCCACATATTTTTTTATTCAAAAATAATTCCTTACATGTCAAATTATAGAATGCCTCTCTCATCATAAAATTTTTCGCAAACAAAACAAAAAAAATCATGGCATTTAGCTAAAAGGTGTATCCCACACAATATATATATATATATTTACAACTATGACCCACTACATGTATATTTTTTCACAGGAATCGAACATAAAATCAGACTATAAGCTTAAAAAAAGGCGAAATGGTCTGGTGGACCCTTGTTCTTGTATGTGTTTGTATTGTGGATCATTCTACTTATTTTTTTGTCATCTTAACCCCTGAACTCATCAAAACACAATATTTTAAACACATTTTTTACTACTCAACTGTGTGTGTATCACAAATGTCTGACACGTAATTTTAAAAATAATTATAAAATGACTCGTATGATTATAAAATGAAACATGTATATATGGTCACTCCATGTCATTTTTTCTTTTATTATATTTAATTAATATACCTACACTTTCTCTTTCCAATTTTTATTTCTCTTTGCCATAGCCGTCTCAATCCCCACAATCTCACTTTATCACTTTTTCTTATCTTCCTTACCCTTTTCCTTTTTCCAACCTCTTCTATTCTTTTCATTGAAGTAAAAAATGTTGGTACGATTTCTGGTTGTTCACAATCTCGTCGGAGTTCGGTGTTGATTTTGGGTTTTGTTGAATTGGGGTTTTGGTGGTGACCGGTGGCGCTAAGGAAAAGTGGGGGTCTATTGGGTGGTCTGATTGTTTCTAGTTGTTCACAACTGGCGGCGTTGTGAAAGTCGAGACTTATTGGCGGAGTTAGTTTGGGGTTTTTGTTGTTGTTGTTGTTGTTGTTGTTGGTTCTCTTTTATAGTTGTTGGTTGAAGCTTGTCGGAGATGATGAGAACGAAGGTAGTTTGGTCGGAGAAGGTGAGGAGGACGAGAAGAAGGCATCATAAGTTTGGGTTTGGTTTGGAACTGAAACAAGGGATCAATGTCAAAAATTATTTGAGTTTTTTTGTTTGATTTTCAACTTATCTAGGTAGGTTTTCCAATTTATTTTCGAATTTATTTGTTGTTTAGTTTGGATTTTATCTCTATTTGTATCTTTGTTTGATTTTGGGGTTTTAATCGATTACATTGATTTTGTTGAAATTTTTTGGGGATTTTGCATTTTTGTGCCTAATGTTAGTGTAAGATATTTTGGTAGTAGTGTTATGTCTTCCATGGCGTGTTTCATAAGAAAGAGAGTTGAATAATAACAAGAAACGATACAGAAGAAATTTGGGGGAAGAAGATCGAAAAAGAGGCCAAGAAAACCTCAAATTTTGTCCAACAATGGTGTTAGATGCAAATAGAAAGATGATGGTTTTATAAAGCCCTAATGTGATTGTTAGACCCTTTTCCAAGGGTCTCACGCTTATAATAGGTGTGTGTCACACGCTCTTTGATATTAACTGTCACATAGGATGACAAGTCAAAAATAGTCTTTAAAATATTGTGTTTTGATAAGTTCAGAGGTTCAGATGACAAAGGAGCAAGTAGAAGGGTTCATAGTACAAACACATATAAGTATAAAAGTCCACCAGACCATTTCGCCTAAAAAAACAGTGAACTCGCAATCTACAATGAACAAAACTTAGGAAAATGAGAAATAAAAAAGGTTGATGGAAAAGAAAATGAAAAAAGAGGACTATGGATAAAATGTACGACTGAGACAATGAAAGAGTTAGGCCCACACATTTTTTTTTATACAAAATAATTCCTCACATGTCATGTTTTAGAATGTCTTTTCCACCATAAAAATTTTCGCAAACAAAACAAAAAGAATCATGGCATTTAGCAAAAAGGTGTATCCCACATAAATATATATATATATATATAATTAACAACTATGACCCACTACATGTATATTTTTTCACAGGAAAAAATCAAACTATAAGCTTAAAAAAAAACCGTGAGCTCGCAATCTACCGTGAACAAAATTTAAACAGGAGTATGGAAACAATCACAAAATCAAGCCAACATCATAAACTTTAGTTTAAAAGACTATACAGTAATAAAAAAAAACATAAGATAAAAACAAACAAAGTGCAGAAATGAGAGTGGTTAATTAAACCAAGTTTACCGGAGAAGTTAGGAATGCGGCTGGATCTGAAAATTGAGACAGGAACTCCGCCGGAAATGGAGTTCAAAGTTCGGGGTTTCTCGGAGTGGTGGTGCGAGCTCAAAGCTGTTGGGTTAGTTGTAGCAGCCAAAACACAAAAAATGAATATTAATAAAAGTAACAAATAAAATGAATATTAACAAATGTAACGAATAAAATAAATGACATATAAAAAATACAATTTAACATAAAAGAATGATTTAATTAAAGACACGATATTCACAACATATACAATTAATTGTGACAAAAAATAATGTAATTAAAATTAATTGATAAAAAACCTGAAATTTTGAGAAATACGGATGAATATCGATAAACTTATTTAAAATTATTAAAAATGTATTTTGAACTATTGAATAAATAAAACTTAAAAATTACGAATTTTGAAAATGTTAGACCAAAATTGGGTGTCAATACTTAGTATTTTAATTTGATATAAACACTAATTATACTCCACTCAATACTTCACCAATTTAGCTGAAGAGAGACTATTATTTTAATAAGAAAGTACTTCACTAATTTAATTAAAGGGAGACTATTATGCATAATGAAGATGAGCTCTATATTGATCCATCACTTAGTAAAACAATATTTTTTACTCCAGAGTCAGTAGTAGTCTCATATTTGACTATGAGTGCTTAAGGGAAACAAAATATTATAACGACCCATTTCATCATTGTTTAAAAGGCACCTTGTGCGAAAACATTTTTTTAAAAATATGTTGTCAATTTAAAATTGAAATAAGACGATGAAAATTTTTAAAAATTTAAAGTTGATCTGAATTGACATCATCATGTCATAGCGGAAATATTCTCGCGATGATGGGCCACTATACCGTTGTGCAGCCGCTATAACGAGCTTGACGAGATCCTTAATCTTTTCTTTTTGCACAACTTCAATTTCAAAACACTATCATAACTATATTACATATGAAATTTGAATTTTGAAAGATTGCATTTTTCTTTTAAAACACATAATGACTACATATTACTTATTGGTATATCATATGATTATGAAACTTTTGCTCTTGATAAATACATTAGTTTTATATATATATATATTAAAAGGATTTAATATTTTAAAAATAGTTGTTAGTGTTATACTAACGAAATTTGCAAAACACAAAGTTTATGGAAGAAGTTGCGTCTGACTTCTTGGACTAGATATGCGATGATACGAACTTTTGTAATAACGTATATCTACCCTACATTTTCTGGCCTTTTCCCACTCAATTTTCTGTTAAATATATTTTCTCTCCTTTCAAAGGGAAAAACTGAAGCAATTACAATAATGCAAATAATGAATGCACGTAAAATTGCATTGAATAATTTTGTTGGATATGAGTAACGAAATGGTAGGAGGAATTATTTAAAGAAAAAAGATAATTTATTATTTTTAGCATAAAGTTATGAGGAAAACAGATGAAATTGACTTGGTTATTTAGGGGCAATTTGATAGTGTGTATAAGAATAATGTTAAATAGAGTATATTTGTAATGGTTGTATTAGCCATGAATGTATTAGTTATGTCTGCATTAGTTATTCATAGATTATTTGGTTTGATGCATTAAAAATAACATCCATTGCATAAAAAAAATTAATTTACAAAGATACCCTCCACTATTATGATGGAAAAAATGTAAAAAGGGATTTGAGGGTCAATTAAATCTTTAATTAAGTTAATATATGTATTAAAATCATTGCATTATTAATACCTAGAAATTCATGATATTAATAATGCACACCTTAATATACATTAGAGTGTATAACTAATGTAAATATTAGGTATAAATAGAAGGTACTAGTTTTCATACGTACAAAAATACAAATCACGAGCTTAAATAGGAAAGGTCCCATACGGCACGCCAGGCGATGTTCCTTTGCTTCCCAAAAAGCAGCGAGATAGCAGTGGACATGGCAGTCCTCCTGTTCCACTCTTCTCTGCCCAATTTCATACTTCTTCTTCTCGTTCATTTTCCGTTCGAAAACGCTTGTCTTGCTCGTCGTCGTCAACTTCCATGGAACATCATGAATCAAAATTCAAGGAATTTCCTTATGTATCTGTTCCGCATAGAGAGTTAATGGTGGAACTTGTATCGACTATGGAGAATCTTTACTTCCTTGCTCATGTGCAGTATTTTGAGAATGAGTCTGCTACTGCTCACGCTTTTCTCTATGTCAGATCTGGAAATTCCTCTTCTCAGGTACTCTCTCAATTGATTCTACTACTTATTACCTATTCATTCATTTCTGCACTTGTGCCAATTTATCTCTGTTATGAAAAACGAAAAGCGCAAAAAAACTTTAAAGTAGGCTGCGACTTTGACCTTAAAATACTCGTGAAGACGTTTTCATTGTTACAATCGTTTGGCCATAGTTTTTCCAAATAATATTTGGAAGAAAATTTGACAAATAGTATTTTTTTCATACAATTTGTCATTATTTGGCAAATAACCCAAATTCTCAAATACTAGAAAAAATTAATATTTGGGCCAAATCTCATTACTTGGAATCTTTTAAAAATTTAAATTCTATATCAAACTTTCATCTTTTGCAAAATCATCCTCTATATTAGTTGTTTGTGTTGTATTACATTATTTTTTACGTAAACACCAAAGTAGTAATGGAATATTCAGTGAAGTGATGATATGGTTATTGATGAAAAAATGATAAACAATCGACTCAGGATAATAAAGTCATGTGCGTTGTCTACTTCACGATGTATGAAATGATGCTTGTTGCACTCACTCCGAACTATCATATTGCGCCAGTGTCATGGACACTAGTTGTTATTTGTTGCAATGAAGATTCAATTGACTTGTAATACAAACTTATGGTTAGTTTTGATAATTTTTAAAACTTATGGGTATAAATCATATTTTCTAAAAAAGTGAAATATGTTTTCCAAATACTATGGTCAAACACATGGTGAAATTTCACTCAAATTCTAACACAAAAATATTTGAATATTTATGGCCAAACACTAGCTTAATTGCGGTTATTTCCTTTTAACTGTTCCGACACTTAATTGAGGGGGCCTTATAACACCAAATAATGACAATGATGAAATCATTTTTCTTTAAAGTGTGATATAGTGGTCAATAAAGTAGTCGAGAGCTATGAGGTCTCGAGTTCAAATCTTGTGGAGATAAAAATATATATATATTAGGTAATTCTTTTTATCAGTCCTAGCCTTACGGAATAAAGTTACCTAATACTTGATGTCAGTGGATGTTGGCAAGTATTTAATTCTGTTTGTGATTTAATGTTCTGTTTCAACGTCAATATTTTTGCCTTTCTAAATTTCGACAAGTTGATTTCATGCTTGGTAGTTGGGTTCACTGCAACTTACCCACAGGCGGACTGTTGAATATTACAAGCCTTTCAGCATATTTGAGACCTTCAACTGATGCACCAAACTTCTAATTAATTGAAGTTATCCGCTGCAGTCCAACAACTCTCATCTTCATTCTTGATCTACCTCCGCGAAAGGACCTTGTCCAGCCAATATCCTGATTACCTCAAGACCTTTTATGAGGAAATGCAATTAGACAAGCAGAGACAACTTCTCGAGAAGCTACCAGAGGTAAAGCCTTATTTCTCTTCGTCTCTATATATTCGAGCCCTTTTCTCTCCATCAGCTATCTTGGTTTCTGTAGTTTATGAAGAAGAAGAATTATCCTTGATAGTCTAAAATCTCTCACTCAATATTCTTATTGATGTGTTGAACTTTATAGAGTACAATCCTATCTATATATATACAGTGCTTCTTGAATAGTTAGTTAGAAATCTTAACTAACTAATAGAACTACTAACTTATAACTTTCCGAACTTGACTTGTCCTCTTTAGTTTTGCTTACTAACATTAACACTTCCCCTCAAGCTTGGAAGTGAAAATATGTTCTGAACTCCAAGCTTGGAACTGAGCAGTTGATGTTGAACTTTGGTCTGTCCTTTGGTGAGCATGTCAGCTGGTTGTTCATGTGTAGGAGTGTATTTGGAACATATTATTCCTTGTACAATTTTTTTCCCTTATGAAATGACAATCTATCTCAATATGCTTTGTTCTCTCATGGTACACTGGATTGGCAACTAACAAAATTGCTGCTTTGCTATCTGTACACACATCTACAGGCTTCTGCACTTCAAATCCCCAAGTCCTTTAGTGAACCCAACATCCAAATAATTTCAGTTACAATTGTAGTTATATTTCTATACTTACTCAACTTCTGCTGAACTTCTAGACATAGTAGATTGTTTCTTAGATTTCCAAGTGACCACTGAGTTACCAAACTTGATAAAATAGCCTGTTACAAACTTCCTTGTAAGAGGACAAGATGCCCAGTCAGCATCACAAAATGTTGTAAACTTGTTGTCTGGATTGCTAGATAACAATATCCCTTGACCAGGCTGGCCTTTAATGTACCTAACAATCCTTAAAGATGCTTCCATATGAGTTTTTTTAGGTTGTTGTAGAAACTGACTCAATGTTTGTACTCCAAATGCAATGTCAGGCCTTGTCATTGTAAGATATAGTAGCTTTCCTATCAATCTCTGATAGATGTTTTGATCAGCTAGAGGATCTTCTTTGTCATTTTCTGAATTGACATAATCATCATATTGCTTTGAAGTTAGCTTGTTATTGTTGTCAATAGGAGTCACTGCAGGTTTTGCATTTCCCAACCTTGTTTCAGAAATAAGTTCAAATACATATTTTCTCTGATGCATCACTATGCCTTTACTTGACCTGACAAACTCAATCCCTAAGAAAAACCTGAGCTCACCTAGATCCTTCATTTTGAATGTTTGGTTCAGTTTATCTTTTGTTTCTTCAATAAGCTAAACACTACTTCATGTAATTAACATATCATCAACATATATAAGAACAAACACTGAACCTGTTGATGTTTGCTTGATGAATAAGGAGTGATCATGTTCACTTTGCTTGAACTGAAACCTTAGCAATGCCTCAAACAGCTTTGCATTCCACTGTTTGGGAGCTTGTTTCAACCCATAGAGGAATTTATTGAGTCTACATACTTTATTCTCCCCTGACTCTCAAATCCCTATGGTAACTGCGTATAGATTTCATCTGCTAAATCTCCCTGAAGGAATGCATTGAATACATCTATTTGATGGATCTGCCAGTGTTGTGCAACAATAGCCAAGACAGTCCTGATAGTCTTCATTTTGACAACAGGACTAAAGGTTTCTTGGTAATCTATGCCTTCTTTTTGGCTATACCCCTTTGCCACTAGCCTTGCTTTAAACCTTTCAACATCTCCATTAGCCTTGTACTTAACTTTAAATATCCATCTGCATCCAATAGGTGTTTTACCCTCTGATAGCTCAACTATTTCCCAAGTATGATTTTCTTGCAGTGCCTTGATCTCAGCAACCATTGCTTTAGTCCATTTAGGACCAGATGTTGCCTCCTTGTAGGACTGTGGTTCTGCAACACTTGACATCTTTGCCAAATATGTTTGATAGACTGGGTTAATGTTGTCATATGACAGATATTTGTCCAGACTATATGGTCCCTCATGAATGTTTAGAGACGCAAAGTCTTTTAACCACAAAGGTGGTTTAGTTCCTCTTCTTGATCTTCTCACTTCTGTTTGAGACAGTTGTTCTGTTTGTATTTCAGTTGGTGGTTCCTCTGATGGTTGTAAGCCTGTTGCAGCCTCCACCTCCACACTCTCAAATTGTTCTTGATCCAATATATCACCTTGAGTATGTTGATGTGAGTGTGTTGCTATTGGAACCCCTTCCAACTCATCAACCGCATGATTGACACCATTGTACGTAAAGATAGGAACTGTCTCTGTGGACTTCAGTTTGAATGGAAACACATCTTCTTGGAATACTACATCTCTGTTAACCAAGAAAACATTACTAGTTAGATCATATAACAAATATCCTTTTTGAGTTTCAGCATATCCTAAAAATACACAAGCTGTGGACCTAGGCTTCAATTTGTCAGTTTCATTTACTTTCTTTGCAAAACATAGGCAACCTAACACCCTTAATTGATGTAAAGAAGGTTGTTTGTTATACAGTTTTTCAAAAGGAGATATATTACCAATTACACTACTAGGCATTCTGTTAATAATATACACTGTAGCTTTAACACACAACCCCCAAAACATCACAAGAATATTTGCTTGAAACCTTATGGCTCTTGTTACCTCTAAAATATGCTTGTGCTTCCTTTCAGCTATTCCATTTTGTTGGGGTGTATAAGCACATGAAGTTTGGTGTATTATCCCTAGTTCTTTGAACATTTCACTACAAATGTATTAACAAACTCAATACCATTATCACATCTTATAACCTTTACTTGCTTATTAAACTGTGATCTGATGTAAGTTAAGTAAGTTTTCAGTATAGCACACACATCAGACTTCATTCTTAGTAAGAACACCCAAGTCATTCTAGAATAATCATCTACAACAGTTAAGAACTACTTAAAACCATCAAAAGTAGATCTTTTATAAGGACCCCATGCATCCATATGTAACAAATCAAAGTTGTTCAAGCTATTAGATGTACTTATAGGAAAAGGACTTCTAGCTTGTTTGGCACAAGGACATATAGTACAGTTGCTTATGGATTTTGTAATATCCGCCAAACTAAGATTTAACAACTTTTTAAGTACTGAACTAGAACTATGACCAAGTCTTTTATGAAGTAACTGAACATCAATTTGTACAATATGTTTATCACTAAGCTCAGAATGTCTGGCTGACAACACAACATCTTTTTTATCTATTTTGTTGGCTAGAATGTACAATCCTTCATCCTCTCTACCTATCATCTTCACCTTTTCACTGAAGAGTTCCTGAAACAAGCAGAAGTCAAGAAAAAAAGAAGTTGAACAGTTCAATTCCTTGGTTAGCTTAGCAACAGACAACAAATTAAATTTGAATTGAGGAATGTAGAATACTCCTGACACTTTGTTTGTCCCATCTAATATGCTAGAACCTAGATGAGTAACTAAAGCTTTATCCCCATTAGGAAGATGCACTTTCTTTGGATTATCAACTTTAGAGATGGACTGGTTTGATAAAAGACTCAGATAAGACACCACATGATTGTGTCCCCTGTATCTATTATCCAACATGTATTTTGACTTTGAATTCTTTGATTAGAGTTCATACCTACTGCATTTACACAATGTGGAACCTCTGACTTCTTGTCAAGAAGTTGCAAGACCTGATTATACTGCTCTCTAGTCAATGTACAGGACTCTAGTTGGTTTTGATTTGGTGGCTTAATCTCTGCATCACACCTCAACTATCCACTTCCTGTATCACTATAACTGCCTCTAGCACTCGACCTTACACCATCCTCAGATCTTGATCTCACACCATCATCAAATTCACCAGTGACATTATATGCAGAACTACTCACCCCTCTCTTTTTTAACTTAAAATCATGTGGATATCCAATAATCTTGTAACAAGTTTCCTTGGTATGACCTTTGACCTTGCAAAAATCACACACCAGATTATACCCCTTCTTGAACTTATTCTAAGTTCCACTAGTTCTTAAATACATGACAACATCAAACGATCCTTGTATACTAGCTGGACCAGTACCTAACACTCCTGCATTTGTTGCAACTGATCTTTGACTCTCATCACTTAGAATCATAGAATATGTCTGATTAACACTAGGCACTGGTTTCAACATCAAAATCTGACTTCTTGCCTGCAGATAGGAGTCATTCAGCCCAATGAGGAACTGAAACAATTTCAGACTTTGTAGATGCACCCCATATTCTTTTGATCCCTCACACGAACATCCTGGGACTGGGACTAGAGCTTCAAACTCTTCCCACAACCCTTTGAGTTTAGAGTAGTATACAGAAACAGAACTGGTGCCTTGACTTAAGGTGGCAATTTCTTTATGAAGATTAAATGTTCTTGATCCATCCACCTTGTTGAATCTTTCGAACAAGTCATCCCAAACAACTTTAGCATTTGAAGCATACATTATGCCTCATAACAAGCTCTTTGAAACAGAATTCATGATCCAAGACAGAACTATGGCATTGACTCTTTCCCAATTGTCCTCTAGCCCTGGAAACATTTCCTTTTTACAAGATTCATCAACCATTTCCAGTTTGTTTCTTCCTAGCAACGCAATCTTCATTGACCTGAACCAAATCGAATAATTTTCCACTCTAGTTAACTGAAACGAAATTATAAGTATCCCACTTACATCAGAAGAGTGCAAGAACAATGTAACGATTCGAGAGCACCCCCTAGTCGTTACCGGCGTATTCGACCTCGAAGAGGTCTTATACAAGCCCTTAGCATTCATCATAACATGTATCATAAAATAAAATCACGGAAAATTTAAAACTTTTACTTTGAAAGTTCAACTTCACTTCATATATGAAAAATAGAATCTAACTTCGTCACAATGCACCATCTAGACATAGAAGTATCGAAAATGGGACTTAGCCCTTACATTAATAAGAAGTCTTGCAAATAGGAAGTACAACAATGTCTTTCAACATAAGCAAAGAACTAAACATAGAAGCTAGATCATACTCATTTATCGCAGTGGTCTCAAAAACCCAATTATCGTATTTAAGAAAAAGAGATAGGGTCTTGTCCTCGGACTTGAGGACTCACCAACTTGGGGAAGCAACTCCAAGTGTCTTGAGAAGTAAGCTTGAATCCTCAATGGCCCGAACCTAAATGTTTGGGAAAAGGGAGAAAATATGGGTTAGTACAACACACATACTAAATATGGCTACTATGCATAAAAACCATTGAAACATGCATAAAAGGACATTTTATTCAAAACATGCCTTTTGCCAAGTAAATCCAATATGCACACAAATTAAGTATCATAGTCCAAACCAACATAATATCATCCCAACATGTAGACAGCCCAAGCAATACTAGTGCAATGCAAAGAATAGAACCTTATAACCCTATTCAAAGCCAAGCATCACATTAAGCAACCTACTTCATGCATACATTCATAAGATTATATTTCATGATAACTTACCACATTCATAATGATCATACATAGCATAGCTTCAACATACATAAGTCATAGTAATCATAATCATAAGAGAACACTACTACAACCATCTCTTAGGATCCCACAAGTGCAATGTGCAAGAGAAGTCCCATACCCTCCCATACACTATGTAGAAACCTTTAAGAAAGCCCAAGTAAGAGTTCACACCTTTCATACCTTCATTTACTTTTACATTAGGGAAATATTGCAATAACTAACATAGACCATGAGAGCTACATGGAATCCAGTGTTCTACTCCCATACCGGAAAGAGAGGGTTAACACTTGCCTAAGGTGTAACAGATCGTACATAGCTATCTAGGTGGATCCACTAAGCTAGAGTTCTACGTGGGCAAATAGTTAAGGGTCAAGGAGATTGCTTCTAGAAACCCTAACTTACTAAACGTGGAGGTTTCCATCTCATGAGACAACACATACCGTATGTAATCCAGACTTGCTAAACGTGAGGAAACCCATGTGTGGAGCCGGACTTACTAAACGTGAGACCCCCATCTCATTTACATGCCCTTTCGGTGCTAAGCATCTAATTCCCTTTAGTAATCATCTTTAGTCATCACATAAGTTCACATTAGCCTTTGCTATACTCTTATGTAGACATCTTACCATATTAGCTCATATGTGTTCATAAGTGAGTAACAATCTTTTCACTTTAGAGACACTTAGCAAGTGAGTAAACCTTTCACTTTACATTACACTACAATCATGAGAACTACATTTCAATCATATAACAATCATACCATAATATACATACATACTTCATAGCTAATTCAAGTGTAGAGGGTTAAGGATGAAGAAACTAGGTCATTAGCACCACAATAACACATTAGGTATAACATCATTACAATCTAAGTAATTCACCTTTCATACTTGAGTTCAAAAAAGAACCAACCTTCATACCTTCTTGCCCTTTGTGGGATATCCATACTTCAATTACCAAGAAATTCATAACCAATACATAATACAAGGTAATTCATGAAGTAATAACATAGTCAGCATCAATATAAGCAATTGACATATTCCCTTCATAGCCTTCAAGGCTTCATTCAAAGACTCAACCCTAATTTCATAGAAATTATACATAACCTAGGGTAGAATCATCATACAAACATGAATTACATGACATCACATTCAATTCATAGCCTTCAATCAATATCCAACACAAACTAGGGTTAGAATTAGGAAAATAAGGAGAAACGTGGGTCTCATGGGGAATTCTTCAAGAAACCACCAATACAACATAAATTCATCCATAATTGTTTATATAACATCAATCAAAGTAAGTTTATAACATCAATTTCACTTTAAAAAGAAGACCCACGTTTTTGGATTGAAACCTAGAAATTGGAGATTTTGAAATTCATCTTGAAGGGGCCTCTTGGGGAAAGGAATCCCAAGAGTGATAAGCAATCATACCTTATTGACGAATTAACCACGAAAATTCGAGTTGAAACCTTGGAGAGTTGGTCTTCTTCTTGAAGCTCTAATCTTCTTCAATAGAGTTCTTGAGAAGAGAGAGAGTAGAGAGAAGGAGGAACTTTAGGTTTAGATCTTTGGGGTTTTGTGTTTGAGTGATAAAAGTGAGGTAAATTGACTTAAAAATCATTATATACACGTCCCCTAAAGCACCCTAAATACCCCTCACTTAAATGGACTCTTTAGTGAAGTAAAAATAGATTTCTGAATTTCTGCATTTTCGTCGCGAACTTGAGCTGTTCCCTGAAGATATTTGGAATTAAATTTTGAGACAGTAGAGTCCGCGATACGACCACGTCGCGAACTGACTTTTTGCTCTTTGGGAGAGCAAGTGCGCGACGCGCCTCTATTCCCTCTAAGTGCAATTTGCAAGCTGCCTTGGCAGCTTGCTTGGCTAAGGTTGGGGTCCTCCTCGAGGCCCCTTAGGGTGGCCCCAGGGAGTCGTATTCGAACGTTTTAACCCTAGGAACATATATGTACCTATTTTAAACCTTTTCACCGGATTATACCATCATACGACACTCCTAAACCTGTCCAAAACCTAAGGACACACTAGAACACACTCTTCTCTAGTTTTCGAACGTCGTGATCGTTTCTTGACGTTTAGACTTTTACTCTTCCAAACCAAGTCAATTACATTAGTTTAGGTTTCTAAACATCATTTTAACTATTTTTAAGTCATTATTCATAAGGTGAGGCTCTAACTTAAGTCATAGAATTTCCGGGGTGTTACAAACAATTGGTGATTGTGATCAATAGTAGCTACAGCTCCTCCATTGGTACTCGTGGCTTGACCTTGAGAATCAGAAGAATTCGGTGCCATTTCTTGAACCAACTTCGAACCTTTGAATCTGTATTAATGTCAATTGAGAAAAACTTGCGGAATTCCAGAATCAAGCAATGAATATCTTGCTTGAAAGCTCTGATACCATGTAGTTTATGAAGACTAGATTGAAAAAGAAGAAGAAAGAGAATAAGAAGCAGGAGAAGATAAAGAGGAAGAAGAAGACACAATCTCTTAAGAAGTAGAATTATCCTTAAGAGTCTAAAATCTCTCAATATTCTTATTGATGTGTTGAACTTTACAGAGTACAATCCTATCTATATATATACAGTGCTTCTTGAATAGTTAGTTAGAAATCTTAACTAAATAATGGAACTACTAACTTATAACTTTCCGAACATGACTTGTCCTCTTTAGTTTTGCTTACTAACATTAACAGTTTCTATAGAAACCAAACCTTCCCAGGCCATTCACATTGATGAGATTATTCAGGATCACATAAGTCTTGTTGCTAAGGTAATGCTGGATACATGGTTGGATCTGTGTGCTTGTACTGAGAGAAGATTGACAGATCGATGATGAAAGTGCAGATTTAGCTAAGAGGGATCGAATAATTAAGAATAAGATTATCGAGATAGATCTTGAATCAAGCTTCCCTAGGCTTTTTGGGCAAGAAGTACGTAGCAAACCAGGTTTTAGGAATACTAAGGAAAATCTACAACAGTTGAATTTCTTGCTCCTGCTGTTGTTTGATTGTGATTATTGTATGTAATCTTTATAATTTTTTTTAAGGGGTCGTTTGGTAGAGTGTATTAGAAAAAATAATGCATGTACTAGTCTTGTGTATTACTAGTATCTTGTTTGATACTCTTTTTCAACCAAGCATTAGTTATACACTCTATTGTGTATTAAGGTGTGCATTGTTAATATCATGGATTTTTAGGTATTAACAATGCAATGGTTTTAATGCATGCATTAACATGATAAAAGAATCAATTGCCCCTCAAAATCTTTGTTTACATCTTTTCCACCATAAAGTGAAGGGTATTTTTGTAAATAATTTTTTTAATGCAATACATACTATTTTTAATGCATTAAACCAAATTATGCATTAAAATAATCTATGTATAATTAATGTAAGCATAACTAATACATGCATTGCTAATACAATCATTAATAATATACTCTATTTAATATTATTCTTATAGACTCTGCCATACGACTTAAAAAGATGTAAATTGGGAGTAACTATATAAGTTGCATTCTTCTATTTGGCTCCTCCCTAGAGTTTTTGTCATGCTGTGTGTTGATAGGGTGAAACTTGCTAAATCAATGATTTGATTACTAATAAATTAATAACTTTTTTTCGATTTAGGTTATTGGTTTTGATTCAGTTTTGAACTGTCTTAGATCTTACCATAGAATTCAAATCAATGAAGCTAGTGCTTCACTTCAACAAATATAGAACTCGAATCGAACACACATTAGATGCATTGGAGAGATAATTTTTAATTAATTTCATTTTGGTTTGATAAATTGACAAGTAATTTAAGATAACTATTTATAATAAGATGAACAATTAATATGAGATGAAGGGAGTAATAAACCATTTTTCCAATTGGAAGGAATTGAGGATTTAGACCCACAAAATAAAGGTATACTTAAGTTTGACAAAGCATTATAAACATTTCTAAGTTGGGATAAATAAAATATAAAGTTGTGAGAGATAAATTATTTGGAGAATCCAACTAATTAAGAAAAGTAATTGATCGCGGGACCAAAAATGAAACATTCAAAAGTAATTGGCCATTTAAGGCAATATTAACAAGTTAGCAACACTGTACTATTTCCCTTCACTTTTAATTGTCATAATTTTCTTTTTTTAGTTAAACTATAAAAAATTTGACTAACAGTTTACTATATATTTTTTCATCATATTGATATACAAAAAAATGCAATTTATAGTACGTTTCATCTAGTTTTTTAATATCTAAATTTTTTGTTTCAAATATCAAATTAAGGTAATCTAATTTAACTTAGTCAAATTAACTTTTAAAAAATGCAACATAACAAATAAAAGTGAACAGAGAGTTACAAATAAAATAATCTAATAGGTAACTGAATTCAAAGGCACATATATCCTGAGAAGCGAATTATTTTTACAATTTTTTAAGAAAACATCAATTAAGATGAGTTTATTTGACTATATCAGTCTTTATTTATAGAAGATATAATTTCACTTCATTAAAATATTTGTAATCTTAAAAAAAAACAAAACAATTATTGTTAAGAATAAAAGAGTCAATTTTCTAAATGTTCACCTAAGTTGATAGAATTGTCTTGAAATATCATTTATATTTCATTTAGAACCAAAATATTACTTAACTATCATTATTTTCTTCCAAATAAACTTAACACTTCAAAAGTTTTACACTCTCCTAGTTGGCATGCCATGTCATTGAACCCTTTTTCTTTAAAAATAGACTTATTTAATTCATCAAACTCATTTAACTTAAAAGGGGAAGAATTTAAGTTCGTTGAAAACTACCTCAGTCTAGTTCTCAAATCAAGAACAATAATGATAAATAAAGGATTGAAAGGGTCGGAAGGTACCCAGTAGTTGAGCTAATCAGAGAAGACCATCGGAGCTGAAGAGAAGAGGAAAGGAAGGGGTCGAGTTGTATCTGCACAATCGGAGCTTACGCCGGCCGGAGAAGACCACTCAATCGACGTCCAATGTGCTGAAAATTTGTATTGAAGAAGAAGAGAGAGCTGGACTTTGTTTCAACATATAATTTTTGTTTCCTAATACGTATATAGGCCATTTGGCTCCTTTAGGTTTGCATATTGTAATTGGATTTATCCCTTTTATTATCCATTTTTATGGAAAATTACGCGGTTAAGCAAACTTATACTACTTAATTACTCGTCATAGCTATAGTTTGCTATAATTACCACTCACGACTAACATTAACCATTAATTACATGGGCTGACTTCGAGTTGTATAATTAGCCACGTTTGTATACTTAGCCACATTTATATAATTCGCAACTAACAATTCTTTGTTTGATTTGTATTTATATACGATGGTTTGTATTTGTATATGACCATGATTTCCTTTGGTTTTTCAGTTTTGTCACCATATATATATTCAATCTTTTTGTGTATAGCTTTTTAAAGTTTGTATAAACGTGTAGTTGTCTCTCTCCTCCATCTCCCAATCTCACTCGCCTCTTTCCTCCTTCTCTCAATCTCGCTTGACATATATACTAATACATATGTATAATACACAATTATCTAACCAATATACATATACAACTCGCCTCTCTCGCTCGTCTCTCTCCTCCCTCTCCCAATCTCGCTCACCACTCTCCTCCGTATAACATATAGCTACGAATGATAATTAACAAATTATAGCTATGAAGCGTAATTAGGCTATTTTTGAGTGGCTATATGCGAAAGTTTCTTTTTAGTATTTTATGGTCTATATGGGCCAATTTAAGTTTTTTTTTAAATGTAGTAATAAATTTGATAAAATATAATAAATTTCGTAGATATAATTGATAAATTAAGAACTGCATTTGAAGTAAAAATAAATTTATATTGGTGAAAATAATCGTTATATGAGATATAAACGATTTAAAAAGTAATGATATTAATTATAAATTTTATTTACATATAAAACAAACGACTAGTAAATATATAAAAATTAAACTTGGTTGTTTTACAAAAATATAAATTTGTTGACCAATTTTTGTATTCCAAATCATGATTTTTGGGAAATTTGACATTTATCTCATAATATAAAATCACAAAATGAAATAAACATGAAATTACATATTGAAACACTAATATGAAATTGCATGGTTAAACACCAATTTCCATATGATGATATGAAATCGCATGGCTAAACAGCTACATCTTCATATATATAAAAATTCAAACGACGACGTTAGATAGAAAAGAAGTCCCACACGCACGTGGCGTTCCTTTTCTTCCCAAAAAGCAGCGAGATAGGAGTGGACATGGCAGTCCTCCTGCTATGGCCGTTCCACTCTTCTCTGCCCAATTTCACACTTCAATTCTCACACAACCACTTCCCTCTTCTCGCTCTTTTTCCGTCGGAAAACGCTTGTCTTGCTCGTCGTCGTCAACTTCCATGGAACATCATGAATCGAAATTCAAGGAATTTCCTTATGCAGCTGTTCCGCATAGAGAGTTAATGGTGGAACTTGTATCGACTGTGGAGAATCGTCTTGGAGAATCTCTACTTCCTTGTACTCTGCCTTCTCATGTGCAGTATTTTGAGAATGAATCTGCTACTGCTCATGCTTCTCTCTATGTCAGATCTGGAAATTCCTCTTCTCAGGTACTCTCCGACTGATTCTACTACTTATTACCAATTCATTCATTTCTGCACTTGTGCCAATTATATGTATTAGAGTATGATATAGGAATTACTTCCTGTTGGATGTTTTGTTGAATTAGTAGATAGGAATGGGTTACATCTATGTTATAAAAGCTTCTATGGAAACTCAAGCGGATAATCCAATTCAGGCAACTATATTTAGCAAGACTGAGATTCGAGTGAATATACTCCTTCTCATCCCATTTTATCTTAATTTTGTGTTGTTGCATCACAATGTTATGAAAAACGAAAAGCGCAAAAAAACTTTAAAGTAGGCTGGGACTTTAAGCCTGAAATACAAATAAAGCTTGAGCTTTAATGAAAAAAGACACAATAGGGAAAAATACAAATATATTATATGTATCCAAGACTAATAAATATAAGCATGAATGACAAATATATGGACAAAGAAATTGATCTTTTTATAATAAAGTGTGATACCAATAGCTTAGAACCCTTATTCGCAAGGAAAAGATTGTCTTAGGGACTTAATGACGACAATGAAGTGCACATTAAGCGAGGCAAAGTGCTCAACATGTTTTGAGCCTTGCTTCCGGGATTGAGCATTCTTAAAGCACACCTTTGACAACATTGTTGCATCACTCCTACGTGAGACCAAAAAAATGCGCCAAGAATTTTCTCCTAATACCCGATATATTTAGCATACATAGTAAAAAGGCCAATCAACAAAAGCACAATTCGTAATGGATTAACTCTTCTGTATAAGCCAAATCCACTAAAATTAGATGACAAGATCTAGCTTTATCAATCATTATTCTATAGTACATAATAATGTTCTTGTTTTCTTTATCAACTTCACCATGTACAAGATAACAGTGACATCATTCATATTGAAATGCCAAATACTTAATTGTATAATGTGCTGATGGGAGTTAAGAAGATCAGCAGTATTTGTATTACTCTGTGAATCCGTGGTTTTCTCCATCCAATGAAGTCAGACAAGATCTTTATCAAATCTGTTTTTTTTTAGCTAATTTCAAATTTAGTATTTCTTGTTCAAGCCATATATCTTGCCCTTTCTAGTAAATAACAATCTTAAAATTCCTTTTAATTGGACATGGCTCTAAGAAAGGTGTTTGGATTATAGCTTATTTTAAGTAGCTTTTGGCTTTTAAGTTCCTTTTTATTTTTGAGGTGTTTGGGAAAGACAAAAAGTGCTTTTAAGCACTTATTTTTAGGCGAAAATAGTACAAAAATAAGTTAAAAACCAAAAATTGGGCACGACCAACTTATGACTTTTAGCTTTTAGCTTATAAGCTACTTAAAAAAAGTCAATCCAAACACCCCCTCTGTAGATGAAAAAAAAGCATCCTAATTCTATAATAGGTTATTATATGGGTTGTTAGTATTCAAAATGTTAACTTTCTCAAAAAAAAAAAAATGATATAAGCCAAATGGCAAATGTAAAAATAGGCCCTTAAAGCAATGTTGTGTCTCCTTTTGAGTTTTAAGTCTATCAATGGATTCTGGTGTCTAGAGTCTAAAGGGCACGTTTTGAAAGCCAATAAACAAAAGGGGTTGTCATAAAAATCACATACCAAAAGGGGTTGTTTGTGAATTGTACTGCAAACTGCCATATTTTTCACGGATGACCCCTAACGTCCATTTGTTACATTTAAAAAATATAAAACAAACGCAATTCGTGAAATGTGCTGCGAATTCCCACTAATTTTTTAATAGTTTGTAGCATGTTCTGTGAACTGCATCTCAACTAGTTTTGCTGTGATCTTGTCAAAGTAGTTTGATCTCTGCTTGTTGCCCCTCCCTTAGCTTGAGGAGCTGTAAGGGGAAAATTCTTATGATCTGCAATCTCTCCTTCTCACATAAGCTTTCCCAACTTCAATATCTGGTGGCACTGAGTTCCCATCTGAATAGGTGCCGAGGTAGTTTGTGAACTAGTATCTAAACTGGAACAATAGAAGTTTCTTGCTTTGGTTTAAAATTCAGTGTGCATCTCAGGAATTTCATAGTGTATGACCCAATGTGAATGAATGACTTGAAAATATGTCATTGAAGTCTGTTTTGTTACAGAAAATCAATGTAAACAGTGCTGTAGTCGTAGTATGCAATCTTGACTCTTCCTTTCAATTGAAATTGACTCACAAAAATTTTCCTTAGTTCTTTCATAGTAGGTTCCTTTGATGAATTTACCCACAATAGTCATTTGCAATTATTGGCCGAATTCACGAAATAGTCATCAGCAGAGAAAAATATGGTTGGCTTACCGAGATGAGTCTCATGCCTGATTTCAATAGGAGCTTCGGCGGTTGAGGCAATCGCCAAATCAGCTTGAACCTTTCTGCGAAGGTTGGTTTCGATGGAGCAACACCCTTACCTTTCCCTGCTAAATTGGGATTTTTCTGTTGGAGTTGAATATTGGGGTTTCTGATCTGGGCTTGAAAGATTGGTTATAGCAGGATTTTTATCAGTGGCAGTAGGGTTATGATTAGTTTCATTGATGTTGGTCGCGGCAACCGATTTCAATTTTGAAGAGGGTGTGTCGAAATCTGAGGACATTTTTGGCTGAGGAGGTGTATGATTTTGGTGGGTGGATTTCGAATGGGCAGTGTTTTCCTGTTGAGGTGTTGCGTGGTGATCGGAAAAAGAGTAGGCTGAGTGTTAATGGCATCTTGGAGGTTCTGGAGAATTGTTGGGGGCAAGCTTTAGGAGCTTATTACTGTCCATGTGTTGTTCCTCTGAAGGATTGGAAGATATAGGGGATGATGTTTTTTTGTTGTTGTGATTGTTGGTGCTAGAAGGAGTTGATTTTGGTGAGTTTGGGATTTCTCGGGTGGATTGGTTCAAACTAGCAATTGGGGGTTGTAGGAGAGTAGGTGTGTTTTGCTGAGTTGTCGGTGTAGGAGAGGCTGCAGTTGGTTGAGATGAGTATGGATTGTGGATGTATAACTAGTGTTTTAGGTGGGTTCCGATGCACCATTTGGGTGTTTGCTGAAAAGATCAATAGATCTTCATATAGAGAAGCTAGAGAGAATATGCATCCAAAATTGACCAACCAATCTAACAGCTCGATTCAAGAATTATCCTTGTGCATAATTTGTAGTTTACTGCATTTCTGCTAGTTGCGTTCACCCGATATCTTCTTGGGGAAGTTATACATAAGGACTGCAAAAGCATCATGGAGATAGCAAGTAGGAAGTCTAATTAGTTCATCAATCTAATCTTCCTATGCTTGTTCATTCTTGAATTTGGATCTGGCTTCTGTTCATTTATTCTTGTCCAGTTCCATTCCTCTGCTTATAGTTGGTAGTTCCACTGAGAGTTCTTTGACAAATCTTGTTTCTCTTTGAGATTTAATGTTCTTTTTCTAACGCGTATAATAAAAGATAAACTGGGAACACATAGTTAACGATTTCAACTTTCTCATCAGGAGTATATGCAAGGTTAATATTTTTGCCTTTTCTAAATTGTGACAGGTTGATTTCATACTTGGTAGTTGGGTTCACTGCAACCTACCCACAGGCGGAGCGTTGAATATTACAAGCCTTTCAGCATATTTGAGGCCTTCAACTGATGCACCAAACTTCTTAATTGAAGTTATCCGCAGCAGTCCAACAACTCTCATCCTTATTCTTGATCTACCTCCGCGAAAGGACCTTGTCCAACATCCTGATTACCTCAAGACCTTTTATGAGGAAACACAATTAGACAAGCAGAGACAACTTCTCGAGAAATTACCTGAGGTAAAGCCTTATTTCTCTTCGTCTCTATATATTCGATCCCTAGTCTCTCCATCGGCTATCTTGGTTTCTATAGAAACCGAACCTTCCCAGGCCATTCGCATTGATGAGATTATTCAGGATCACATAAGTCCTGTTGCTAAGGTAATGCTGGATACATGGTTGGATCTGTGTGCTTGTACTAAGAGAAGATTGACAGATGATGAAAGTGCAGATCTGGTTAAGAGGGATCAAATAATTAAGAATAAGACTATCGAGATAGATCTTCAATCAAGCTTCCCTAGGCTTTTCGGGCAAGAATTAGCGAACCAGGTTTTAGGAGTACTAAGGGAAATCTACAACAGTTGAATTTCTTGCTCCTGCTGCTGTTTTATTGTGTGATTATTGTATGTAATCTTTATAATTCTTCAACATATAATACACTTAAAAAGATGTAAATTGAGAGTAACTATAAAAGTTGCATTCTTCTATTTGGCTCCTCCCTTAGAGTTCTTGTCATGCTGTGTGTTCTTAACCAACTCACTTTACTTAACCTGTTTTATGGTGGATGCTTTTCAATGTGCTTTATCATATGCCACTTTGTAAAGGGACATATGCACTTTTGCCCATATTTTGTGTTGCTTGTTAAATTCTCGTCTCTCGTAGCCATACGTTTATATTTTCATATCGTTATATACTTTTAAGTTTTTGTTTGGACATGACGTCAGTTTCTAAGGAGCGTATGCCTTACTAGGCATAAGTTCAATTGTTAAAAGATAAAAATTAAAGATCAACCCAATTAAAGGGAAAAACGTGCAACTTTATGTTTGTAAAGATGTTATATTTGGTCACAATATGTTGGCAGCACTTGACCTCTTAAAACCGTTACAAAAATTGTTTAAATCAATAATTTCATTACTAATTTCATTTTGGTTTGATAAATTGGCAAGTAATTTAAGACAACCATTTATAATAAAGTGGACAATTAATATGAGATGAAGGGAGTAATAAACCATTTTCCCAATTGGATGGAATTGATGATTTAGGCAAAAAAAAAAAAGAAGAAGGAATACTTACTTAAAGTTTGACAAAGCATTATAAACATTCCTAAATTGGGATAAAATATAAAGCTGTGAGTGATAAATTATTTGGAGAATCCAACTAATTAATGAAAGTAATTAATTGCGGGACCAAAAATGAAACACTGAAAAGGAGCAGCCCATTTTAGGCAATATTAACAAGTCAGCAGCACGGTAATAAATAAAGTAATTTAGTACCCTCTGTCCTTAATTATTTGTCCACTTTTTCTTTTTTAGTTATTTCTAATTAGTTGTTCATTTTGACAAATCAAGAAAGGATAATTTTTTTTACCTATTATATCCTCAATTAATTACTTTGAAAAATGTTTAACTTCTTGAAAACCTTAAGTTTTTAATTCATCAACTTCATAATTAATAGAGAAAAAAATGATAAACTCACCATATCAATCATTGTTTTATTAATAGGTATGTCAATTCAAAAATGAACAAATAATTAGGGAGATATGTTGGGCTATTGCCCATATTCCAGCCAAAGACCCATGGCCTAATCCTACTTGAAAAAAGATTGGAATTATTCTCTTTATTTGGTTTCCAATTCTATTAGGAAAAGGATTGGAATAGTAATCCTATTTGGAGTTTGTTTTGGCTTTGTAAGGAAAAGCACAACTCTATAAATAGAGGATGGTCTTGAGATAACAATTTAGATTGCTCATTAGTATTGTCTTTGAAAGACATTAGGGCATAAGAGAAGTTTTTTGAGAGAGCTTTCAACAAGAGATAAGAGAGAAGAAAAAGGATTTTTTTGCTGCAATCTTTTATTTCGATCAGCAACCTTCAGATCGTATTTTCCGATTAACTAACCGTTGGATCGGGCTGAAATTTGTACTGAGTGTTCCTGACATCTTGACGGTTGATTTGAACGGTGAAGATCGGATTCTGAAGTCAGAAAGATCCTGTTTTAGGTCCCGAACAGCAGCTGGATTTGGGTGGTGTTTCTTTCTATTTATCTTTTGTTGGTGTAGCTACTGTTTGTTCTCTTTTGGCACTTGTTGTGTAGCCATTAGAAGAATAATTGTAACTCTCTTATTGTTATAGTGAAGCAATTCAGATCTTGTCGATCCCGTGGTGGTTACCTTCGTTTTGAAGGATTTTTCCACGTTAAACTTGGTGTTCTTTATTTTAGATTTTCGTTTTCATCTTTTCGTCACAACAAGTGGTATTAGAGCAAGGTTCTCTATATGGGGGGAATATGAGCAAGATGGTATGTCTAAACGGAAGAAACTACAACATATGGAAAAGCAAGATGAAAGATCTATTGTTCGTGAAAAAGATGCATCTTCCCGTTTTTGCTGCTCATACACCTGAGACTGTGACCGATGAAAATTGGGATTTCGAGCACCAACAAGTATGTGGATATATAAGACAATGGGTTGAAGATAATGTTCGCAACCATATTGTGAATGAGACACATGCTAGAACATTGTGGGAAAAGTTGGAGACGCTTTATGCTTCAAAAACTGACAATAACAAGTTGTTTTTGCTAAAGCAATTGATGACCTTTAAATACAAGGAGGGCAATCCTATTCTTGATCACATAACTGATTTTCAAGGTGTTTTTGATCAACTATCAGGAATGGGTGTTAATTTTGATGATGAAATATAAGGACTTTGGCTTCTTAATACTCTACCGGATTCTTGGGAAACTCTCTGTGTCTCTTTAACAAATTCTGCTCCTGGTGGTAAGGAGACTATGGAATATGCAAAAAGTGGTGTGTTGAATGAAGAAGTTAGAAGAAAATCTCAAGGCACATCCTCACATTCAGATGTTTTGTACACAAAAGATCAAGGGAGAGATAAGACAAGAGATCAGAAAAGTAGAGGTAAAAGTAGAAGCAGGTCAAGATTCAGGAATCCAAATATTATATGCCATCATTGTGGAAAGAAAGGACATATTAGAAGATTTTGCAAACAATTGAAGCAAGATCTTAAAGAAGGGAAGAAGGAAGAAAATAATAGAAACAATGTTGTTGCTGTTGTTCGAGATGACCTTCTTTTTGCTTGTGATAAAGACGTCATCAATTTTGTATCTCAAGATACAAGTTGGATAGTAGATTTTGGAGCTACATCAAATGTCACACCAAGAAAAGACTTCTTTGCATCTTATACTTCTGTTAACTCTGAGGTGTTGAAGATGGGTAATGCTGGTGAGGTTAAGGTATTTGGTGTTAGCACTGTTTGTTTGAAAACCAACACTGGTTCAACGTTAGTCCTTCAGAATGTCAAGCATGCTCCAGACATTCCCTTCTCTGTAGGACAACTAGATGATGATGGCTATCATAATGACTTGTTCAATGGCCAATGGAAGCTCACCAAAGGCTCATTGATTGTAGCTCGAGGAAGAAAGCATTTAAATTTATACGTGACACAAGGATCGATTCTTGGAGACTCTATAAATTTGGTGGAAAGCGAGACTTTATTAGAATTGTGGCACAAGAGGCTTAGTCATATGAGTGAGAGGAGGATCACCTGTTTGGCTAAGAAGAATTTGCTTGCTGGTGTGAAACAAGCAAAAGTAAAAAAATGTGTTCAATGCTTAGCTGGGAAACAGAAAAAAGTTTCTTTTCACAATCATCCTCCTTCAAGAAAGTCTGAGCTACTGGAGCTAGTACACTTTGATTTGTGTGGTCCTTTTAAAGTGAAGTAAAAAAATGGTGCGCTTTACTTTGCAACTTTCATTGATGATCATTCTCGCAAGATTTGGGTATATCCTTTAAAATCCAAAGATCAAGTACTTGATGTGTTTAAGGAGTTTCAAGCCTTATCTGAGAGATAAACGGGAAAGAAATTAAAATGTATTCGCACTGATAATGGTGGTGAGTATATTGGTCCCTTTGATAACTACTGCAAATCGCAAGGAAATCGTCATCAGAAGACTCCTCCAAAAACTCCTCAATTAAATGGGCCTGGCAGAAAGGATGAACAAAACTTTAGTTGAGAGAGTTAGATGCGTGCTTTCAGAGGCTAAACTTCAAAATTCATTTTGGGCTGAAGCACTTAACATTGTTGCTTGTGTTATCAATTTGTCTCCTGCTGTTGCTTTGGATGGTGATGTTCCAAATAAAGTTTGGTTTGGTAAGGATGTTTCTTATGATCACTTGAAAGTGTTTGGTTGTAAAGCTTGTGTGCATGTTCCAAAAAATGAGATGTCAAAATTGGATGTTAAAACTAAGCAGTGCATCTTCATTGGTTATGATCAAGATGAGTTTGGATATCGCTTTTATGATCTAATTGATAAGAAGCTCATTAGAAGTCGTGATGATGTGTTCTTTGAAGATCAAACTNTTGGATATCGCTTTTATGATCCAATTGATAAGAAGCTCATTAGAAGTCGTGATGCTGTGTTCTTTGAAGATCAAACTATTGAAGATATTGACAAGGTTGAGAAACCAGATTCTCAGATTGATGAGAGCTTAGTTGATGTTGATCCAGTTCCTATTATTGATACATCTTTTGCACATGAAGGAACCCAAGATAATGATCTAGATAATGATCAGGGTGTAGAACCTATAGATGTTCCTATTGGTGATGTTGTGGTTGATCATCAACCAACTAATGCTGAGATGACAAATTTGGATGCTCCAGAAACCTCTTGTAGAAGATCCACTAGAGAGAAGCGAAGCTCAACACGTTATTCTCCTAATGAGTATATCCTTTTGACTGACATGGGAGAACCTGAAGGTTATAATGAAGTCATGCTAAATACTCATAGAGATAGGTGGGTAGAAGTCATGGAAGACGAGATGAAGTCACTTTACGAGAATGACACATATGAGCTAGTGGAGTTACCGAAAGGTAATAAAGTTTTAACAAATAAATGGATCTTTAGATTAAAGCAAGAGAAACATACATCTGCACCTAGATACAAGGCTAGGTTAGTTGTCAAAGGTTTTGGTCAAAGAAAGGGAATTAACTTTGATGAAATTTTCTCTCCAGTTGTGAAAATGTCCTCTATTCGTATGGTTCTAGCTTTAGCCGCAAGTCTAGATTTAGAGGTTGAGCAGATGGATGTCAAGACTGCCTTTCTTCATGGTGATTTAGAAGATGAGATCTACATGGAGCAACCTGAAGGCTTCATAGTTAAAGGAAAAGAAAATCATGCTTGCAAATTGAGAAAGAACTTGTATGGCTTGAAACAAGCTCCAAGGCAATGGTACTTGAAGTTTGAATCTGTCATTGAAAATCAGGGATACAAGAAAACTTCTTCAGATTATTGTGTATTCTTTCAGAAGTTCTCTGATGATGATTTTATTATCTTACTACTTTATGTGGATGATGTGCTAATTGTTGGCAAAAATAAATCTAGAATTGTAATCCTTAAGAAAGAGTTAAGCAAATCGTTTGCGATGAAGGACTTGGGGCCAGCAAAAAAGATCTTAGGCATACAAATTCATCGAGATAGACACAAGAAGGAGTTATCACTATCCTAGAAGGAGTATATTGCGAAAGTACTCAAGAGGTTCAACATGATAGAGACAAAAGTGGTTAGTACACCTCTTGCTAAACACTTTAAGTTGAGTACGACCCAAAATCCATCTACTAATGAAGAGAAGAATGAGATGTCAAGTATTCCATACTCTTCCGCGGTTGGTAGTTTGATGTATGCTATGATTTGTACTAGACCAGATATTGCACATGCTGTTGGTACCATTTGCAGATTTCTATCCAATCCTGGAAAAGAACATTGGGCTGCAGTGAAATGGATACTAAGATATTTGAAGAGTACTTCATATATGGAGTTGTGCTTTGGTAGTGGCAAGTTTGAACTTGTATGCTACACAAACTCTGATTTGGGAGGAAATCTTAATAACTCAAAATCCACTTCTGGTTATTTGATCACTTTTGGAGGTGGAGCTATTTCTTGGCAATCAAGACTTCAGAAGTGCATAGCTTTATCTACCATAGAAGCTGAATATATTGCCATCACTGAAGGTGCCAAAGAATTGCTTTGGATGAAGGATTTATCAAAGATCTTGATTTTGAACAATCAAGGTTTGTCTTATTTTGTGATAATCAAAGTGTTATTTATCTCACCAAGCATTCTACCTTTCATTCTAAGTCCAAGCATATTAGTAGAAAATATCATTGGATTAGAATGACCTTGGAGGAGAAATTATTTGAGGTTGAGAAGATACACACTGATGACAATCCTTCAGATATGCTTACAAAAGTGGTGATTGTAGACAAGCATGAGTTTTGTAAAAGTGCGGCAAGCATGAAGCCTGTTAAGAGTTCCTCCACTTGAAGTCCATTTGGCCCCTTGGCTGGAGGGGGAGTTTGTTGGGCTATTGCTCGTGTTCCAGCCAAAGGCCCATGGCCTAATCCTACTTGAAAAAAGATTGAAATTATTCTCTTTATTTGGTTTCCAATTCTATTAGGAAAAAGATTGGAATATTAATCCTATTTGGAGTTCGTTTTGGCTTTGTAAGGAAAAGCACAACTCTATAAATAGAGGATGGTCTTGAGATAACAATTTAGATTGCTCATTAGTATTGTCTTTGAAAGACATTAGGACATAAGAGAAGTTTTTGAGAGAGCTTTCAACAAGAGATAAGAGACAAGAAAAAGGGTTCTTTTGTTGCAGTCTTTTATTCCGACCAGCAACCTTCAGATCGTGTTTTCCGATTAACTAACCGTTGGATCGGGCTGAAATTTGTACTGAGTGTTCCTGACATCTTGTCGGTTGATTTGAACGGTGAAGATCGGATTCTGAAGTCAGAAAGATCCTGTTTTAGGTTCCGAACAGCAGCTAGGTTTAGGTGGTGTTTCTTTCTATTTATCTTTTGTTGGTGTAGCTACTGTTTGTTCTCTTTTGGCACTTGTTGTGTAGCCATTAGAAGAATAATTGTAACTCTCTTATTGTTATAGTGAAGCCATTCGGGTCTTGTCGATCCCGTGGTGGTTACCTTCGTTTTGAAGGATTTTTCCACGTTAAACTTGGTGTTCTTTATTTTAGATTTTCGTTTTCATCTTTTCGTCACAACAAGATATAGTAGGTAACTGAATTCAGGGGTACATATCCAGAGAGCTTCTTTGTTAATGATTTTCTCAATCTCATATAATAATACTTCATCTGTCGCAAATTATCTATCGTGTTATTTTTCTTATATATTTTTAAGAAAACATCAATTATGATAAATTTATTTGACTATCTCAATCTTTATTTATGGAAAGATATAATATCACTTCATTAAATATTAACTTTATTAAAATATTTGTAATCTTCAAAAAAATAAATAATTATTGTTAAGAATAAAATAACTAACTTAGCTATATAGGAATACTTACAAGTATAGAGAACATAGAGTAGAATCAGGACCAGTACCCCAAATAAGAAAGTCTAGTTCACCAGATCCAAGAAGAATTATTACCTAGTACTAAATGACAATTTAAATATATTTTTTTTCTTATTATTACTCTTGTCAAATAATACTCGTCTATTATTGATTTTGCACACTTTTTAAGAAACTATAAATAGAAGAGTAATTTAATTATATCATCCTTTGAATATAACAAATCTAATGTCTTCAAAAATGCAATAGAACAATGATTATAATTAATAATAACGGTAAATTAGGAACTAAGTGCAAAATTATCCATTAATTTTATAAGGAGGACAAGTATTATTGGATATTAAAAAATAATATAGTGGACAACTATTATTAAACGGAGAAAGAGTACCAACTTTTCCCCATTGTAGCAAGTTACTTACCGCAATTGTATGACTTACCAAATATGGAATATGTAATATAAAAGTTACCTCATGTAGTCATGTTGTAAGAACTTATTTATTTATTAATATTATTTTTTATTCTAATCATTTAGATTTAGTCATTAATTATGTTATTTTTCAAAACAATATGTTCTTACGAACTTGTCCACTCATTTTCACAAAAGTTACTAACTAATTAACTATCTTTTCAAACACATATTTTTACTAAATTTGAAATATAGTAACAAAAAAAAAGTAACAGCCGAAAATGCTCAACTTTCAATGCTAACTCTTTTTCACTTAAAAATGTAATAATTAAAAAACGAAAAAACTATCTAATTACATAAATATTATAACATATCTTTCTCTATAGTTTGAGATAATTATATGTTGTCTCACTAATTAATAATTTCATATCAAATTTCAAGTCAAATACATCTAGACGCATATATTTTTAATACCAGATATACTCTGAAATACGAATAATAAAAAGAGAGGGATGAGCGATATAGAAAAGAGATGAGTGAGAGAGTCATTGTATCATAGATACACACGAATCACATTAAATATATGTATCTGGGGTACAAGATACATATATCTAGAATATCAGATATATTCTGAAATACATATACATATGGAGTGAGGCAAGCGGGAGTGGGAGAGAGGAGAGCGGGAGAGTTAATATATCCCAAATACACATGAATCCACTTGAATATAGTGTATCTAAAAAATATAATTTTGATATCTTGTAACTCAAACACAAATGATAATTTCAAAAACTCACAAAAAAAACACATTGTTAATTCTTAAACTAACGAGATACATGTTATTTACCCATAAAAAATCATTAAGAAGCTTTGATTCGACCCAATCCAAAGTCCAAAACTCATATGAAGAAAGTAAATATCTTTTGTATTGATGACACTATATTTTTCCTTTTCCCTTCTATTTTTAACATGTTTTATTCAAAACCGCAGTTAATAGTTTTTCAGCCTCCTTTCTCCTAGTCCTTAGGCTTCCTACCCCCTCTTTTCCTTCACAACCTTAGGTGGGGGACATCACCACCTCCTACAACATCAAATATTTAGATTCTCAATCAATATAAATCATAATTTTACTATTAGAATCTTTAAATATTTTGAAATGAAATTTATATATTTATAAACTACGTAAAAAGTACTATAAGTCACAATAATTAATAATTCAAAATATTAAAAGAATCTATGAAAAACTTAGGGTTAAAGATAAACTTGTTTGAATCTAAAAATCTGAAAAGTGCCACACAAAATGGGACGGAGAAAGTATGTAATAAAACTTACTGATAAATTTTAAAAATCGTCAATATATATTAAGCAATTTTTTTTTTCATGCTTCTAGATGCACATTGCTCACCCTAGATTTCTTGCATCAATTTAGTAAATACATGTTATATGTTTCATATATATTTTTATTAGTATTATATTATTAATTTATATATTTTTTTATGATAATTATGATTTAATTATAATAAATTAGCATATTTATAATATAAACAATTACATGTGTGGATAAATATTTTAACAAATGCAACCAATATATAGATCTCTAAATATGTCCATCTCTTGCCTCTACTATTTCCACCTTCTTATCATAAGTTATTTTTAACATTATAATTAATGCACTATACTACTTGGCTTGGCTTTCGTACATATACTATTTTTAACGGGATAAAGGTCTGAAAAATACTTCAATTTTGGTCGGATTTGTTGTTGCGAAACTAAACTTTCATGAGGACCTATTACCTCCCTAGACTATTTAATACCGTATTTTAAACATATATATTTGCCCACGTGGACATAAAAAATAATGCAAAATTATAAATAGTAATGTGTCTACGTGGGCACATATATACCTTTAAAATACACTATTAAATGGTTTAGGGGGTAAAAAATACGGTATTAAATAGTCTAGGGGGGTAATAGGTCCTTATGAAAGTTTAGTATCGCAATAGCAAATCCGACCAAAGTTGGGGTATTTTTCAGACCCTTATCCCTACATAAACTACTACAGTACTACTGTTAGTAATGGTAGTACAATCTGATTTGAAATCTTCTGCATGTTTTCTCGATCGAAAGGAGTTTGCTTAGTTTGGGTTTCTCGAAAGGAGTTTGCTTAGTAGGCGTTTGGCCATGCGATATCATATCACGCTATGGTATCGTGGGATGGAATTAGCGTTTGGACATGCAATTTTACGCTGATTCCATCTCATGATTCCATATCATGAGATGTGATTCCAT
>NC_064284.1:57718042-57836815 GCF_019186545.1 Solanum stenotomum | reverse complement strand
TTTAAGGTAAAATTTCAATCACATTAATAAATTTATTTTATGGCCTTAATAAGTGCACATTTATATTTTATGTGTAAGTTATTAGTATTTAGTTACATATTTCCTATCAACTTTGTTTAAAGAGATAATATTTATTTTATGACTTTGCATTGTCTTGGAAGCACTATTTTTATTACTCTTACAAACATTATTTTTATGAAGTGCATTCTATAATGCTTCCAATTTATTTTATGTTCACTAAACTAATATTGATGTATTTTTTTTTATTTGGTAGGATTGTGTTGGTGCGATTGATGGAACATATATAGAAGGGGAGATTCCTAAAGCGGTGCAACAAACATATCGTAATCGCAAAGGAAGAACATCACAAAATATCTTATGTGCTTGTGATTTTGATATGCGATTTACCTTTGTTGCTGCTGGTTGGGAAGGTACTGCACATGATAGTAAAGTACTTGAGAATGCACTTGTTGAACCAACATCACAATTTCCATTTCCGCCACATGGTAACTTTAAATTTCATCCTTAGAATAAATATTATTTATTTACACAAAGCTGTCTCATTTACGTCACATATGCTTTTAGTAATTCTTTATAAAATGTTTGTTGGTAGATAAATATTATGTTTTTGATGCTGGTTTTCGAAACACAAAAGGATTTTTAGCTCCATACAAAGGACTACGCTATCATTTGCATGATTACGGAGGAAGTGAAAGAGAGCCTCAAAATGCCAAAGAACTGTTTAATTATAGGCATTCATCTCTGCGCAATGTGATTGAACAAACTTTTGGAGCTTGGAAAAATAGATTTAGAATACTGAAACAAGGCATGAACCATTATGATATTGATATACAAGTGAAAATTGTTATAGCTTGTGTAGTGTTACATAATTATTTGTAAGAATACCAAAGTATTGATGAAATATTTATGGTCTATGAGCATGAAAATATAGTTGCGGATGATATTGACCAACAAATGGCTCACAGTAACAATGTTGGTTCGTCTTCTCGGTCACATGATCGAGAAATGCAAGTGTAACGTGAGGAAATTATCCGTTCTATGTGGGAGGATTATATTAAAGACTAGTACACTACAATTTATGTTCAATTTTTTTTATTAAATTAAAGTTAGATGAAATAATTACTTAGGTGGAGAACAAATAACTTTGTAATAATTTATTATGCAATTTTATAATTTTTTGTTTATTTGATAAGATTGAATAAACAATTGGGGCTATTTTAATAGTTTTACAACTTATGAGATTTTTATGTTTATGAGAAAATATACAACACAAAAGTTTCATATCTCATGTCCAAACAAAACTTCAATTTCATCTCACGATACCATATCATGATTCCATATCATGATATCATATCGCATGGCCAAACGAGCCTTTAGTATGGGTTACTTTTTCTATGTAGTTTGTGGTACGGATGCATTTATATATTAACTATATGAGAAATGTGAATTTATGATCTTTTCATAAAATTAGATATTTTATGTATATATTTTTTAAAATTGGTATAATATTCTTTGTTAACTCTCATGCTATTTTACCTTGTGCACATCTAAAGAATAATAGTCACTCTAGTCTCACTTCCTTATCGTTTCTTCTCCCTCATATATATCTCCACCCAATATTCCATACAATTGACAAATATAAAGGCGTTGTTAGCAAACATTTTTGAGTTTCCTCAAGTATTCAAAATGAGTCTGGTTAAATTTGAATTTGTGTCACGAAATTTCATATTGAGGTTAAGGCATATTCCTTAACAAAATCAAAGCATATTTACAAATCAATTGAAATGAGAAAAAATGGAAGCGAATCTCGGTGTACGCAGCCACCAACTCCTAATTCCTATACCACATAAATTAATTAACCTAAAAATAAAAATTAACAACAGACAAAATTATGCAGCTTAACAACAAATTCATCACTAATTCTATTAACTACAAATCTACAATCAGAATTAAAGACAAAATTATAGTTAATTTCAATTAAAAAAAATAGAGGAAATATGTACTCTTTATTAAAGAAGAATGTAAGTGCATTAGATCATATCTTATCTTAAAAGAAAAGGAAAACAATGACCACCTAAAACTTACTAGAACTAATCAATTAATGTACTGCCATAGATTAAATTAAATTAGATAATTAAGTTATTCTAAGCAGTCTAGCTAGCCTAGCTAGTGCTACCAATTATTAATAAGAAATCCTCGACCTTCATCTTTTAGAATTTCATTTTTCATATTTTGACCCACTCGAAACGACCTTCCAATGGTTCCTCTTTCTCAAAGTCGAAGTTGTACCTGCACAAATATACCACGTAAATTTAAAATTTAAATTTTATAAGTTCAATCGGAAATTGATACTGATAACTTGTTAGACAATGTTAAAGGAAAGGAAGTTTTGCTTGTTGGATGAATAATATCAAAAAGAATGTTAACTATTTTCGAAATGGAAAAATCTTTTTGGCTAGAAAATTTGGTCAGAATATTTTAAAATATTTTTACTTTTTTAACTTTAATACCTTTTAACTAAAAAATAAAAAAAAATCAGTTTATTTTAAAATAAAAAAAATATTAGTATAGTTTTATAACTTTTTTGGCCAAATTGTGACAAAATTTTCTGGTCATTTAGTACTTCCCTTTCGAAATCTCACTTACAAGCACACACTTTGAAATCTCACTTTTTGGTAAAATAATTTTTGTAACCTCAAAAATTGAATTGGGGCAAACGATAGAAAAGAAGAGTGGAAAACAAAAGAGGAGAATATATAGTAGGACTTCAATACTAATATCAAATATCGAAAAATCAAAAGAGAGAGAGGATTATGTACTTTTCTCGAAGTCGTTTTTCTCGAAGGCGTTTACATGTCCTTAGTTCGCATCTTGTAAAAAACTCTTCAATTTCTTCTGTAGTCGGAATTATTTCGTTCAATTCTACTTCACCGAATTCTTCTAGTGGAGGCATTTCATTCAATTCTACTTCATCGAATTCTTCTAGTGGAGGCATTTTCTCCGACTCGGATTCTTCTTCTTCAATCGTCTTCTTCTCTCTGCAGAGATAGATAAAATAAAAGAGAGATGCCTATATAGTACTACTAGTAGAAAAAATGAAAATGATCTTAAAATTTGAAGAGCCCAAAAAATAAATAACACTACTTACTTGTCTGCAACTTCCCCACCGTTGGCCTGCAAAAATTCAAAATTCAAAATTCAAATACACTCTTATCAGATATATATCCAATTTTAAATCCCCATAAATATCTATATACATACAAAAAAAAACCAGAGAAAATTCAGTTCAAGTAAAACTCGAATGATTGGGCGTACATCCAGATCTAGTGATTTCGAGTTGCTTGATCCGTTCCTTGAACAACAAGACATTGAACTCCCGTCCGATTCATAATTCTCAGAACTCGCCACCGGAGAAACTACATTTCCCGGTGTATAAGTATCACATATCTTCCTCTTTTTCATCATCATCAATGGTACGTCCATATCAACTACTACTACATCTGACAGTTGGATAATAGTAACTTCTCCAATTCTGTTTCAATTCCTCGTATACCAGATCAGGTAACTCTAGTATTTAGAATTTGTTATGAGGAAAGTAATTGTGAAATTTCTCTATCTTGGTCAGATTTATTTCAACTGTGAAGTAGAAGAGAGAGTAATGAATTATGACAATTTCGTCGGATTTTGCTTCTTATTATTGGATGATGAGTACTGCTCTCATTTTTGTGGTCCTCCAGACACACACCCGTTTAATCTAACGGCGACTAAACGGGATTCCAGGACGACGTGATAGGGTGTCAAGTCAAATTATTATTATTATTATCAGATTTTAAAATTTATAAATCAAATTAACTACATTGGACTTTTCGATTTTTCGGTTTCTTGATAAATTACAAACATATAATTAACTTTAATTTAAATATATCTTTAGTCCCATAAAAATACAATAATCTAAGGTATTTTTTTAAAAAGAAAATAACATGATTGATACATATCAAAAATAATAATGAAATAGCATAAAACAAATATTACAAATTAATAATTCATAAAAAAATATAATAATTTAAAAATATTAAATCATGCATGTCAAAATAAGTCTAATAAATAGTGTTATTACATAACTTAAATCATGTATTTTCATTATCTAAATTAATATAGAATTAAAGGAAAAATGTTTATTATTATTGTCATTCTTAATATTGAATTAACTTTTTTTGTTTAGCATTGATTTAATTTTAAATTGAAGCTTTATTAGAAACTGCAAAGTGTAAAAACTAAGCAAAACAATTGTTTCGGTGGTTTTGGACTTTTGGTGAAAAGTTTGTTAACAGAATGTGAAAAAAGTTAAAACTAGAATATCTCGGTTTTAATTTGGTCAACTTGGTTTACAGCACAAAATTTAAGGAATTAGAAAAAAAAATTAATCTTATAATCTTAGACTGAAAAAACAAATGTATGATGTACCAAAACTTACTTCCAGTAGAACTTCTTGAATTTTAAAAAACTTACTTATATCGTTTTATCTAAAATATAATATTTTTTTTCCATAGGTTAGAAAACAAATTGCTATGAGCTCATAGTCGCTAAGAGGAAGAAAAACTTAATCGAACTCAAGTAAAATTAAGCCGTAATCTCCGAGGTATGATACCTTATAGCTTCATAGTTACAAGTCATTTTCTCATTACTTGTTTTAATCAAAGCTAGAAGTGAAAAACATTAGCCCATAAAATATAACTGCTTAATTATTTTGGTCCCATTAAAGTTAGTTTTAGTATATATATTAACCTAAATTGGCTCAACCTTACCAAAATTTTGTCAAAAAGTTGTTTTTATTTAATATGTTATACTTTATAGTTATATTATATTCCCAAAAACGCCCTGTTACATAGACACAAAATTTCAAAAAGAAAAAAATGTACTAAAAGATTAAGAATAAGATAATATCTAATCTCTATCTATTCACATAGAAGAGCAGAAAGAAAAGTAAATATATTGTTTGTTTACTTTTTCAAATATATAAATTAATAAAACTACACGTTTCTACTCGTACAAAAAAATAAAAATTCTTCATATAATTAAAACTAAGAACTACTCGTATCAATAAATTGTTCATAGTTGCAATTCTTCTCGTGTCAATACAAAAAGTATTATAAGTTGTAATTTTTCTCATATCAATATGATTTAAAAAATTAAATTTCAAAATTTATGTGTAGTAATTTGAATCTCGAAAAAAATATATCATATAAATTCATTCAGAAAGACTAACCATCGAAGCAACAAACTCCTTCCTAGATATATCCCTCCTTGATTGATTACTGCAAAATATAAACGACCAACAATTAATATACATGAATTGAAAATCACAACTTATAGTAGATTATTAAGTATAAAATCTATGATCAATATTGAGATCAATTAACTAATACAAGTACCTTGAGACACAAGAAGAATAGTTTAACTTGAAGCTAGCAGCAAGAGATAGGTAATTGGTTTATTCTATCACAGTGCTGAGATAATATATAGTTTAATCACAAATCTATATTTATAGTTAAATAATTGAGTTTAGCTATAGATTAATGTGGATTAAGGTTTTTTCTTTTAACAATGATTCTTTTAGACAATATCCAATTATAAGACTGTCCAATTTTAATTTAATTGCAATAACCGTATGTTTCGGATTTTCAAAGGTATATTTATTTCATGTGGAGTACTAAATTAAGGTTAATTAGTCGCTGGCAATTACTACTATCGTACATTGTCGAACCACTTTTAATTTATATGTACGAAAATATCTCTATATTAATTAATAAAGTTAATTATTATTTTGTTATCAAATAGAAGACTGATAGACATGTTATATAGATACTATTCCTCCCTCCCATTTTTTAAAATTTTTTGATAGTAATTAACTTAAATAAAATTGACATTAGCATAAGCACTTTAATATAATTAAGATTGATGCAAGTAAATCTAATTGATTGGGACTTTAATATTAACATAATCACTTTAATATAAAAAAAAAGTTTAATTTGGATCTCATTAAATTGGTTAGAAAGTACTATGTCTTACTGCAAACAGAGGCGTATCTAGGATTTCGGGATGATGGGTGCATTATTACAAAAAGGTTGATCTAAAATATAAATTTGATCGGTTGGACATTTAGGTTCTTATTACTGAAAACCGTTAAAATTAATATTATAGGTCCAAAACTAATTAAAATGTCAAAAGTGTTACCAATAACCATTTAGAGAGGTGTTATCTAATTTTACAAAGAAAAATAAAACAAGATGAATATAAAATTCAAATTTCTAACCTCACGTAGAGAGGTGCACCCAGTCATCATCGCATTATATGATACTCCGAATATGGGTTCACACATCTATATTTCAATATTTTTAAAAAATATAACACTACTATATATGATCTCGGAAGGAGAGCATGGGTTCAGATGAACCCGGTGACCCCTCCTTGGATACGCCTCTGACTGCAAACAAGCAATTGATGCACTTATGTATTATGTTATTACTATTTTATGAGATAGTATTTTTTATTAATGTGCAGGCAAACATATATTTTTATTTTTAGGTGAAGATATTCAAGTGAAATGAAATATTGAAATAAATTTATTATATTTAGTCAATATTATTAAGGAATTGTTGGTTATGCAAATGCAGGAAAATTATTTGATATGCTACATACCATTTGATCGTACATAAGTTATATATTTGCATATGTGAGGGTATATGATCATATTATTATATTCTATTAAGACAGTTAATTATATTAAACTTGGTATTTATTCAAGTCATGCGAAAATTAAAGCAAGTGACTTAACATATGAGAAATGTGCGATTTTTCTCATGAAAGAAGTTTCCAATAATATTGAAGACATTGTCATTATTTACTTAATTCAATTGAAAGAAGAAAATATCGAAGAAGATAAAATAAATTATATATTTCGGTCCGAGCCTACATTCTAGACGTGGTCAACACTCAAGAACTGTTGCTGGTCCCCAAGCGAACCGCCATCCTGGCTGACTACAAGCGGAAGACTAACTCAAGCATAAACAAACATCAAACTGAAAGAAATGTTTAAGAACTGCTTACTGAATCTTCAATATCTCTAAATATATTGAGTATAAAATATAAGTTTTAAATAAAACCTCTGAAACTGAAAGACTCTCCAAATCTGTCTATCTATGAAGCCTCCACTGTATAAAGACAAGTGTCATGTAATACCTTGAACTTCGGTCACTTTTTAAGTTTTGGGTCAACTTCAAGCAACCATATCTTTTAGCACATAATAAGCTAGGTGGCCCATGAAGTATCAAATTGAAGGTCATTGAGTCCTCTTTCCAACGCCACCAAATTTGCTAAATTCCGAGCTCAGATGAAGGAGTTATGCCCGTTTTAGTGCAACCTCTCTAGTTAAGACATTTCACCCGTTTTAAGAAAGGGTATTTTGGTATTTTCCTTTACCCACTAAGACTAAAACGTTTTTTCTACCCAAATAAGGGTCTAATATGATTTAGACCAGTTTTCCACATTCTAAACGCTTAGGGTTTTTAGAGAGAAGTTTCAAGAGGAGAAAAGGGGCAAGGTTTCAAGTGTTCTTTTAAGAACAGAGCATTTCGCCAAGAACAAGTATTCTTTCGAGGTATGTAAGCTTCTCACAGTGTTGGGATTGGTCGTCCACACTCCAATAATCTAATTTCCATTCATGAAATCATTCATAATGAGATTCTTGAGCAGTTCTTGAGTTTTAGCCTCTTTCTTTAACTATGGGGTTTTTTGAATTCTTGAGGTGAGAGTCTTGCGAATGAGTGATGTTCTTGATAGATTTTGTGTGGGATTTCATTGAATTTGTATTGCGTTTATGATTCAAAGAGAGTTTGGAAGAAATCATTCGATTCTAGATGAGTAAAGACTTGAAATTGAGCAAGAAAATTAGTCAGATTTTTGGATAGAAGGGTGGGTCGCCGCGCCAGCCATAGTGCTCGAACTATTGGTCAGTATTTTGGGGCCTTGCGTGCCGTGCCAGTAGTGCGCCCTAAACATTGCCCAGTAGTTTGGGGGTTGGCGCCTTGCGCCACTCATTGCGCCAGGGTCGCCAGGTCCCTTATCGTTCCGTCCTTCATTCCGTATGTGTTCCCTCAAATCGTACCAATGGTCTCTTCTTTATATTCACTCCTAAAGTCTTCATTAATCCTTGAGAGATCCTATATATCCTAATCACATCTCTTAATTTACATTTCAAATTAAAGTAAAGTAAAGTTAAGAGGAAAGTTCAAGAGATCATTTTTGAGTCATGTTGAGCATTCTTTTGAAATTGATTATAGTTTTGAGCAAAACCTTGAGTAAATGAGTATGAATGAGAAGAGTTGTCTTTCATGTTTTAAAATGAATATAAGGGAACTAAGTATTTCCAAGTGTAACACTTTTACATTTTTCAAAGAGAGAAACATTTATTTCTAAATGAGTTATAAGTTTAGAGAAGTTTTCAAAGTATTAGCTCTTTTAAGAGGATCTTTTGAGTAATTACCTCAAATTGAGAAAGTGTTATGTTTTAAAACTTTGAGCATGAGTTATATATTATTGGGACTAGTATTGAGCATCGATATGGGGATAAGTTCAAACAACTCAAAATTAAAGTAACTTCTAAAGCAAGTGACTCTACACATGAGAAATGCGCGATTTTTCTCATGGAAGAAGATTCCAGTAATATTGAAGACATTGTATTATTTACTTAATTCAACTGAAAGAAGAAAAAACTGAAGAAGATAAAATAAAGTACATGTCACAACATGAGCCTACACTCTAGACATGGCCGACACTCGAGAACCATTGTTTGTCCCCAAGTGAAATCCCATCATGGCTTACTCTAAGCGAAAGACTAACTCAAGCATATACAAACATCAAACTGAAAGAAATGTTTAAGAACTGCTTACTGAATCTCAAATATCTCTGAATATATTAAGTATAAAATATAAGTTTTAAATAAAACCTTTGAAATTGAAAGATCTACAAAATTATGTATGTATGAAGCCTTTACTGTATAAAGACAAGTGTAAGGACAAGACCTACGACACGTCAATAAAAAAACTACTACTAATAACTCATAAAAGATGGAGTCTTTCGGAAGCAAGGAGGCCTCATTCAAAGCTGACGAGCGGATAAAGTGATCTCAACGGAACTCCTGTTGAGGATCCTAAGTACCTGAATCTGCATCATAAAAGATGCAGGTCGAATGACATCAGTACATTGAATGTACAAGTATGTAAGATACCTGAATAACAAATAACTGAACATAAAGGACTGCAATAGATATAAATATATAACCAACAAATTTGTGTTCTGGAAAGTTGTTGGAGAGTAGTTTAGATAAGATGAAGAAAAATATTCATGTTATTACTACTAAGTTGGAGAAGATTCTTCCACGTGATTTCTTTGATGTGATGGAGCATCTTCGAATTCACCTTGTACAAGAGGCCCGCCTCGGAGGTCCAGTTCAAACAAGATGGATGTATCCATTTGAGATGTAACATTGAAATATTCACTAAGTTTATTTTTCTTAATTATCATATATAGATATATACATGCAAAAAAATTGGCAGTTCCAAGCAAACAATTGAGCAAAGGGGAAAGATCGAAGGATCAGTTGTTTAAGATCATATTGGGAGAGAAACTGGTGATTTTTATTCTTATTACTTTGGAGATGAAGTGTCATGTAGGAGAAACACACCCAATCGCAATGATGAAGGTGATGTCGATCTTTTATTTCCACCGATATCAATTTTTAATCAAAAAGGCCGAGGATCTAAAAAGCCTGGAAAACGAAGCTTCATTAGTATGGAAATGGAATCGAGTGTGACACATATTTTGCTTAATTTTTCAGAGATTCAACCATATCTCAAGTAAGTGTTAAAGTATGTTATCAAATTACATACTAATAAGTGTTTATTAACTAACAAAAGATCTAAATGTACAATTATGAGCTTGTTCGTCAACACATGGGGTAATGAAACCATCTATACTGAATTTTCCAAATGGCTAAGAGAATGTGTAACTGTGCAAGCTTATATTGAATCAATAAGTATTTAATAATGTATTCATGTTATATTGAATTGTATTATTTTGAATAACAATATATAGGTTTACGATGAATGTCGAATATTTGCAATTAGTGAGAGAAGTTGCACTTGGACCTGAATCTCAAATTCAGACAATGAATAAGTATTGTGTCAATGGTTTTAAGTTTCAAACTGAAGAAGTTTCTACGAATAAGAAAACAAATAATAGTGGTGTCTACATACAAGGTGATGCTGATGGTACTAGTCAAACTATTGCATATTATTGCTGGTGTCATTCATGGGATTATCAAAGTAAGGTATTCAGGTTGGCCTAAAAAGAAGATCGTATTATTTCGGTGTAAGTGATTTGACCCATCACATAGAGGCATAAAGGTGGACCAACAACATAATATAATTGAAGTTAGGCACACCACAACATACATAAGTTATGATCTTTTCATCATTACACCAAATGCTAAACAAGTGTATTACGCTCCATATCATTGCGTAGAGACAAAAATGATTGGTGGGTTGCTATAAAGACTAAACATGTGGGATGAATTGAAATTAACAATGTCTTAGATGTGACGTACCAAAATAAGGTTGCAATTGTTCAGCAACAAGTTGATGTTGAATTGGAAACCACACTAGAATATCCTCAACATATATTAGAAAAATTATCTAATGATGAGATAATGATAAATGTTGAGGAAGAAATAAATGAGGGTGAGTAAAATGAATCATTTGATGACTAAGAATGTGACAATGAAAATGAAACAACTGAGGAGGAAGAATGGGAAAATGATGAAAATGAAACAAGTGAGGAGAATAGAAATAGAATGATAGACTATATGGCTAGTATGTAAGTTATTTTATTTTTTAATACTAATTTTATTTAATTTATGATTTGTATATATTATCCATGTAAATTTGCATACATAGGTCATCAGGGGGTGAGGGTGATAGATTTCGTGAGCATCTTGGAGTTAACCAGCCTAATAAGGCTAAAAAGAAAAAGTCTAGGAGACCTGTAGATTTTGAGGATATTTCAGGATTTCTTTATTCTACGTCGGAGCGCATTAATCATGATACCTATTTATTGGCTGTTTCGTTTGGTACAACGGATCCTCGGGCATATTATCATAATTACCGTCGACCAGCCGGTGCTTCCTCTTCTTCATAATAATTGCCTCCACGATGCTACGAGGACCTACCTTTAGAGGCTATTCGTTGAGCACAAGCTTTATTGACATATAGGTTATCGACTGGTACTCCATCTCCCGTAGATACATCTCCTAAGTTATTTGCCACGAGGATTAGAGATAATAGTAGTGAGTAGTCAGATGTTGTGGCCGGTACGTCTCCATTGACTCAACATTATGCGCATCCTGGTGTATCACCTAAACCTAGTGCTACACCAGATGAGACGTTTTCTCTAGCACCGAGAAAGAGGGATAGGATTGGCAGAGTCGTAATTGAGTCGGATGGATTATCGTAAGTTTGTTTTGTTATCTATTTGTTACTTTATTTTACTTATTTTTTATACTTTAATATATTCATGAACTAACATGTTATTATGTGTTTTGAAGGTGGAATCCTGCAAAGGATGTTGCCCATGCTTTAAAAGAGCGAGTGAGAAGACTTTTTACACATGCTTATCATTTTTGGAGCGAGATCCCAAATAGTTTACGCCAGACGATGTTTGATGAGTTTAAGGTAAATATTTTTTAATTAAGTTTAATAATTTCAGTATACTTTACTTTTTTTTTAATTATCTAACGCTATTCATTTTTTTCAGATTGTGTGTACTTGGGAACAAAGATACAATATGGTCATTGCGACCATATTTGAGAGGAGGGCATCTGCGAGATTGTCTAGCTGGCTAAAAAAAGTCTAGGATACTGATCACTGTTTAGGTTGGATGTTGCCTGATATTTTTGATGAATTGCGTCAGTATTGGAACACGGATAAGTTCAAGGCAATGTCTGAACAAGTCAAAAAGGCTAGAGGCAATCTTAAGGGTGACTCATTGCACATCGGAGGTGCAAAGAGCGTTGAAACGATTACAAGAGAGATAGTAAGTTCTAATACAAGCTTTTATATACATAATTAGATATATAATTAGTTGATGAATATTGTTATAAATTTCATTTTTATTTATAGGAAAAAGAAATGGGGCGCACTTCCCTTGTACCGGGAGTTTCAAGAAGATTCATGTGAAAAAGAAAGAAAATGAGTCGGATCCGGATGTGTGGGTATAGTAAAGGGCTGAACAAACAAAAGAAAATGAGTCGGATCCGGATGTGTAGGTATAGTAAAGGGCTGAACAAACTTATGTAAGTAATTACTATGAAAAGTAAATATGAATAATGAATATATGTGATTGGCACCCACACTAACCCTTCGGTGGGAGAATCACTACTACAACCCGACTAAACAACTGAAAGAAACTAAACCGTTTAATGATACAGAAGAAGGTTTAAATGACAAATTAAATATGAAGTTCCCATAAACTTCGAAGGTTTAAGAAAACAACTAATCATGACCCTCGCGGAAATTCAACCCCTAGACCCGAAAGTCATTGTACCAAAACTCTACTAATCAACAAGTCTAAGAAAAATGGGGCGCAACCCCGAAAGCTAAACATAAGTAAAATGTCTAAACATCTAGCTGAGTCTAGAAAGAATGGACTAAAACAAATGATGGATTCATGGCAGCATGAAAAAACTGGCTCATCCTCAAATCTGGTCTGGTCAATGATCTCCTAGCTGAGATCTGTCAGTAGCCTCCTGAAGATGCACTATACTCAACAAAGAAAGAGCAAGTGAAGTATCAGTACATGAAACCACGATGTACTGATAGAATCATGTGGTTACTCCAATCAACGAAATAGAAGCAAGTAATTACAACACAGTAAACACACATATATATAAGATGAACAATTCAATTATCATTTCAGGAGCAAGATACATTTTCCCAATATCAATGATAGGTAGACATAAATGTAATCATTACAAGTGGTGCTCTCATGGAATCCACACCCAAACTGTTAGTGTGTCGGAACGTGACACTCGATCCAAGATACATGTGTCAGAATTTGACACTCGGTCCAATATATGTGTTGGAACGTGACACCCTGTCCAATATATGTATCAGAACGTGACACCCAGTCCAATCAACACAACCACAGTCAAAATCACACCTATAATGAACAGTGCACATAGTCACACAGTCAAGTAACAAGGTCATGGCATGTAATTTTTCACACATAATCATTTCATTAGATTCGATTCATGTTTCCCTATTCACATACATGCATGCATACAATGGAGCAATTAACATGCATATATCACACAACAGGAAGTCGTACCATCACATACCTCAAAACTAAACCTAAATACTCCTAAGACACATGAGCCTTCCCTTTCCAGAGTCTTTCAGCTTGTTCTTGGTCTAAAACAAGTAATTAAAGCAAGGATCAATAAACAAGGCCCAGTTTATCCGGATTATAACAAACTCTTAACCCAAGGCCAAACCCATGATCCTAATGCTCAACTAGGGCTTTTCCCCACCATTAACTTCAAGCCAAAATCCTCCCCCAATGATAATTAACAGGGATTCTAAGTTCTAAGAATCAAAATACGGATTAGGGGAGTAATTAACTTACCTTTAGCGCGAAAATTCATGAGAATTTGATAAGAAACTGCCATGGGTCATCCCTTAGCTCTTAAGAACGAAGTTTTGCAGAAAATAACATTTTTGGGGTTTTTCCATAATTTAAATCGCGACTGTCCCACTATAGCGGTTGCCCTCCCTAGCGAAACTAACCCCGGCCCAGCGGCTCGCACGGAGACATAAATTCAGAATTTGAGTTCCAAGCTCCCATTTCGCAACACATCTTCAACCCTTGACGTTCTAAAACTCCCCTTTCATGCCAAGATCAGTTTCGGTAGTTTTACTAGCCCAAATTTGATTCCGTAAAGCCATACATGCTACTTAACGTCTTGGCTATTCACTCACGTGATCAAACTCTTAATTAAATCCTCCATACATTATCGAATTGCCCTAGCCCTCACCTGACTTAGATTTCATCCAAGTCTGGCCTATGTGAGAAATTTCCAAGTTACTACTCAGAATTTTTCTGGCCCGAATTCCTTCTCTATTGGCTTTTCCATAACGATGGAAATAAGTCGTTATATATATATATATTGATGCTAATTTTTATTTTTAATGTGCAGAGTAATTTAATCTGTATGTGAATGAGAATCTAGATAGTTCAGTCCAATTGGCACATGAAATGTCCACTCAAATTTGAACTATAAAAAGTGGTAGAAGGACACACAAGGGTAGAGTCTATTGTCAAGGCTCTCGATATGATGTACGATGACTCCAGTCAGACTTAGAAGGTATTGGATCGTCATGTCAAATCAAGACACTTGACGGTGTTCAGATTGCTTCTATGTCGGATCGATAGAAAAACTTACAACAACACTGACAATGTTGGAGCGAAGAAGAGTAGTTGAACAAGAAAGCATGAGTGAGACCATTCAGCAAAACAAAGAACAAGTACCGAACCTCGCTTGTAGACCTGCTAAAACATCTCATGCCCATGACACTGACGAGTAGAGTGATGATAAGGAATATGATTTCATAGACTACACCCCTTAGACATCCAACCTTTATTTTATGCACTTTTTAAAATTTTGAAATGAATTTTGAAAGACTTTATAAATCTTTAAATTGTGTTTTAGGTATTTTTGAAGGTTAATTTAAGTTTGTTGTTTTATATTTTGTGTAGCATGTTTATTATGTATATTGCGTGATTGGGCTGAATTGATTTGAATTGAATTTGCAGGTGGGCAGCGGAAACTGTCCGGTTTCTGCTGTAAAATAAATGCATATAAAGCGATGGACAAGGTGGTTTTATCCGTCACTTTTCTGTATTTTTTTTAAAAAAACCCAGAAAAGCGACGGACAGAGTCCTTTAGTCTATCTTTTTCTGGGTTTTTCAAAATTTAATTTCCAGAAAAGCGACGGGCTGTGTCGCTTTGGCCGTTACTTTTCAAGATTTTTAAAAGGTGTTCAGGGTCATCAACATGCACTCTATTGATACCACTTGTAGTTGGAGTTAGCTTTGCTGAGCCTCGTTGCTTCTGGAGTGTTCCACATCTACTTTTCAATTTTAGAATGTCGTGGGTCTTGTCCCGACTTCTATCATAATTATTAGAGGATTCATAGACAGTAGTTTTGAAGAGTCTTTTCCCTATCTTCTTTTGTGATGTTTTGATACTTGAAGTAAACCGTTTATGTTTAAGTATATTATTTCAGACCTCTATTGATTTGGTCTATTATTGAGATCCTATGAGTAAATTCTTGTATTTGAGTTCTTATGTTGTTGAGTAAGTCTTCTGCTGAGTATTAAGCCAGGCCAAGGGTTCACTTAGGGAACAAAAATAGTTCTCGAGTGTCGACCACATCCAGGGTGTAGGCTCGGAGCGTGACATACTTAGTATTAGAGGACATAATTCAAGAGTCCTAGGGTGTCTATGAAGCTATTTATGAGTGTGAAGTGTGCCACATCTATAATTAGGAGGCTACAACATTTAGGAAACAATTACCTTCCTTCTTACTCTTTTCGTGTGATAGAGTTCAACTCTATAAAAGTCTCTTTCTAATTCGTGCTTGTGCGTATCTTTTCACATCATGCCTCCATGAAGAAGAGCTTTTTAAGTTCGTCCTGCTAGGAGAAATGTTGATCCCCAGGATCAAGGGGTTCCCCATGCACCAGAAGTGCAACCCCTTCAAGGAGAGATCACAGTGCTGAGTTCTGAAATGCTATCTGGATGTTGAGTCAAGTTGGTCAACAAAGAGGGGTTCGGCATGATGTGGCTGATACATCCAGGATCCGTGAGTTCTTGAGGATGAATCCTCCAGACTTCATTGGTTCAAGTGTCACTTAGGATCCGGAAAACTTTGTGGAAGACCTACAAAAGGTATTTGAAGTTATGCACGTTGCTGATGTTGAGCGTGTGGAGTTAGTTGCATACAATTTGAAGGGTGTTGCTAGAATTTGTATGACCGATGGAAAAAGAGCAGGGTAGAAGGGGCACCAATTGTGAGTTGGGCTGTGTTTGAAAGTGACTTCATGGGGAGTTTCTTTCCCTGTGAGCTGAGAGAGGCAAACGTAAGAGAATTTCTCACTCTTAAGAAGAAGTCCATGAGTGTGCATGCGTACAACCTCAAGTTCACTCAACTGTCCCGCTATGCTCTGGAAATGGTTGCTGATATGCGGAGCAGGATGAGTCTATTTGTGTCTGGACTATCCCGTTGGTCAAGTAAAGAGGGTAAGGATGTCATGCTGATAGGGGACATGGACATAGTAAGGCTTATGATCCATGTGCAACAGGTTGAGGAAGATAAGATGGAAGATACAGATGAGTTTCGTAGTAAGAGGGCCAAGACAACATGTATTGAATCTGGACAACAAAAGGCTGGAAATGGGAATTGGTCATCTTTCCAACAAAGGCCAACTGAGCGTGCACCATCCTCAGCTAGGGCACCTTCACCAAAGAACAGAGGTAAGTTCAAGAATCACAATACGCAGAATTTGAGAGCTCGACCTACTCAATCTTAGTGTGGCACAAGGGGCCAATTGGACTCCTACTTGTGCTAAGTGTGGTAGGAACCACCCAAAAACGTGTCGTGATGGCTCTACGGGCTATTCAAGTGCGGTCAGATAGGTCACTTTATGAGAGAGTGCCCTAAGAACAGGCAATGTAATGGTAATGGGGGAAATAAAGTCCAATCTTCTTCAGTGGCTCCACCAGACAGAGTTACACCTAGAGGAGTTATTTCAGGGATAGACGGAGGAGCAAACCGTCTGTATGCTATCACTAACCGTCAAGAGCAGGAGAATTTTCCAAATGTTGTACTAGTATGGCCAGAGTCTTTACTTTTGATGTATACACATTACTTGATCGAGGTGCGAGTTTGTATTTTGTGACTCCGTATATTGCTACGAGGTTCGATATTCTTCTTGAACAACTTCTTGAGCCCTTAAGTGTTTCCACACCTGTTGGTGAGTCTATTCTAGCTAAGAGAGTTTATCGTGACTATGTCATCTCTGTCAATCATAAGGACACCATTGCTGACTAAGTCGAGTTAGACATGGTGGACTTGGATGTTATTCTAGGTATGGACTGACTTCATGTTTGTTATGCCTCAGTTTATTGTAGAAATTGCGTAGTTAACTTCCAGTTTCCTAATGAGCCAGTTCTAGAGTGGAGGAGTAGTTCAACAATGCCTAAGGGTCATTCCATTTCGTACCTTAAGGCTAGAAAGTTAGTCTCTAAGGGGTGCATCTATCACTTAGTGTGAGTTAATGACTCTTAGTGTTGAGACATCGTCTATTCAGTCAGTTCTAGTTATGAGTGAGTTTCCAAAGGTCTTTCCAGTTGATCTTCCTAGAGTCCCTCCCTCCCGAGAAATCAATTCTGGCATAGATATTCTTCCTCATACTCGACCCATCTCTATTCTGCCATATAGAATGGCTTCAGCCGAGTTGAAAGACTTAGAAGAGCAGTTGAAAGATCTCTTTGATAAGGGTTTTATTCGACCTAGTGTCTCACCTTAGGGCGCTCCGGTCTTATTTGTGAGGAAGAAATATGGTTCTCTTAGGATGTGTTTTGATTATCGCTAGTTGAACAAAATCACCATAAAGATTAAGTATCCCCTCCAAGAATTGATGATCTTTTTGATCAACTTTAGGGTGCCACTTGCTTTTCTAAGATAGACATCAGATCTGGCTATCATCAGTTGAGAGTAAGGGAAAGTGACATCCCAAAGACAGTATTCAGGACCCATTATGGTCATTATGAGTTTCTTGTTATGTGATTTGGCTTGACTAATTCTCCTACAACATTCATAGATCTTATGAACATAGTGTTTAAGTCATATCTTGATATGTTTGTTAGCGTGTTTATTGATGGCATTCTAATTTATTCAAGGAATGAGAAGGATTATTTTGGTCACCTAAGAATAGTTCTCCAGACCCTCAAAGATAGAGAGTTGTATTCTAAATTCTCCAAGTGTGAGTTTTGGCTTGAGTTTGTGGCATTCTTAGGCCACATCGTGTCTAGTGAAAGGATTCGAGTTGACACTCAAAAGATTGAAGCAGTGCAGAACTAGCCCAGACTTACATCTCCAACTGATATAAGAAGTTTCTTGGGGATTGGCTGGTTATTATAGAAGGTCTATCGAACGGTTCTCATCTATTTCGTCCCCGTTGAGAAAGTTGACTCGGAAGTCAACAAAGTTCAGTGGTCTGAAGCTTGTGCGAAAAAATTTCAGGAATTATAAACTAAGTTGACTACTACTCCAGTGTTGACCCTGATAGAAGGTACGTAAGGATTTGTTGTGTATTACGATACGTCCAGAGTTGGACTTGGTTGTGTATTGATGCAGAATGGCAAGGTTATATCTTATGTCTCTAGACAACTTAAAATTCAAGAGAAGAATTAACCGACAGATGATCTCGAGTTGGTTGCTGTAGTATTTTCTTTAAAAATATGGCATCATTATCTCTATGGTGTTCATGTAGAATGTGTTCACCGATCACAAGAGTTTTCAATATGTTTTCAGTCAAAAAGAACTTAATCTTTAGACAGAGGAGGTGGTTGGAGTTACTCAAGGATTATGACATGAGTATTCTCTACCACCCAGGTAAGGCTAATGTTGTTGCTGATGCTTTGAGCATGTTGTCTATGAGAAGTACTACTCATGTTGAGGAAGGCAAGAAAGAATTAGCCAAAGATGTGCACAGACTTGTACAATTGGGTGTCCGATTATTGGATTCCAATGAAGGTGGAGTAGTGGTGATGAATGGGGCTGAATCATCACTAGTGTCTTAAGTGAAAGAGAAACAAGGCCAAGAACCTGTTTTGCTTGAATTGAAGGCAAATGTCCATAAGCAAAAAGTGATAGATTTTGAACAAAGGGGAGATGGTGTGTTGAGGTATCAAAGTAGATTATGTGTACCAAAAGTGGATGAACTCCAAGAGAGTATCATGGAGGAAGCTCATAGTTCTAGATATTCAATCCACCCCAGTTCCACAAGGATATATCGTGACTTGAGAGAAATTTATTGGTGGATTAGTATGAAGAGGTGTATTGTAGAGTTCATCGTTAAGTGCCCCAATTACCAACAAGTGCAGGTAGAACACCGAAGGCTCGGTGGTATGGCGCAGAATATAGATCTTCCAGAATGGAAGTAGGAGATGATCAATACGGGTTTCATTACTGGCTTACATCGATCTCGCAGGCAGCATGGCTCGATTTAGGTGATTGTAGATCGAATGACTAAATCAACCAATTTCTTACCGATAAAGACTACCTATTCGGCAGAAGATTATGCCATATTATATATTCAAGACATAGTCAGACTTAATGGAGTTCCTGTGTCTATAATTTCAGATAGAGGTGCTCAATTCACCACACAATTTTGGAAATCTTTCCAGAAATGTTTGGTTTCAAAGGTGAACCTTAGTACCACTTTCCATCGTCAGACCGATGGTCAAGCAGAGCGTACGAGTCAGACTTTAGAAGATATGTTGAGGGCTTGTATGATCGATTTCAAAGCCAATTGGAATAATCACTTACCTCTCATAGAGTTTGTTTACAACAATAGCTATCACGCTAGCATCCAGATGGTTCCCTATGAGGCAATTTATGGGAGAAGATGTAGATCTCCTATTGGATGGTTTCAGGTTGGTGAAGATGGGTTGTTAGGACCAGACTTGGTTGATCAAGCCATGGAGAAGGTGAAGATCATTCAATAAAGGTTGAAAAGAGCATAGAGTCGTGGGAAATCTTATACAGATGTTAAGAGAAGAGACTTGGAGTTTGAGGTGGATAATTTGGTTTACTTGAAGGTTTCACCCATGAAAGGTGTTATGAAATTTTGTATAAAGGGGAAGCTTAGTGCCCGGTATATTTGTCCTTACAGGATATCCAAGAGAATTGGCAATGTAGCTTATGAGTTGGAACTACTGCCAGAGTTAGCAACAGTCCATCCGGTGTTTCACATTTCTATATTGAAAAAGCATATGGGCGATCCTTCACTTATTATACCTACTGAGAATATTGGTATTAAGGACAACCTATCTTATGAGGGGATACCCGTTGAGATTCTTGACCATCAGGTTTGCAAGTTGAGAACCAAGAGGTTGCATCAGTCAAGGTCTTATGGAGGAATCTGTTTGTTGAGGAATCTACTTGTGAAGCTGAAGAAGATATGAAGAAGAGATACCCACATCTCTTTGTTTCCGAAGAAATTCCAAACTAAGGTACTATTTATTTTCTTGGTACTCTTTAAGTTGATATGATAAGTAATGTGAATTTCATGTTGGGTGTTTGAGTTGAAGGTTAGATGTTTTCCCACACCTTGTTCTACTTAGAGTGATCTCATTCGAGGACGAATGTTCCCACGGGGGAGATATTGTAACACCTTGAACTTTGGTCAATTCTTTAGTATGGGACAACTTCAAACGATCATTACTTTTAGTACAAGATGAGTTAGGTAGCCCATAGGTATCAAATTGAAGGTCTTTGAGTCCTCTTTCCAACACCACTTTGTTTGCTAAATTCTGAGTTTGGATGAAAGGGATATGCCCATTTGAGTGCAGCCTATCTAGTTAAGGAAGCTAATTCATTTTAAGGAAGGGTAAACTGGTCTTTTCCATACCTCCACTAGCATAAAACATTTTCTCACCCAGGTTAAGGGGTCTAATCAGACTAATTCATTATTTTTCACATTCTAAAACGCCTAAGGTTGAGAGAAGGGTTTCAAGAGGAGAAAAGGAATAGAGTTTCAAGAGTTAATTAAGATAGTTGAGGATTTTTTGTCAAGAACTAAGTTCTTTCGAGGTATGTAAGCTTTCATAGTGTTGGGTTTGTTCGCGTGCATGCCAATCATGTAAATTTCAGCCATGAATTCGTTCTAAAGTTGACTGATTGAGATTCTTGATGAATATCTTGAAGTTATAGCTTCATTCATTATTAATGGAGTCTTGTTGAGTTCTTGAGGTGAGGATTTTGCGAATGAGAGTTTTTCTTGATGGTTTTGTGTGGGTTTCATTGAAATTGTTCTGGGTTTGTGGAATTTCATGAATTTGGTCAATGAATTTGCTTTGGGTATGAGTTGAATTGAGTTTGGGAGAGGAAGAAAAGATCGGGCAAAAATATGCTCCCAGGTCCATGTCGCAGAAACATTTTAAAATTTCAGCTTCCAGATATTCACCCCCTCTTCGCGTCGCGGAGAGGATCCAAAGTCCTCTGCCTCAAAAAAAAATTTTGCGACGAAAAATTTAATTCTTCCCACGTCGTGCCAGTGTTCCTCAATTTGTGCCTTCGCTCGTTTTTTATTATCAACTATCTAAACCTCCAACAATCATTGATAGATCCTATATCCTTATCATAGCTCTTAAATTCATTTTTCAAATCAAAGTAAATTTAGAGGAAAGTTCAATAAAGTTCTTCGAGTCATTTTGAGAAGTCTTTTGCAATTATTCATAAATTTAAGGAGAGTGATTTGCATATTTCAAAATGAGTATGAGGGAACTTACTAATCCCAAGTGTAAACACTGTTGACATCCAATTTTGGCTCTCCACATTTATTTAACCTAAGTTTTAATAATAATAATATATATATGTTATGAAATTTTGTAGGAATACAAAAGATATCTTATTATTTTATTTTTTTGATAAAGTTATTTCATAAATATTATTTCTCATAAAAATTAAATATATTACATAATTATTACTACTTACTTTCTCACTTTTTAAATCTTACGTCAAATAAATTTTGTTCTTAAGAGTTAACTAGATATTTCTAATTAAATATAAATTATATTGTTACAATAAACATTTTCGATATTCTTTCAAAATTAAGAAAACTTAATTAATTAATGAGTTACTAATTTATACCAATTTTATTTTTAAGAATGACTAATTTTGTCAAATAAGCTAATTTCGCAAAAATATTTATTTAATTTAATAAATTACGGCTATTTAATAAATAAAGTTTCTATAATTTGAATGAATTTAATTTGGAGTAAACTTGGCAATCCATGTCTCCTTAAATCGGCTAATCCGTGCATGCCACCTAGGCAAGCAGATGGATTGTGCTTCTTTAGCTTAAATCTTGCCCTACGATTAAATCTAACGGTCCTATTTAATTAAGTTTTTCCCATATATATATATATAACTTTTCCTTTTAATTCTTGATTTATCTTAACCGTCTGATCAAACGGTCGGACGGCCCAAATAAAATAAGACATTTTCATCTTTTACCGAAAATAGTACTACACCTACCGTCCCCTATACTCTTTCGTTTCCAAGACTATCGCGTCATTCTCTACTTTTCCAGCCAAGGACTCTCCAATTTTTCTCCCATCAAGTTCGGTCATGAACCACCGAAAAACAACAATATCCAGCGGTCTCCTGATAAACGCTATCAAAGATGCTTCATCCAATACTAAGCATCAACGATCGTTTAATAGTAATATAACCCAACCAAGGATTGGGGTCGAATCCCAAGGGAGTAGTTTTTTTTCTTTAAATTTGAAAATGAAACTTTGACACAATCCCTTCAATGTTATGATTATGTTTGGCAAATTTCATTCCAACTTCACAAATAAACACGAATTAAACAAAAAATATAGTAGAATTTGGGGAATTGACCAGCCAATGGTCGAATTTTACTTTAGATGGTGAATGTTGATACAAACAGTAGGTTATATTGTTGTGGGTAGGTTGGGCCATATATAATATAACTTTCTCTCGAACAATTACCTTTTCTATGACGAATTCTCTCGAACTTCATCACTGATCATAAGATGCCTAACCCTTTGTCCTCATCAAATCCACTCTCTCGAGATAGATACAAAGGATAGATTTCAGAATTTACTCTCTCGAGCTGAAATCCGAGTAACCCACTACTAAGGATGCTAAGATTGCTACCTTGGTTCTGTGCTTCTTTCTCGAGCAAGCTCATAACGTGGAATCAATTACACTAAATATGCAAAACAACTTCAAAGCGTAGTAACAATTTAAACCCACTTCAAATTAACCTCCCTATTTGCATTTCAACAATACCCACTAGCAAAACTTCAACAATTGGCTTCATAGTCAAAACCCCAATAAAAGGGTTTTAGCCACTCATATCAAAAGTAGAAAAATTAACGTCCATTCTTTTTCCCGTAAGTGAATATAGAAAAATGAGAATTTTTATTAAGAAATCACCTAAGAATCTTCTTGATTACAAAATCTCTAAGAATATTTCGATAAAAATCCCTCTCCAGAGCCTTTTGTGGTATCCTCTCTCTAATTTATTTTGTTTGCTCGTTTTTGAATACCCTCTCTCCTTTCCAAAACTCAATTTAAATAAGTCTAATGTGTGACTGCTACAGACCATTCAGCGAGGTTAGTCAGATGTCGCCGATAGGTCGGCAACGCGTCGATCGTTCTATATCTCGCCTTCAATTTTCACTCTTTCTTGGTTCGGGTACTGTAACTTTAGGCGATCCAAATCGGGATCGCCGAACACTTCCGCGAATCACCTTTTGTCTATTATTTCACTTATTAGTGTGTGTTGAGATCTTCTTCAGCAATCTTGGGCGACCTGATTGTCCTTCGTTGTATAGATTGGCGACACGCCAACTGGCTCTACTGCTCGCCGAAATTACCTTGAGTTTAGCTCCAACATTCTATAAGTTTAGGCGGTATCATGGCTGTTAGGCGATCCGTCGAATGCTCTTTTCTATTGCCAACGTGGTCATCTCTTCCAGGAATTAGCTCAATACAATATTAGGCGAGACCATGGCCATTTCACGACTCGCCCAATGGTTTGGGCGATCTTCAGGCCTTCTCTTCTTCGTTCTTTCAACTGCCTTGTTCCCTTTTTGCTCCATAGTGTCCATGCTTTGTCCCTAAGTTTAAATGTCTTAAATTCAAGTATTTACATCAGTTATCGAGACAAAATGTGCATTTTGATCAAACGATCGGACAACCCAAATTAAATAAGACTTTTTCATCTTTTCCCAAAAATAGTACTACACCTACCATCCCCTATACTCTTTCGTTTCCAAGACTATCTCTGTAACATCTCTCTAATTGAAAGGACTAGAAAAAGTTAGAATTAAAAATAGTCACTTTAGAAAAGAATGAAAAATCTGGAAATTTTTTAAGTTATGTTAAGTTTGGGTTTTTTGGTCAACTTCAAATGACCATAACTCCTAGATTAGAATGAGTTAGGTGTGCTTCTAGATACTGTAGGAAATATCTTGGATTTATCTTTCCAGTGCCGCCGAGTTTGCGCGATTTTGAGTTCGTATGAGTGAGATATGCCCATTGGAAGTTGGGTTGTTCAAATAAAGTAAGTGTAATCCGGATTTTTGAATAGTAGTTTGGTCTTTTCCTTACCAAATTACTTTATTTCATTTTTAGGAGTTTAATTGGGGTCTAAACTGAACTTGGTCGATTTACGCTTTTGAAAACTAAGTTAGGATTTTGAGAGAAGAGAAACGAAGTGGAGAAAAGAGGAGAATGAGCAAAAATCATCAAGTTCTTCAAGAATCGCTTGTGGATTTCGTCAAGGGGTGATCCCTACGAGGTATGTGAGACTTTCATAATGTTGGTTTCATTCACCCACGTGCCAAGCATGTTAATTTCAGCGTGAATTTGTCCAAAAAGGGTCGAAAGTTTGATGTTCTAGATATGTGTTCATGAATTTGTTTTCGTTCTTGAATTAGGTTGAGATTGAGAAGTTTTTGAGATTATTGCGTTGAATTATGGAGTTTTTTTGAGTTAGGCTCTTAGGTACATTTACTGGGTATCTGAATCTAAAGAGAATTCGGGAAAAAAAATCGAGTTTAGGCGAATTGGGGATGGAAATCGAAGAAGAAAAAAGTCGGGAGAATCTGGGTACCAGGGGTCGCGGACATGTTCCTCAGGATGGGAAAATATTTCCTCGTGTCGCGGAGCGATCACGGACCATTCTGCCTCAAAAATCATTTTCGCGACCAAATATTCAAATACATCTCCGCGTCGCGGACTAATTTCTAGACAATGATTTATTGATAGTTTCTCACGTATAACTATCTAAAATCACTCATAAACCTCATGAGATCCTTCCTATCACAAATCACAATCCTTGAATCCATAAATTCAAATTCAAATTCAAGGAAAGTTAAGAGTCAAGTCTAGAAGTTAAGAATCAAGTCAAGAGAAATTCATGAAGTATTTCAAAAGTCTTTCACAAACGTTTTAACTTTGTTTTAAGACCTAAGCTTTGAGTTGAGGAAAGAGTAACAGTAAAGTTCATTTCTTCAAAGATTATACGGGAATTAAGTATTCCCAAGAGTTAAAAATATTTTCACATTTGAGCAAGAAGGGAAACACCAATTTCCAAGAGAGCTTTTACGCTAAGTTTTGAGTAATTATCTCAAGCCAAAGAAAGAAATTTTGTTTTAAAAATATATGAGCTAAGTATATTTTGGGAGTAGTATTGAGCATTGATATGGGGATGCGAGTTCATAATAACTCAAGTCTCCATAAACCATGTAGCCATCATGGGTAGTAAATGATCATACTTTTTAGATGATTCCTTAAGTGCTTTTTAGCATAGACTAGTGGATCCACTTAGTTAAGGCGTTCTATGATGGTAAATTATAGGACAGTTCTGGCAGCGTGGGAAAGACGTTGTATCACTACTTAGGCTCATAGTGGTGGTTGTCGGTTAGAGAAACTCCCACAGTATTACATTACATTATTATATGAGTAAGTTGAGTTGTTATTGCATTTTCTTTAACAAACTGAGTTGTTTTCTACTGTTTTAAAAAAATTTCTTTATATTGCATGTGTATTATTGCTTTATATTGAGTTAAGTTATTCTTGAGTTGAGTAAAGTCAAGGTAAGTGTTTCTTTCAGATTCCTTTCAAGCTTATGTTATGTTTAGTATTCCCCTCGCATAGTCGTACATTCAATGTATTGAAGCCATTTGACTTGCATCATTTTATGATGCAGACACAGGTAATCAGGATCAGAATCCAGGGCCCCATTGATCCAATTGAGCACTCAGAGTCAGTTGGTGAGCCTCCTTGCTTTACGGAGAACTCTTTTTACTTTGTTTTCTAGTATTTCAGTTGTTAGGATGATAGGGGGTTTTGTCCCGACATCCCTTCTTGTTTTAAAGGCTTCATAAACAGTTAGTAGTTCAGTTGTCTTTATATTATTGCTTCATATGTTAAGACTTGAGTTTCCATTTTGGCCAAGTTGAATGTTTGACCTTTAAACGTTTTAAGTTATTTTATTAAACAGTTAAGTAGAAGTCCATTTGATCATTGTAATAAAGCTTAGAGTCTTCCGCTGAGTAAGTAAGCCAGGCCAAGGGTTCACTTGGGGCCAGCAATGGTTTTCGAGTGCCAGTCACGTCCGGGGTGTAGGCTCGCGGCGTGACAAACTTGATATTATAGCACAGAGTTCAAGAGTTCTAGGGAGTCTATGAAGCTGTGTTTGTAGAGTCCTAGTTATCGGTATGAAGCGCGCCACATCTATAATTAGGAGGCTACGACATTTAGGAAATTTATCTCACTTCTTTCACACTCATTTTGTGTGATAGAATTCATCTTTATAAAGTATCTTTCTAATTCATGCTTGCACGTGTTTTCAGTTAACCATGCCTCCACGAAGAGCTGTCAGAGGTCGTCCTGCTAGGCATAATGTTGAAGAGAAAGGGGTACCCAATGCACCTGAAGTGCAACCCCAAGTAGAAATTACCAATGTGAGTTCAGGGAAGCGATCAGGATGTTAAGCCAAGGTGTAACCAACCAAGCTGGGCAAAAAAAGGGGGGTTCGACAAGAAGAAGCTGATACTTTGAGGATCTGAGATCTTTTTAGGATTAATGATCCAAGTTTCACTGGTTCAAGCACTACTGAGGATCCGGAGAATTTTGTTGAGGAATTGCTAAAGGTATTTGAAGTCATGCACGTTACCGATGTTGAGCGAGTTGAAATAGCTGCATATCAACTGAAGAATGTCCCTAGGACTTGGTTTTACTAGTGGAAGAAGGGTAGAGATGAGGGAGCACCACATGTGAGTTAGGATTGTTTTGAGGAGGCCTTCTTGGGGCGTTTCTTTCCCCGAGAACTGAGAGAGGCCAAGGTATGAGAGTTTCTCACTCTTAAGCAAGATTCACTAAGTGTTCATGAGCATGGGTTAAAGTTCACCCAATTATCCCGTTATGCTCCTGAGATGGTTGCGGATATGAGGAGTAGAATAAGTTTGTTTGTTGCTGGGCTATCTCGTATGTCGAGTAAGGAAGGTAAGGTTGCAATGCTAATAGGTGACATGGATATAGCAAGGTTGATGGTCTATGAGCATCATGTTGAGGAAAATAAGTTGAGGGATCGAGAGGAATTGAGAAATAAGAAGGCTAAGACGTCAGGGAATGAGTTTGGGCAGCAAAGAAATAATGCGAACTGGTCTTCTTTCCAACAAAAGCAAAAGGGACCTGCTCCATCATCTTCTAGTGCACCTGCACCCAGAAACAAAAGTGAGCACAAGAGTCAGAATTCATAGCACTTCAGGGCTAGACCTGCCCAATCTCAGAATAGTGTGGCACAATGAGGGAACTGTGATCCTGCATGTTCTAAGTGTGGTAGAACCCACCCAGGTAAATGTCGCGATGGCTCCACAGGTTGTTTCAAGTGTGGACAAGAGGGTCACTTTATGAAAGAGTGTCTTAAGAACCACCAAGGAAATAGAAATCAAGGCAATAGGGCCCAATCTTCATCAGTTGCTCCACCAGACAGGTGTGCACCTAAAGGAGTTACTTCCGGTACTGGCGGACGAGTAAACCGCCTTTATGCGATCAGAAGTCGTCAAGAGCAAGAGAATTCTCATGATGTTGTCATTGGTATGATCAAAGTCTTTACTTTTGATGTTTATGTTTTGCTAGACCTAGGAGCAAGTTTATCTTTTTTGACTCCTTATGTTGCAAATAATTTTGATGTTCTTCCTGAGAAACTTTGTGAACCCTTTTGTGTTTCTACACCTGTTGGGGAGTCTATTCTAGCTGAGCGAGTATATCGTGATTGTATCATTTCGATCAATCACAAGAACACCATGACTGATTTAGTTGAGTTATACATGGTAGATTTTGATGTCATTCTTGGTATGGACTGGCTTCATGCCTATTATGCCTCAATTGATTGTAGAATTGGAGTTGTTAGGTTTCAAATTCCTAATGAGATAGTTATAGAGTGGAGTAGTAGTTCAGCAGTGCCTAAGGGTTGTTTCATTTCAAACCTTAAGGCGAGAAAGTTAGTTTACTAGGGGCGTGTCTATCACTTAGTTAGAGCTAATGACTCTAGTGTTGAGATACCTCTTATTCAGTCAGTTTCATTAGTAAAAGAGATCCCAGAAGTCTTTTCTGATGATATTCTCGGAGTCCCTCTTGAGAGAGAAATAGACTTCGGTATAGATACTCGTCCTATATCTATTCCGCCATATAGAATGGCACCAACAGAGTTAAAAGAGTTGAAAGAACAATTGAAAGATCTCCTAGATAAGGGCTTTATTTGACCAAGTGTCTCACCTTGGGGAGCTCCGATATTATTTGTGAGAAATAAAGATGGTTCCCTTAGGATGTGTATAGATTATCGCCAGTTGAACAAGGTTACCATCAAGAATAAGTATCTTCTTTCGAGAACTGATGATCTTTTCGATCAGCTTCACGGTGCTATTTGTTTCTCTAAGATAGACCTCAGATCAGGCTACCATCAGTTGAGGGTAAGGGAATGTGATATTCCAAGGACAATATTCAGGACCCGTTACGGTCATTATGAGTTCTTAGTTATGTCCTTTGGTTTGACCAATGTGCCTGCAACATTTATGGACCTTAGAAATATAGTATTCAAGCCTTATTTAGATATGTTTGTTATCGTGTTCATTGATGACATACTAATCTATTCAAGGAATGAAGAAGATCGTGATAGTCATCTCAGAATAGCTCTCCAAACTTTAAAGGATAGAGAGTTATATGCTAAGTTCTCTAAGTGTGAGTTTTGGCTTGAGTCTGTGTCATTCTTAAGCCACATTGTGTTTGGAGAGGGAATTAAAGTTGATACCCAGAAAATAGAGGCAGTGCAGAATTGGCTTAGACCCATATCTCCAGCTGATATTAGGAGTTTCTTGGGGTTGGCTAGAAATTATTAAAGGTTCGTAGAGGAGTTCTCGTCTATTTCATCCCCTTTGACCAAGTTGACTAAAAAAATAGTGAAGTTTCAATGGTCTGAAGCTTGTGAGAAAAGCTTTCAGGAATTGAAAAAGAGGTTGACTACTGCCCCAGTATTGACCTTACCAGAAGGTACACAAGGCTTTGTTGTGTACTGTGATGTGTCTAGAGTTTGTTTAGGTTGTTTGTTAACGCAGAATGGTAAAGTTATGTCTTATGCCTCCAGACAATTGAAAGTTCATGAGAAAAATTACCCAACCCATGATCTAGAATTGGCTGCCATAGCATTTGCTTTGAAATATTGCGCCATTATATTTATGATGTTCATGTGGATGTATTCATTGATCACAAGAGTCTTCAGTATGTGTTTACTCAGAAAGAGCTTAATCTCAGACAAAGGAGGTGGTTAGAATTACTCAAAGATTATGACATGAATATTCTTTATCACCCAGGTAGGGTTAATGTTGTTGTTGATGCTTTAAGAAGGTTGTTTATAGGTAGTACCGCCCATATTGAGGAAGAAAAGAGAGTTATCGAAAGATGTGGATAGACTTGCACGATTGGGAGCTCGACTAATGGATTCCACAGAAGGATGAGTAGTGGTGATGAATGGGGCAGAATCATCCTTAGTGTCAGAAGTGAAAGAGAAACTAGACCAAGATCCTATTTTGATTGAATTGAAGGCAAATGTTCATAAGCAAAAAGTAATGGCTTTTGAACAAGGGGGAGATGGAGTATTGAGGTAATAAGGTAGGTTGTGTATACCAAGGGTGGATGAACTCCAAGAGAGGATCATGGAGAAAGCTCATAGCTCCAGATAGTCCATTCATCCGGGTTCCACAAAAATGTATCATGATTTGAGAGAAGTTTATTGGTGGAGAAGTATGAAGAAGGGCACTGCAAAGTTTGTTGCTAAGTGTCCGAATTGCCAACAAGTTAAGGTAGAGCATCAAAGGCCCGATGGTTTGGCTTAGAATATAGAACTTCCAAAATGGAAGTAGGATATGATCAATATGGACTTCATCACAGGTTTACCAAGGTCTCGCAGGCAACACGATTCCATTTGGATGATTGTCGATAGAATGACAAAATCAGCCCGTTTTCTACCGGTAAAGACTACCCATTCGGTAGAGAATTATGCTAAGTTGTATATTCAAGAGGTGGTAAGACTTTATGGGGTTCTGGTCTCTATTATTTCAGACAGAGGTGCACAATTTACTGCACAATTTTGGAAATCATTTCAAAAAGGCTTGGGTTCAAAGGTGAACTTAAGTACTACCTTTCACCCTCAAACAGATGGGCAAGAAGAGCGTACTATTCAGACTTTAGAAGACATTTTGAGGGCCTATGTGATTGATTTCAAAGGTAATTGGGGAGATCATCTACCCCTTATTGAATTTGCTTACAACAATAGCTACCACTCTGCATCCAAATGGCTCCTTATGAAGCTCTTTATGGGAGAAGATGCAGATCTCCTATTGGATGGTTCGAAGTTGGTGAAGCAGGGTTGATAGGACCAAATTTAGTTCATCAAGCTATGGAGAAAGTTAAGGTGATTCAAGAGAGGTTGAAAACAACACAGAGTCGTCAGAAATCCTACACTGATGTTAGGAGAAGGGAGTTAGAGTTTGAAGTAGATGATTGGATATACTTGAGAGTTTCACCCATGAAAGGTGTTATGAGGTTTGGTAAGAAGGGGAAGCTTAGTCCCCGGTATATTGGCCCTTACAGAATATCCAAAAGTGTTGGTAATGTAGCTTATAAGTTAGACCTACCCCAAGAGTTGGCAGCGGTTCATTCGGTATTTCATATTTCCATGTTAAAGAAGTGCATGAGAGATCCTTTACTTATCATACCAACTAAAGATATAGGTATCAAGGATAGCTTATCTTATGAGGAGATTCTGGTTCAGATTCTAGATCATCAAGTTCGCAAGTTGAGGACTAAGGAAGTAGCATCAGTCAAAGTTCTTTGGAGGAACCAGTTTGTTGAGGAAGCTACTTGGGAAGCTGAAGAAGATATGAAGAAGGGGTATCCACATCTCTTTGACACTAGAGAAATTCCAGATTAAGGTACTAATTCTCTTCTTAATACTCTTTAATTTATAAGTTGGCATGTTGTGTTTGCATTGCTTGTTGGGGGTTTGAGTTGAATGTTAGATGTTACACCCTTAGCCTAGAAAGAGTAATCTCCTTCGAGGATGAATGTTTCCCAAGGGGGAGATATTATAACATCTCACTAATTGAAAGACTAGAAAGAGTTAGAATTGGAAATAGTCATTTTAGGAAAGAATGAAAAAATCTGGATATTTGTTAAGTATGTTAAGTTTGGGTTTTTTTGTCAACTTCAAATGACCATAACTCCTAGCTAAGGATGATTTAGGTGTACTTCCAAATACCGTAGGAAATATCTTGGAATTATATTTCCAACGCCACTGAGTTTGCGTGATTCTGAGTTTGTATAAGTAAGATATGCCCATTGAAAGTTGGGTTGTTCAAATAAGGAAAGTGTAATCCAGATTTTTGAAGGATAGTTTGGTCGTTTCCTTACCAAATTACTTTGTTTCGTTTTTAGGAGTTCAATTGGGGTCTAAACTGAACTTGGTTAGTTTACGCTTTTGAAAACTAAGTTAAGCTTTTGAGAGAAGAGATAAAAAGAAGAGAAAAGAGGAGAAGGAGCAAGAATCGTCAAGTTCTTCAAGAATTGCTTGTGGATTTCGTCAAGGGTTGATCCTTATGTGGTATGTGACACTTTCATAACATTGGGTCCATTCACCCACGTGCCAAGCATGTTTATTTCAGCGTGAATTCGTCCAAAAAGGGTTGAAAGTTTGATATTCTTGATAAGTGTTCATGAATTTGTTTTCGCTCTTGAATTAGGCTGAGATTGAGAAGTTTTTGAGATTAATGCGTCAAATTATGGAGTTGTTTTGAGTTAGGTTCTTAGGTACATTTACTGGGTATCTGAATCTATAGAGAATTTGGGAAAAAGAACCGAGTTTAGGATAATTGGGGATGGAAAATGAAAAAGGAAAAAGTCGGGTGAATTTGGGTACCAGGTCCGCATCGTAGACCTATTCCTCAGGATGGGAAAATTTCTCCTTGCGTCGCGGAGCGATCACGGACCGTTCTGCCTCAAAAATCATTTTTGCGACCAAATATTTAAATACATCTCCGCATCGCGGACTAGTTTCCAGACAGTGATTTTTTTATCGTTTTCACGTTTAACTATCTAAAAACACTCATAAACATCATGAGATCCTTCCTATCACAAATCACAATCCTTGAATCCATAAATTCAAATTCAAGAAAAGTTAAGAGTCAAGTCTAGAAGTTAAGAATCAAGTCAAGAGAAGTTCAAAAAGTATTTCAAAAGTCTTTCACAAACGTTTAAACTTGGTTTTAAGACTTAAGCTTTGAGTTGAGGAAAGAGTAAGAGTTAAGTTCATTTCTTCAAAGACTATACGGGGACTAAGTATTCCCAACAGTTAAAAATATTTTCACATTTGAGCAACAAGGGTAACACCGATTTCCAAGAAAGCTTTTAAGCTAAGTTTTGAGTAATTATCTCAAACCAAAGAAAGAAGTTTTGTTTTAAAAACATATGAGCTAAGTATATTTTGGGAGTAGTATTGAGCACCGATATGGGGATGCGAGTTCAAAATAACTCAAGTCTCCATACACCATGTAGCCATCATGGCTAGTAAAGGATCATACTTTTTAGATGATTCCTTAAGTGCCTTTTAGCATAGACTAGTGGATCCACTTAGTTAAGGCGTTCTATATGACGGCAAAGTATAAGACAGTTCTGGCAGAGTGGGTAAGACGTTGTATCACCACTTAGGCTCATAGTGGTGGTTGTCAATTAGAGAAACTACCACAATATATTATATGAGTAAGTTGAGTTGTTATTGCATTTTCTTTAATTAACTGAGTTATTTTCTATTGTTTTAAAATGCTTTCTATATATTGAATGTGTATTATTGCTTTATATTGAGTTAAGTTATTGATGAGTTGAGTAAAGCCAAGCTAAGTGTTTCTTGCAGATTCTTTTCAAGCTTATGTTATGTTTAGTATTCCCCTCGCATAGTCGTACATTCAATGTACTGATACCATTTGGCCTGCATCATTTTATGATGCAGACACATGTAATCAGGATCAGCATCCAGGGTCCCCTTGATCCACTTAAGCACTCTGAGTCAGTTGGTGAGCCTCCTTGCTTTCCGGGGGACTCCTTTTACTTTGCTTTCTAGTATTTTAGTTGTTAGGATGATCAAGGGTCTTATCCCGACATCCCTTATTATTTTAGAGGCTTCATAGACAGTTAGTAGTTCAATTGACTTTACATTATTGTTTCATATGTTAAGACTTGAGTTACCATTTTGGTCAAGTTGAATGTTTGACCTTTAAACGTTCTAAGTTATTTTATTAAACAGTTGAGTAGAAGTTCATTTGATTATTGTAATAATTCTTAGAGTCTTCCACTGAGTAAGTAAGCCAGACCAAGGGTCCTCTTGGGGCCAGCAATGGTTCTCGAGTGCCAGCCACGTCTGGGCTATAGGTTCGGGGCGTGACAGTCGCGTCATTCTCTACTTTTCCAGACAAGGACTCTCCAATTTTTCCCCTTTCCATGAATTTTCGTTCCCCAGAAAACTCCCTCCCCATGCCTCTTTCGACCTCTCCCATCAAGTTCGGTCATGAACCGCCGGAAAACAACAATATCCAGCGGTCTCCAACATCATCTCTTCTCCCCATCCGCCGTCCATAAATCACAACCCCATTATATCAACTTTATGTCTCCTCCATCACCATTTTTCTGATGAAAAGAGACCCCCTACGCCGCCTATACCTTGTCCAACAACTACAAATTTGAAAGAAGGGATGATGTTGATTTGATTGGTAGCAGTAGCTCTTTGTTTCCAGTGAGTAATATTGATTTCAAATCCAAATATTGGACTCCGAATTCACCTATAAAAGGATGGAGTTTTCCCATCCAAAAAAGATCCAGAAAACGGGACAAGAACATCATCCAACAAATCCAGAAAAAGAGAAGATTCAACTAAAAGGGGTCTAAAAGCATTCAAAAACGATCAAGCAAAAAAATAATCCAGAGTCCTCCAGAAAAGAAAATGGTCATAAACATACTCAAAAGTGTTTAGAATTCAATAATCATTTCATTCTTCTATTCCGGTTTCGAATTCGAGTTTTGGGCAAGAGTTTGAAGTTGAAATCTTTGAAAAAACGCTCTCTAGTTTGCTACTCCACACAAGGTCAACATCTATTCTTCCTTTATTTTCATATTCTTGTGTTGGAATTTGTATTTAACTATTTGATTTGGGCATTTATGATCTTCATCACTTTGTCCAGTTAATAACTTTTATGGGCTGTGCATTTTAGAAATTATTGATTCCTTAAGCTTGAAATAATATTGAAATAGTCTCTTTAGTATCTTGGGATTATTCAGAAATCCAATTGGTAGATAATATTCTTGGAAGTCAATTTACTTTGTTCATGAGGGATAATTGTGACCTTGAATTATATGTTCACAACTTTTAAAAAAAAAAAAAAAATCTGAAATTTGCTACTTGTAGTAGCATCTTTGACGTAATATCTCTCTGCATCACCCTCCTTTGTATGTGGAAAGATAGCTAATAGCTACCGGTGGTTTTCTTTGTTTTTAAAAAGAAAAAATAAATTCACTGCTTTCGATAATATATTTAGGAGAATGTAAGGCCGTTGATGTTCATAGAATTTATTAAGATGTTGAAGCTTGATAGTTTCATTGAACTCTATTTACTTGTTAAAATTATGCTGGTCGAGAAAGTTTTCCACCACTAGCATAATAGCCTGGTTTATTAAGTTTAAACAAGTAATATACATATGGAACTATTTCTTTCCTATAACTACTTGTCCAAATATTGATGTAGGCTTCAATGTGTCGCTCAATAGCTCACTATCAATAATGAATATTTATTAACCTACAAATTTGTTATGTTTATACGTCGGCTTGAAAACGTTAGCCCAACACCAAATTTAACATAGATATGTACGTCCAGTTCATACATATTACTTCCTAACTTTGTGGTATTTTTTTTTTTTTTAGAAATTCTCTTAAACTATCCGTTTTAGAGAAAATAAGGAATTATTTCTTGCCTCTAAAAGTAATGTTATGGACCCTTTAATTTTAAATATACATGAATCTGTACACCATATGCATTCTCATGCAATAGTTCCATCTAGTATGCCAAATGATTGATGGTATTCTTTCACTGTTCCTTACATAAACTATACAAATATTTGTTACATCTCTTATCAAAGACTTCGCGTTAACATTATTTACTTCTCCTATTAGACTTAAAAGAATAAACATAAGTTCCTATGTTTTAGAAAATGGTTGGAGATACATTAAACCTTCCATCATATGTTGAAAACATATTTGTATGCTACCTGATTACATAATATTTATTTATTAAGTCTTCTGATAAATATAGAGTCCATTTGTTGATTATTTGTCCTCTTCTTATGTTTCAAGTACAATCGGAGGGATGGAGTTTCTACTTTAGAAATCATTATTGGCCTAAAATATTAGGCCAACAACAATTAGGATCACCGCAACGCTTGGAGTCTCACAAATTAGGAGTTCAATGTTTTTTTAGCCTTTCTTTCGTTGTCCTACTTTGATATGTTGGCTAACCTTTACTTACAAGTTTTTGATATATTGCTTGTCTTTTATTTTTTAAAGATTATTTATGTGTGCTAATATTATTTGTTTATGTATTTAGTTGAAACACTTTTAGAACAAATGATACAAAAAATATTTTCTTAAAAATGGGTTAGCATTTTTATTTATAACATTCTTTAGGCCTTTTAAGTTGAAAAGAGGGGCTTATAGTTTAAAAGTTTCCAAATAAAGTTTCAAAAGAGTTAAAATAATATTCATTTAGGCCTAACCCATCGCTTAGGACTCTCAAATAAATTTGAAACTAATTTAAAAGCTAAAATAATTTTCAGAGATACATGAGGCCAAAATAATTAACTTATGGAAGTATTTAATTTTTTAAGAAAATAAGTAGGAAAGTAGGCTTATATATTTAACAAAAATAAATGTAACTATAGAATAAGTCTCAATAGATAGGCTTATTTTATACTCTTTACATCACCCCTTTATAAAATATATTGGCTATTCTTACTTTTTTGAATCAAATATTTCTAAAATGTTTCAATTTCTTAACATTCTATTTCAAGATTTTAGATATGCCAACAAGTTCAAAAATAAAATACAAGATACATATATATATACTAGATATAGGACCCCGTGCCAGCACGGGGCCCAATATATATATATATATTTTTATTTTAATTTATGTCATATTATGGAATTTGAGAAGTTATTGAAATTTTTATATGATTTTAAAAATATTTTAAATTTTTAGCTATTGTGATTTGTAGTACTTTTTTTTAACATAATTTTGAAAAAAATATTTATTACTCTGTTTGTTCTAATTTATGTGGCACACACAGAATGTTAAATATTAAGCATTTTTTATATGTCTCTTTAATATATTAAGTTGTTAATTATTGTATTTTTTAGTACATTTTGAACCTAATTTTTTAATACTATATGTTATTTGCCATGTCCCAATTTATGTGGCATTAATTGATAGATTTGTTGGAGTCGAGAGATTTATTTTGTTAATTATTGTAATTTATAGTTTCTTTTTCGTCAATTTCAAACAATATATGTTGTTAATTGATAGATTTTTTGGAGTGGACTATTTTTTTTATTAATTATTGTAATTTATTGTTTCTTTTTCGTCAATTTCAAACAATATATGTTTATTATATAATCTATTTTATGTGGTACCAATAGAATTTAGAGAGTCAATTAAATTTTTTATATAAGTTTTAAATAATTAAGCTGTTAATTATTGTAATGTATAGTATTACTTATATTATTTTTAAATATATTTAAATATTATATGTTAGGTTTTTTATCCTAATTTATATGGCATTGATAGAATTTAAAGTGTCAAATAATTGTTAATTATTGTAATAGATAATATGGAGTATTTAAGTCATTTATAGTATAGTAATTAATATATAATATGTAGTATTTAAGTGTTATATTATGGAATTTGAGAAGTTATTGAAATTTTTATATGATTTTAAAAATATTTTAAATTCATAACTATATATTTCAATGTACAAGATTTTGATAAAATAAAACCTTTAAAGTTAAATTATAATGTTTTTGAAATTTAAATTATTAAAACATATATAATGATTTTATAGAAAAAATAATATAATAAAATTAAATGAAAAGGATAATAAATTCAACTTTTACCATGATAAGGTTGAAAAATATTATTTAAGTGGAAGGAGGTGGGGCCCACTTATATATTTTATATAGTAAGTATTGGACATTTGTAATGATTTAATTGGAACAATGGTAGTAAATCCTAGACTCTTCTAATATATAGTAATATGTTTGTTACGCACATAAAGGTATACATTTCATATATTTATATTTAGTTTTCTCCACACATGACCTATTATTTTGTTATACTTTATATTATTTTCTCATATCTGCTATCACTTTTACAAAAGTTACTTATTTTTTTTATAATTAATAAATTCTTACACTTTCATATACATATTATTTTACTATATATAATCTATCATCAATTTATTCTTACATGTAAATAAAATAATAAATATTCATATGTTTTAAACAACTTACATGTATATACTATACTTTATAATAAATCTGGCTAAAATCACAAACTTTATATAATATTTTAGCATTTAGTATCATTTATTATTTATTTTAATTTTTTTAGAAAACTCCATTCTATATAATTTCATTCAAATTACACATCACATATTACTACATATTTACACCCAACTACTATCTTATTTTATTCCACATCTTAATAAAACGACAGATTTTTGTAAATTCAACATCTATATATTTTTTAGGATAAGTTTGCTATGATACATCTATATTTTGCAACATATAAAAATTTGCATACATTTTAAGTGCATTTATCTATTTTACTTATTTATTTTACTATACGATAAACATACTACTATTAATTTTATTTAATAGACATATATATGTCGTACCTTGTATTTTACTCTCTTTTCATAAAACTAATTTACTTATCATTGATTTTAAAACAAAATTGTCACGACTCAGACCGTCGTGATTGGCACCCACACAAACCCTCTGGTGGGAGAACCATTCTTACAACCCAAACAAATAAATTTTATGAAAATTAAGGAATTTAAAGATACGGAAGTAGGTTTAAATGACTATAAAAATAGAGTCCCCATAAATTCCAAGGTTTTAACAAACAACTAACCAAACTAATGCGGAAGAACAACCCCTAGAACCTGAAAATCATTGTACCAAAACTCTTCTAACGACAAGTCTAAGAACAAGGGGCACAACCCCGAAACTAAACAACACCTTAAACAAAAGTCGAAGTTCGAAAAGAGTGGACTTAAACAAGAAAGATTTATGACAGCCTGAAAGAACTGGCTCACCCTTGAATCCGGTCACGCTCAATAGTCACCTAGCTGAGGTCTATCAATAGCCACCTAAAGATACCCTGTACTCAACAAAGAAAGATCAAGTGCAATATTAGTACACAACCATAGTGTACTGGTAGGATCACGTGGCTATCTCATTAAGAGCAACATACATAAGTCATTACAACAATACAATAACATGCATACACCGAATATACACAATATCGATATCATTTACGAACAACGAACAATTTCACATTTATCAAGATATACAGTTATGTCAAATCAATGGTCCTCTCATGGAACCCACACCCAAACTGTTAGCATGCCAGAACGTGGTACCCGATCCAATGTTTATGCAGGAACGTGGCAATCGATCCCATGTTTACGCAGGAACGTGGCAACCGATCCAAGTTAGTGTGTCAGAACGCAACACTCGATCTATTCAACAAGCCACAATCACAATCACAAGTATATTCTTAAAATCATACAATCAAGTCATGATTCATGGCATTCATCATTCATCTCTCTTCATCCACAAGTAGTGTGATCAATAGTGCAACATTCTCATACATACACATATTATAATGAAACAAGCATATATTACACAATCACGAAATCACAACCATCACCTACCTCGAATCCAAGCTTGAATCCCCTAAGGCACTTGAATCTTTCTTTTCGGATTCTTCTCACTTGTTCGTGGTCTAAAAATATACAATAAACTAAAGGATAAAAAATCAAAGGTCTAATTATCCGGATTATAACAAACCCAATAACCCTAGACCAAACCCAAGATCCTAATACCCAATTTAGGGATTTTCCCACCATTGGGTTTAGACCAAAACCCTTCCCCTGCAATAATTACCTACGAATTTACATTCTACGGATCGAAAAATGGATTTGGGGAGTGAAAACCTTACCTTTATCCTCAAGAATGGGGGAAAACCGTCCAGAAAATCCCTATGGTCAATCCTTAGCTCTCAAAGTCGAAAAGTGCAGAATAAAATACTTTTGGGGTTTTATTTTCGACATAAGTCGTGTTTGTCTCGCTACAGCGGCAGCCATCCCACTACGTCGGCATGCACGGAGAAAGAATACTGGAATTTGAATTCCAAACCCCCATTTCACAACACACCTTCAACCCTTGACATTCACAAACCACTCGTTCACACTAAGATCATTTTGGGAGTTCTACTCGCCCGAATTCAATTTCGTAAAGTTGTACGGGTTCCTTAATGGCTTAGCTATCTATTCATATAATCAACATCATAATTAAATCACCCAGTTGTTTCCAGATTTCCCTAAACTTTACTGACTCTAATTTCGTCCAAATATGGACTAGGTTAGGAAATTCCAAGTTACTACCAAAAATTTTCTGACCCCAATTCTTTCTCCATTGGCTTTTTCCCTAACGACGAAATCAGGTCGTTACAATAGATATCAATTTACCCATCACTCATCCCCGAGTGATCAACTAGGGAAGACTAGCTAAAGTAAGGGTAGAGTAGTATCTGAAACATCGAATTACTGGGGATACTTGTCTCATACGTCCTTATCTTTCGGACATCGTGATTAAGAATTTCAACCGATTCTTCCTCACACCACAGGTCTTGTTTAACAACACTGAGTCTCACTTTATGATATAATCCTCGTCCCCAACCAACCAATTAAATACTACACATCCTCTCATACAATGCCTAAATAAAGTCATCACAATACTCGAGTGATAATTATTGTTGTATGTACACTTAGCTAACCACAAAGTTATTCCTAATAACCACCAAAGTTGATCGTACACATGTCTGCAACATGTCATTAAGGACTTTGACACAAACATCAGGACGACTCCTTTCTCACATAACCATGTTAAAATCCTAAATCAAAACTCGCCACAATTAGAGGTGAACCTGAACAAACAACACACGATCATAATATCCTACAAATCATAGTTCTTATTTACATCTCCATCTCACAATCCAATTTCCCATGAGCTTAAGTTATAAGCATTTGATCTTTAAACATCAGATACTCATTGAGGTATATGTCCAAGCATACAATCAATCTAACCACACTAATGAATACTAGATTTAGAAATGGTAGATTACCTCTTAAGAACAGTAGAATTGGATCCAATGATCCCCACATTCAACCACACACAATCAATACATGACCTCGACGACTAGATGAATATTAAGATTGTCGGACAACCATAGATTACGGAGGGTAACTCTTCTATGGATTCTCATAAGCAAGGTGATATACGTAAAACCACTGAAATACTTTAACAACTCTAAGACAATATCACATAAGCCATCTGAAATAACCACATCTTCCCAAATCATCCCACTCAACCAAGAGAACATCGCAGGATCGGTACGCCTGATCCACCTCTAGGGATCCACCCACAAAGTGGAAACACACGTGGGATTAGCTAGTGAATCATACTCACAACCATCATGAACACTTCGACAATTTACCTTACTCTAAACCAACACTTTAAAATGAAACCCTTTCTTAGATACTTTAACAATCAAAAGTAATAAACTTTACGACTCAAACCAAGTGTAAACCCTTTCAAAGGTTCACTACCTGATACAATTGTTCATTTCTCACCTTACAAATTCGTACCTTCATAAAATATATCACCATGAATTTAGACTTACAATGAAAACTCAGAATTGTAACTCAATCGTATAACACAATCCCCTTATCTATCAACATTAGCTTATACCTTGAAGAGTTTTTTGAAATAATGAATCTTCGCTTATCATCGATCACATCTCCATCGATCTTACAATATCTTTAACTAACAATCCAATTATACTCATTACCAAACTCAAAAACAAAAACAAGCACTTATCATTACGCTCAAGCTAATGTCTGCACACTCATTTCTCAAGTCTTTTTAAATAGTTTTTAACCCATCCGATGGACCCACGACACTATTACCATAGCCACAGCAAAATAATAAAATCATGCGTCTCTGAACCCAATTATCTACCCTTTTGAAGATGCCTCTTTAGCCTTAAGAATCTAATAAAATAATCTTACTCTCACCTCTCTCTAAAGGTTGTACTACATTCTACTATATTTTCCTTCATTATAACTCTAGCTCTTTAACATTCTATTCGAATGGTATCTTATCATCCTTATCATTTTCCATACAACCACGTTACTCACCAAGTATTAGAAAACCACTACTTTGGATACTCACAAGTCGTAATTACTATACAAAATTCACTTAACCAGCAATTTTTATTATATAGTTGCATTCCGTCACAATCCATCACGAACTCTTATTGTCATTACGCTCCCCCAACCTTGACTATCACTACGAAGTCAACCTTTTTCATCAACAGGATGCCTCAAACTCAGGTAAACTCATCAAATTCAAAGGACTAACCCCATTTTATACGCACCTTTTTGCTAAATACTTCAATTTCCTTCACCTAGGTACACTCAATGGGAATTTCTTTATCCATAAGCTGGTCATTCCAGTATCAATCCACTCTTTTATGGCTTAAGATAAATTTACCATTCCACATACCACCCTCCTTCTTCTTAACAAACAAAATAGGAGCACCCCACGGGGAATCACTAGGACAAATGAAACCTTTATCATGAAGCTCTTGGTTTTGAGCCTTAACCTCTCTTAATTCTGCTGGAGCCATGCTATACGGAGGGATGGAAACGGGCTGAGTGCCAGTTTCCAAGTCAATGCAGAAATCTATATCTCTATCCGGAGGCATACCAACAAATCCATAGGAAACACTTCCTTAAACTCAGATACCACAAGAATAGACTCAATAGAGGGAGACTCAACCTCAACATCCCAAACATGAGCCAAACAACCCCGCCCTACCAGTTTCCTAGCCCGAATGAAGGATATGATCTTCGCTAGCTTAGGCTTGTACACCCCATCCCACTCTAACTTTCCCTATCAGGGATCTCTAGAGTTACCGACTTAGTATTAAAATTAAGCCCGATATAATAGGAGGTCAACCAAGTCATGCCTAAGATTATATCAAGTCAGTCATATCCAACATAATCAAATCAACCCAAATCTGAAAATCCATAAACACAACAGGACAACACAATATACATGACTATGACTGACTCTTCAACTGGGTAGAAACATGGATGGGGGGATCAAGTATATCATAAACCACATCAAATCCCAAGGCAATTGAACTGACACATACGAATAAGAAGAACCCGGATCAAACAAAATAATAGCCACCCGGGCATAGACAAGAATAGCTCTTGTGACCACTGTATCACACCCTCAAACTCGGTCTTACCCTGAAAAATATAAAGTTGAGCCCTGTCCTCTTGACGGGCAACCTCATTGCCTGGCTGCACTATTTCTCTACCTGTATTACCATTTCCCTGGCCTCCACGGCCTCACTGACTTCCTCTTCATATGCCTAGGTTCTCCACAATTTTAACACACCTTATAACATATATTCAATTGTTGAACACTAAATTAGATCACAAGGGTTAGTTCGGGTACGATTCGGGGTCCATAATTGTGACTAGGGTAAAATAGGGTATCTCAGCCCTGTCTCGTTCTAGCGGGAGAAATCCCGCACTGGCGAACTCACCGTGGTGGGGAAAATCCCGCCCCAGCGGCCCTGAAGAAAACATAAGCCCTGCCAACCACTTCTGGGGTTCTCTCTTTTCTGTATTTTCCTTAGATTTCCCGGCTATAACTAGGTATTTAAGAAAATCCCTTTAGCTAGGACATTCATTGCCTACCCCCCGATCAACCCAACGAAGTACACACTTTAGAATCCTTTACATCGTTTCAACACTACCACACACATATTCCCAAGATATACCCAGACTCTCACACGGTTATCAGTTGGTTGCAACGTACGTCCAGATTTCTCGCTTACGAATCACATCGTAATTTATCTAGACCCTTGCACGTAATCTCGTGATGACTTTCTTTTCACAACAAGTTTCACGACACTCAAGTAGTTACAACTTGCAGATAAGTCCAAATTATTTAATTAGTTCGTTCCATAGACGACCGTTACAGATCATCTATGCCTTATACGACCCCTAAGGCCATATATCAATTGGAACCTTCTCAGTTCCAATTAACTTGCTTGTGTCCCTTCAGCCGGGACTATGGCGTCTAGTTCACTTTGTTGAGATACCAATTGAAATTGAGGGATACCAATTTGACTCAATTCATACCACAAGCGACAATAGTAGCTAGCGAGTCCCACAAAACTGTTAATTTCAATCATAGAACTTGGTCGAACTCAATTCTTAACCGCCTCAATCTTTAACTGATGGTAACCATACCTTAAATCAATATTAGAGAAAATCGATGCACCTTGCAATTGGTCAAAAAGGTCATCTATTCGAGGTAATGGATACTTGTTTTGAATGGTGACCCTATTCAATTGTCAGTACTCTATACACATCCTCTCTTGTTAGTGATGGTGTTACCACTTTTGTTGCTCTAGTTCGAACCATAGAGTGAAAGAGGAAAGATACCAATTTGTATCACCCAGATACCAATTGGATGATACAAATTGGATTCAAGTCATAGCACGAATGAGTAGAAAGAAGTGAGTTTTTCCTAAAGTCCTATAGCCTCTTGAAGAAAATTACGGACGTCATCGTATCGTTCCGCAAGACTCTACTAAACTCGTATTGGTACAATGAGATCAACGAACCTAGGGCTTTGATACCAACTTTGTCATGACTCAGACCGTTGTGATTGGCACCCACATAAACCCTCTGGTGGGAGAACCATTCCTACAACCCAAACAAACAAATTTTATGAAAACTAAGACATTTAAAGATACGGAAGCAGGTTTAAATGACTATAAAAATGGAGTCCCCATGAACGCCAAGGTTTTAATAAACAAACTAATGCGGAAGAACATCCCCTAGAATTTGAAAGTCATTGTACCAAAACTCTACTAACGACAAGTCTAAGAACAAGGGGTACAACCCCGAAACTAAACAACACCTTAAACAAAAGTTAGAGTCTGAAAAGAGTGGACTTAAACAAGAAAGATCCATGGCAGCCTGAAAGAACTGGCTCACCCTTGAATCCGGTCACGCTCAATAGTCACCTAGTTAAAATCTATCAATAGTCACCTGAAGATACCCTGTACTCAACAAAAAGAAAGCAAGTGCAGTATCGGTACACAACCACAGTGTATTGGTAGGATCACGCGGCTACCCCATTAAGTGCAACATACATAAGTCATTACAACAATATAATAACATGCATACACCGAATGTACACAATATCGATATCATTTACAAACAACGAACAACTTCACATTTATCAAGATATACAATTATGTCAAATCAATGGTCCTCTCATGGAACCCACACTCAAATTTTTAGCATCTACACAACCATAGTGTACTGGTAGGTTCAAACGGCTATCTCATTAAGTGCAACATACATAAGTTATTACAACAATATAATAACATACATACACCGAATATACACAATATCGATATCATTTACAAACAACGAAAAATTTCACATTTATCAAGATATACAGTTATCTCAAATCAATGGTCCTCTCGTGGAACCCACACTCAAATTGTTAGCATACTAGAACATGGTACCCGATCTGATGTTTATGTCGGAACGTGGCAACTAATCCCATGTTTATGCAGGAACGTGGCAACCGATCCAAGTTAGTGTGTCGGAACGCAACACCCAATCCATTCAACAAGCCACAATTACAATCACAAGTATATTCTCAAAATCATACAATCAAGTCATGATTCATGGCATTCATCATTCATCTATCCTCATCTACAAATAGTGTGATCAATAGTGCAACATTCACATACATACACGTCTTATAATGAAGTAAGAACAAACATATATCATACAATCATGAAATCACAATCATCACCTACCTTGAATCCAAGTTTGAATCCCCTAAGGCACTTGAATCTTCCTTTCCAGATTCTTCTCGCTTATTCGTGGTCTAAAAATATATAATAAACACAGGGATCAATATCAAATGTTTAATTATCTGGATTATAACAAACCCAATAGCCCTAGACCAAACCCAAGATCCTAATACCCAATTTAGGGATTTTTCCATCATTAGTTTCAGATCAAAACCCTTCCCCCGCAATAATTACCTACAAATTTACATTCTACGGATCAAAAAACGGATTCAGAGAGTGAAAACCTTACCTTTAGCCTCAAGAATGGCAGAAAACCGTCAAGAAAACCCCTGGGATCGTTCCTTAGCTCACAAAGTCGAAAAGTGTAGAATAAAATGTTTTTGGGGTTTTATTTATGACTTAAGTCACGTCTGTCCCACTACAGCGGCAGCCATCCTGCTATGGCGGCATGCACGAAGATAGAATGCTGGAATTTGAATTCCAAACCCCCATTTCACAACACACCTTCAATCCTTGACATTCAAAAACCACCCGTTCACGCTAAGATCATTTTCGGGAGTTCTACTCGCCCGAATTCAATTTCGTAAAATCGTACGAGCTCCTTAATGTCTTAGCTATCTATTCATGTAAGCACCATCATAATTAAATCACCTAGTTGTTACCAGATTTCCCTAGACTTTACTGACGCCGATTTCATTTAAATTTGGATTAGGTTAGGAAATTCCAAGTTACTACCAAAAGTTTTCTGACCACAATTCTCTCTATTGGCTTTTTCCTAACGACAGAATCAGTTTGACAGAATCAGGTCGTTATAAAAATAAATAAATAAGTTTTCTTAATTAATTTTTCCTAAATTGAGTTTAAGGACTTTCTTCGGATAGGCTCTGAGGGATGCTTAACACCTTCCCCTCGAATAACCAAAAACCTTACTCAGAATCTCACTGGTTTCACAAATCACAACAGAGTTTACATTTGCATATTTAAAAATGGTTTTCCTAATATTTTCCTTAAAATTTAGGTGGCGACTCTAAAACAAACAAAAACAATTTTTTCCAAAAAAATCATAGTGGCAGCCATATTATGTTGTGAACTATTTTGGCTTGTTTGAAATAGGGTGTGACAAACACTTTTACATTAAAATGAGAGAAACACTGATTTCTAAATGAGTTTATGAGGAGTCTTGAACATCATCTCTTTTAAGAGAAATCATTTGAGTAATTATCTCAAATTGAGGAAGAGTTATGTTTTTAAACATATGAGCATGAGTTATATATTATTAGGAGTAGTATTGAGCACCGATATGGGGATGACTTCAGACAACTCAAAATTCTCATAAACCATGTGTGCCAACATGGGTAAAAGATCATACTTTTTAGATAATTCCTTATTGATTTTTAACATAGTGGATCCACTTAGTTGAGGATGTCCTATAGTTCGGAAAGGTATAGGACAGTTCTGGCAACGTGGACGAGACGATGTATCATGACGTACCTCATAGTGATAGTTGTCGATTAAAGAATCTCCCAAGTAGGAGTAAAGAGTCTGTTATGGTATTTTCATATACACTTTGAGTTATTATCTACTGTTTTAAAAGCGTTATACATATTGCATCTTTTATTGCTTCTTTCATATTGAGTTCAATATTCTTGATTTGAGTTGAGTTGAGACGAAGTGAGTATGACTTCTTTTTTATCAGTTCAAGCTTAATATTATGATTTAGTTTTCCCCTTACATGCTCGTACATTCAATGTACTTACGCCATTTAGACTACATCATTTCATGATGAAGATAGAGGTGTTCAAGGTCATCAATAAGCGTTCCGTTGATACCACTTGCAGTTCAAGTTAGCTTTGGTAAGCCTCCTTGCTTTCGGAGGGTTTCACATCTACTTTTCAGTTGTAAGGATGGTGTGGGTCTTGTTTCGACTTCCATCATAGTTATTAGAGGCTCCATAAACATTAGTTTTAAGGAGTCTTTTCCTTATATTCTTTTGTGATGTTTTGAGACTTGAAGTAAACCGTTTATGTTTAAGTATATACTTTCAAGCCTCTATTGATTTAGTCTATTATTGATATCATATGAGTAAATTCTTGTATTTGAGTCCTTATGTTGTTGAGTAAGTCTTCCGCTGAGTATTGAGTCAGGCCAAGGGTTCGCTTGGGGACCAATAATGGTTCTCTAGCGTCGGCTACGTCCAGGGTGTAGGCTTGGGGAGTGACATCTTGTCTATTCTTTGAAAAAGGTTTTTTTCTCCTTTTCATGATAGCTAAATATCCTTTTCTATGATGAAATCCTTCATTTTAATTCTTCACCACTCATAATATTTATCATTAATTGAAACATGGACCTTATTGTACGTTAATTATTCTTCTTGAACTACAAAAAATACAATCATTTTTTATCCTTTAGGGTGTTAGCTTTTGTATCCTTGTAATGACCCTTTCGTTTTTTTTATGTGAACTTTTAGTGAAATAAAATGAAGGATTTTTTTTTATTTGAAGAGTTGTAAATTTCAGACTAGGCTAGGTTTGGATAATTCTAAGTGAGATGAGGTCTAGGGCGATCCGCGATACGGATTAGGAAAAACGTCTACGTAAAGTCTAATTTTATTGTCGCTAAGAAATTAAGGAGTCCGTAGAGCTTTTCAAAATAATTTTGGGTAAGTAGAATTCCCGATATCAAGGTTTTATTTTGGGTTAGTTTAGAACGTCAAGGTTCGAAGGTGTGTTGCGAAATAGGCTCTTTTTAGGAGATTTTAGAGTTTTTATCCCATGCAAGCCTCTATAGCGGTGGAATTAATTTCCGTTATAGGAGAAGGTTCCACTACATCATTAATATCGGAGTTAGTCACATTTAATGCTGAAAATTCTCAAAATCACCCATTGTTTGACAATTTCTTCTTGGGGAAGACCAAGGGAAAATTTCTCTGTTTTTCATCATTGTCATCGGTGAAGGTAAGTTAAGTACTCTCATAGCTTGGTAATTCAATTCTTGGGCCTTAGAATCTATGGTGGTTGCCTTAGGGGAGAGTTTAGTGTTGGTATAATGGTGGGAAAATCCTGGTCAGGTATAATTATCATAAAATTGGCCTTAAGGTTTGGGATTAAGTGATTGATTAGGTCATTTGGATCGAATTATGTGTTATATTGATTGTTTGTAGACCAAGAACAAGCTATGTATCATAACAAAGGGAAAACTCAAGTTCTTTAGAGAATTTTAGGCTTGATTCGAGGTAGGTGATGATTATTTATTTCCTATTTATATTATATGTGCTTGTTAGCTTCTTCATTAGTATTGCATGCATAACATATGGTTAGGAAAATGAAAGGAGTATAGATTGAAATGTTAACTATTGTCAATCATATCTAACGAAAGTGTTTACTTGGGTGCACAACTGTGATTGCTATTTATTGTGATTGTGACTTGTGATTGTTGATTGGCTCAATACAACACCTCCTGGTATAGGATATTCCCATGGTTGGCTTGGGTACAACGCTTGTTATATACTGACGGTTGGCTTGGATACCATGCTTGATACGAGATATCTATATGGTTGGATCGAGTACCACGTAGGTATAAATTACTAACGGTTGATTCGGGTACCACACTTGATACATTGATTTTTTGTGTGTGGGTTCCATGAGAGAACCATATTGACTTGTTGTAATCTTGTTGTTCATGTTTATTGTGAATGTCAATCATGGGTGAGGACTGGGAGTCTGGGCTATATATTTATAATTGTGGTATTAATTGTATGGTATCTATTTTACTAAGTTGTGGTTACATGTACGTATTTTGTATAACTGGAACTGGACGATGAGCCTATCAGTACACTATGAATTTTGTGTACTAATACTGCATTTGCTCTTTTTTTGCTGAGTACTAGGCATATTTTGGTGGCTGCTTCACGACCTCAACTGTAATCCTAGTGCAAATTGAATCCAATGGTGAACTTCTTTTTTCGGGAAGCCATAGGTTCGTCTTGCTTTCTAGTCCATTTTTCGGACTTAAACTCTCTTTTGTTCTTTTATTTTGGGGTTACAACCCTGTATTCTAGACTATATAGTGTTTTGATACATGACTTTCAGATTCTAAGAGGTATTGTGCGATGGATAACTTTGATTTTGGATTAAGAAAGATTGTTTTTAAATTGTTGAAAACTGCTTACTTTTGATTGTTTAGTAAATTGTGTGATAGTAGTTAGTTGGTTTTCCCATCAAGAATTAGTGTAAGTGACACTCACAACGGATTAGATCATGACAATCCTAAATAAGGAAGGTAAGTCATTGTAAATATTTCTTAGGAACATAGGTACATTTCTTTGATAAAATATATTCCTCACTTCAATTTTTTTTATTTTATATATATATATATATATATATATATATATATATATATAACACTGAATTATTTATAGTAGTATACTTGGAATAAAAATATTAATTTAAGATTTCATTAAAAAAAAATATTTTTCTATTCACGGGAGATGAAACTTATTTCCTTTGTTTGAACCTTTTGCGCGGCGAAGGTATGGCTACCCAACCAAACTCCAAAATGTCATCGAATAACTTTAATAATTACTTATGCACTTATTGCCAATTACCATGCATGAACAAAGTTAAGGTGGATGTGTTTCAAGTTTCAAATATATATCAAGCATTGACATCTATACATCTTTAAGATTAAACATTAAAATACATTATCCTTTTTGTCTAATTTAAGTGATAGTATTAGATATCTACTCTCTTTAAGATTAAACATAGAATATACTACTTTCAAATTTTAATTTATGTGATAGTATTTAATGAGTATTTTCTTTTAAAAAGATGTTATTTAAAATAGGCCAGGATATTTTATCCCAACAAAATTTAAACACAAATTCTACAAAGCGGTGATTAGTAGACTGACTATGTTGGGCGAAGTGGAATTTATAATATTGTGCAATTAAGGACTCTTATGTTTAGAAGTTGACAATTGTGAAATGGGGATGTTGAGGTGAATGGGTATACTAGGAGATTTAAGATTTGAAATGAGACGAGAACAAGGTAGGAATGACCTCGATGGAGGATAAGATGCAGAAAGTGAGGCTTAGATGGTTCGGTCACGTAAAGAAGAGATGCACAGATGCACCAATGCGAAGGTGTAAGAGATTGACTATGAAAGGTTACAAGAGAGGCATCAGTAGACCGAATAAATACTGGCAAGTTATTATTAGACATAACATAACACAACTATAACTTATTGATGACATGACTTTAACTAGAAGATTATGGAGGACATAAGTTAGGATAAATGGTCTATTAAGTAGTGAGTTGTCTCATTAGTCCTTTCTACTAATAATTGTAGTATTACTCTGGAAGTTTCTTGTTATTCTATTCTTGGTAGTACTTATTGTTTCTAGTGTTTCGATTATCATATTATTTTGTGGCAGCGACTATTTTTTTACAGTATGCTTTGTGATATTTTTTTAAAACATTTTGTTTTTTGTTCTTCACTTCCATTTTTTTTGTTTTCTATTATTGTTAAATTATTATTAATAAAATTAAAAATTTAAATTGAATTAAATTTTTATAAATATTAATGATATCATTCTTCCTAAAACAGACTATTATTGGTATTATTATTCTTACCATTATTATTTACTATTATTATTAGAGTGATAGGCGACAAATTGAAGAATAGCGGGACAAGGGCACATGGACCTTATTCTGCGGTGGGCACGGAATCCTAGAACACATTCCGGGGCCTTTTTTCTTTTGAAAAATAAAAAGTCATTTTTAATTAAAAAATAAAATAAAAATAAAAAGTCATTTTTAATTAAAAAATAAAATAAAAATAAAAAAATCTAGTCGTTACTCATTACGTAAAAAGTTCATATTCAACCTTTTCCTTTCTTTAATACTAAAGAAGTAGAGGTGTAAATGATCGGGTTGATTTGGTTTTTTAAATATTAAATAAAATTATTTGTGTTGAAATTTTAAATTTATAAACTAAATCAAATAAAAAAAACTCAGGTTTTTCAACTTCAAGTTTTTAGGAATTTATTCGGGTTTTTGGATTTATTCGTGTTTTTGGGTTTTTTTTGATAAAGTATTCATACAAACAAATAATTAATTTGAGCTCCAAATATTTGTTTAGTCTTACCAATATACAACTATCTAATGTGTTTCTTAAGAAAATAACACAAAATATGAGATGGTGATGACGGTAAAATATTCAATAAAAAATAATAATGAAATTACGTAAAATAAATATTGAAAATTAATAGGTGATAATGAAAATGAAAATGAATATAATATAAAAGTACTGAATCATGTTAAAATAAGTCTAATAAATATTAATTACATGATTAAACATTGAAAAAAATTAAAATTAGGTTATGTATTTTAGATGTCTAAACCGATGTAAAACAAAAGAACTAATATTCAACATTATTGTCATTCGTATTGTTGAATTAATTTTTTTGGTAATATTAGTATTGATTTGATTTTGAATTGAGCTTTATAAGAGTTAAGTGTTTTAAAAAAAACTCTTCTGGGACTCGCTTCGGGGCTCGCCCTGGGGCGGGGCTCTAGCAAAACACCCTGAGACTCAAGTGTAGACTTAGTTCTGCAAGACTTACTCCCTAAGCACAACCAACGCCCAACGCTCGGGACTCGCCTAACAGATCTTACACAAATTATGTATTAAATTTTTTAATTAACGTTGTCGACCCTCATAATTCTTGAATAAATGAATGCTACGTAATAATTTTGTAATCTATAGAAATAAGAAGATTGAGAGTAACTCAAATAACAAGTGTAGTATCACATCTTTACTATTTGGTAATACTGTAAAGGTGATTACATATTACATAACAATTCTTTTAAAAATACGTAGCGAATTACTTTTTCACTTATCATTGGTCTTCATGATTTTGTCAAATGTCTCAAACTTATCATTTTTTTATTTAGCTATTTGAAAGTAATTTTACTTTTTATTCATGAAGGAGTGATGTTTTTACTATAATACTAGTAAGTTCATTGATTATTTTCTTTTAGGGGGGTAAATTGTATAGCATGAGAAATTATTTTTTTAGAAACAATGATTCTTTGATTACTAGGAAGTTAAGATATTGGATTATTTATACTTGTATAGTCATGTTAGAGGTTTTATTTTCTATGAGTTTCCTTAATCATGGTTGTAATTATTTCAAACTATTGATGTATTTTTATAATTTTGTGTTATTAGATTATTATACTATATTGTAAATTAAAAATGTAAAGACCCATAGGGCTTACGCCCCACGTCTCGAGGCTTACGCCTTGCCCTATACTAAGTAAAATGCCCCGCCTTTTAAAACACTGCTAATATCTATGGACTTTAACATTTTTAAGAAATATTTAGAAATTATATCAAAGTAAATACTTGTATATATAACATAAATTTTTAGAATTATATAGATAATGTCATGTTGGTTTGGTCTTGGATTGACTCTTTTTAGTTAAGACCAAACCAACCCAAATATAGACTAATTTTTTTTTCCACTACCAAACTATTAGTTGGATTTTTTTTTTCAATTTGACTTAATTTGCGAGTTGATTCGATTTGATTTTATACAATTCTAATTAATATCATATTTTTATTTATTTTTCATAGGCTTGAGATTTACCTTACAAAATTGGACGCGTTGGAGCTCTTACAAATTTTAATGAATATTAAATTAAACTTTGAATTTGGACTCCTTTTATTAAATATATTTACTTTATTGTTATATTAGTTAAATGTATTTTAGAAACAGTCTCTCTATCTCACAATATCGGGCCTAGGGGTAAGTCTGCATACACATCATCTCTCATGATCCACTTGTTGAATTACACTAAATATATTATTGTTGTATATATTTTCTAATTAATTTTTCGGTCAGTTGATCCACGAGCCGATTTGGGGGCCGACACAACCTCACTCAAGCCTTATAGGCCAACATGCTTACTCAGGCACCTCCTTCTATAATGAGCTTCAAAATCTTAGTTCAACCCTATTTAATCACAGAGTTACTGACTGGGTTAGCTCAACGGATCAAGTCCATATCGACGGTTCTAGCTACTTGAAAAAAAAAACCAATGTTTTCCCTTATTTCTCTTGTTTACAACTAAAACAAGTTTTGGAGGGAAAAGAAAAAGTGGTAATCTTGGAGGGGTAGGGTGATGTTCAAACTCACTCTAGTCTGGTCATGTTATAGGCAATTTTGTTCCCACAATTTTTCAGATTTGAAACTTGAAAGGACCAAGACCACAAGCCTTGAGGGACAATGACTTCATAGTTTTTCTATATAACTTTTAAGGGAATTAAAGTAATGAAAAGATGTAATCCATATTCCAAAATTCCAATCCAAAGACTTGTCTTTAAAAAAAAAGTGGAAAAACACATAATAATAATTAAAGAATGCAGCGACAAAGAGTTAAAAGAATTAAGGCTCAATCTATAAATGTCCTTTCAGCTAACATTTATGTTCTTCAATATTGAGAGTTCACAATAAAAACTTAAATTTGTGTAAAGTTAAGCAAATTAATATACTCGATCTATGTAACATAATACATGTAGAGAGTCATGTATGACTCCACATAGAACACATGTGTCTACTTATTCAACTTTATACAAGTTTAAGTACTTATTTGTGCACATTCAAATTTGAAGGATATAAATGACAACTTATATCAAGTTAAAAGACATATTTATATATTACGTCTTAAATTAACAATGATAAGTTATCAATGTAAGTTATAATGGGATGATTGAAATCTCTCCCTTAATCAGAGATCTTTAATTCGAATCTTTTAAAATGAAAAAATCTTGTTAAAAACGTCATCCTCAGAGATGGATTTTATAATGAGTTTAATTATGCCCCAATATAAATATCTAACGCAAAATGAAAATACTAAAAATAAATAATTTTTTTTAAAAATAGAATAAGAATGAGTTATTTGTTTGTTATAAATAAAATTAAAAAGGAGCTCGACTCAACTATAAGAAGTGATTTCTTTTCAAGTACAGATCATACTTCCATAAAAGGACTTTTTTTCTTTATCGCTTCGAAAGTGTAGTAATTAGGTCTTCGACTCTTTTAGTTTGGAGTAGACATTTGTCGGTCCCTTTTCCCACTTCCTTTCTTTTCTCTTTTTAATCCATTAGTCTTGTCCATATTATTAAAAATATTTATTAGTTTATATTAAAATATTTTACTATTAAAATTAATTTATTTAAAAGTATAACTATCATAAGCTTTCAAAAAGAATCTCTATTATTAATCTTGATATTGATGGATAAAATACATAAATAAAGTGTATTAAAGAAAGTTAAAAAAGTAAAATAATTTTTATTTACGATTTAAGAACGTGTAAAGAAGAAAGTAGACATGTAACATAAAAAGGAAGGAGTATTACTCATTCCCTATTAATTTATGTCATAATATTTGATTTGAGTATAAAATTTATGAAAATAAACTTCAGAATATGTCATATAAATATGAGTAACTATTAACATTTTATATTAAGTATAAATGAGAAGTTCAAAATTACTCATTTTTTCCTAATATATGTATCTAAATATCGAATTTAGAGTGTCAAATTTTAAAATATTTGATTAATTACTAATTTGAACATAAAATCTCTAAATTTATTAGTAAAATTTACATACTTAAAAATTATATAAAATATATTATTAGACATAATAATTAATAATTTAAAAACATATAAGAAATTATTATTCAAAGAAAACTTGTTGGCCTATCAAAATTCTTACACCAACATATAAATTTGGATGAAAGAAGTAAATTATTGTTACTTTTTAAAAGAAAAGAAGGATGTATGATATTTTTTTCTATATGACAAAGAAAACGAAATATACATGTGATTTGGTGACAGATAAATTAGGCTCTCAAGAAAAGAAGGATGTGAGATATTTTTTCTTTATGACAAACGAAAACAAATATACATGTGATTTGGTGACAGAGAAATTAGGGTCTCATGAAAAGAAGGATGTATGATATTTTTTCTTTATGACAAACGAAAACGAAATATACATGTGATTTGGTGACAGAAAAATTAGGCTCTCAAGTACATATTAGCTAGACAAATATAAAATTTAAAATTTAAACTTAAAATTGATACGTACGTTAACTATTTTTTTTGGTAAGTAAAAAATATTATATTAATAGTTAATATGTATCATTGTATAATAGTGATAAAATTGTTTGTTCGCTATTACAGTTCGGAAGAGGAATGATACTAATATTATTATAATATATGATGTATTACTCGCCGTTTCGGTCTAAGAGTTTCGATTGATCTGATTCTACTTCCTGCAAAACAAACAAAGGTGGACTTTTATAACGATACGATCCGTCGTACTAATTAAAGGACATCTCATGTGGAATTCCAAGGTTTTAAAATGCAGTACAAGAATATAAAATTTTGAACACACGACAATTTTAGTCCAATTTGATTTTGGGTCGGGATGACGTCAGTCTGCCATAGCGGGAGGTTTCCCTGTATGGAGGCATCCCTATAATGGTCTGCAGGCACTATAATGGGTTAAGAAAAATTCTACAACCTAATTAATGCATCGTCTTTTATTTTTCTTTCACTTTCGAAAGGAGAAAATAGACGAAGGATGCTCCAAAAACCTCCAAAGGGACCTGGGGAAAGAGAGCAATGAGAGGGAAGGATTATCACACAAGGATGGTGAAACCCAAGGAAATCCGATACTTTCTCATCATGGTTTGCTCTCATAGAGTCAGAAGTTCATGGGCAAGGTTCATCAGTTGATGCTTGACGCCCAAGTATGTTAGATTTTCTTAAACTGAGTAGTTAGACCCGTATTAATGTATTATATCTTGTAGATGTTCGAAAATTACATGCAAAGGCCTTCGGGCACGGAGTTTGGATGGTTATGGGCTGCTGTCTATTGTTGTTACGACGGGAGATGAGATAATGACTAGGGGTGGTTCTCTAATTTGTGATGATTAACCTTGAGTTTTCTTGTTAATATGATTTGGTGGTAATTGTAAGGTTAAGTGTTATGAAATAGCTGGGATATAGCCATTTGTGGGACTAGTGGTAACCAAAAGGAACTCATGTATACTCATAATGGGGTTCAGTGTTGGGTCATTTATATATTGATATGGTTTATGTTGTTCAATATATGTATGCATGTATGTTTACTACTTTTAGTATCACTTGGATAATGCATGTTGGGGAAGACATAGGGAAGCATATGAAATGACATTATGTTAACAATCTCATGTAATGAAACTGTTTATGTGACTTGTGATTTCAAGTGTTATTATTCATTATGTTTGTGGTTGTGCATGATTGTTTATAATTGCTAGTTGGCTCGGGTACCACGTCTGGCATAAGATATCCACATGGCTGGCTCAGATACAACGCCTATTACGATTGATTTGAGTTCCACGCTTGGTACAGATATATCAATATACGATTGACTTGGATACCATGCCAGTGCACTAACAATGGTTGGCTCTGGTACCATGTTGATACACTAACCGTTTGGATATGTGGGTTCCGTGAGAGAGCCAGTTTTATAGGTTGGTTCCATGAGTGAACCGAGTTTACTTCTTCATAATGTGATTGTTGCTTGTTGGATCCTTGAATATTCCAGGTTACTTAAAAGGTAAGTTGATCTCAGACGTGACTTGTATATGATCATGTAGGACATGTTTTATGTTATTGTAAAGTCAGGAAAAGGACTGAGAGTCCAGACTATGAGATATTTGTGATTATGGAGATATGTTATTTGTTTATTGAAATGGTGATTATTAGGTTAGACAGATGACCGAGAAGGTGTTGGGACTAGTTATGGTTGTCTAGTGTTTTTAGAACTTATATGATAATGGGTATGTGAGACAAGATAATTGAGTTGGTCTAAGGCACTAGTTTCATGTTGATGAGTGGTAGATTTTTACTCATTTGAGGCTCTTTTCTTATATAATTTTGACTAGCTTTAAGTAAGAATTAGCGCTTTTAATGTGATTTTCTTCATATTTGCAGGAAAATGAAATGGAGAGTTGATTTAGAAGACATTTGAAGAAATCAAATGAACTTGAGGCAAAAAGAGGTCAAAAGCTGAAAAATGCAAATTCTGGCAAAAAGTGTTCTCTACGAACGCGGTTAGACAACACGCGATCACGAAGTCCTGGTCATCAGAGCACCGCGAACACGGTGAGTTACAGTCGCAAATGCGACCTTAAAGTTAACGGAGGACCGTGAACACGCCCCATAGGACCACGAATGCGCCAGTCCAAACGCGGACAACTCTTCGCAAATGCAGAGAGTAACTTTTCAGGTGCGTCGACAAAATTAGAATTTCACCAAATTGACTCCAAAAATCCTTTTTACATTTATCAACAGATTAAGGAGGATTTATTCCATTCCTAATTCTTAGAATAGAGTAGAGAGAAAACTTGTAGAGTCCATCTTTGGGTTGAGACTTTGAAAGACAAGTTGCCTCATCATTCATCTTTTGGATTGAAGATTGTGTTTCTAATAGTAATATTTTGTATCCTATCTTCTTTCTCTTGCTTTATATTGCATGAATTGTGGGTGTAATGTAAGATTTAAATACTTTAATACACATCAGGATCTTGAACACGATAATCTTACATAGAAATCGTTAGGGGCACAAACCTGATGTGAAAGACATCATCACAGAGAAAAGTGGAAGCGTTAGTCGTAAATTAAACTGGTTTCCACCTCCTTGCCCTAGCCTTACGTTACCACAACAGTCAACGATGGAAATAATGTAGAGAATGTGTGGTAACCCTAATGGATGGAGGCAAGATCAATTTATAGAGGTTATGACTTAATCTGATATATCCATCAAATAAGCAATGTACAGACCAAATCTAATATTCTTCATTAAATATTATTTACGGTATTACTTGGGCCACAAGTAAACTTGGGCCATAAGTAAGAATTATTCTTACATGTAATTGGTAATTGAGATTGAAGTTTTGTGCTAGATATAGACAATTCCTTTGGGTCTATGATTTCTCATTCTATTGCTTTTGTAATTGATTTCATGCTTCTATTCATGAAATGGACCCTTTGTTTTAAAAAAAATACTATTCATGAAATGGATTAAGTCTAATTTTCATGTTTTCATTTATGATTTGAGAATGCATGCTCAAATCTAGCTTCTGGTCTTTATAGATTTCTCGAAAAAGAATTCATAAAATGAAAAATTAGATTGATAATCACATATTCTTATACACTATATCAAACGATCCTTACTAACCAGAAATAAAGTTGGCTATTGGGGTAGTATTGATGAAAGGAGTAGTGGTCCATTAATTAATTAGGGAGTCAATAAGATGGGCACAAACACAGCACATCAGTTGTGGTCAGTCCTTTCATCTATTTTTCTTCTGTGTGATGTGAAGGCAACGAGTCATCATTCTATCTGTTGTTGACTTTCTTTCTTTGGCTCCACTCCACCCCTATTTCTTCCATCATTAGAAGATCCAATTTTTTATAAAAATAAAGTAGGGTTAAAATAATTTTTTTATATATATATATAATAGATGTTTAATCCCTTTCTATTTATTTGTATATTTACTTTTTCATATTTTAAATTCATTTAATGAAAATCTTAATTATGTTACTGTCTGTATTAGCTCCGCCCATGCATCTGATGTCATTCAATAGTCCAAAAAAATCATCGAGACATTAAAATAGGACATCAAAGTGTGACTGACTAGTCTATTTGTTAGCGTGGGGGACTCAATAAACCAAAATTTGAAGGAGAAAGCACATGGCATGCAACATTTAGAAAAATTCAATCAAATTGAGAAAAAGATGGTCCATTATGAATTGGAAAGATAAAGTTCTCACTTGCAAGTATGGAACCATAAAAAAGACAAAAATGAAAAAGTTAGCATTCAGTTGAATTTGATCATCAACAAACTCTTTATGATTGGGTAATGTCAACAACTTACTTATGGCAAGGCCTACGAAAGGGTGGACGGTCCGGTCAGAGTCATGATCGAACATGACGCTTTTTTAGTGGACTTTATTAAGAATTAAATTTGTGTTTATGCTGTCAGCTATAACTTTTGATATGACATATGACAATAGCTTGATCCTAACAAGTAGTATCAGATCCTAACTGAATCATAAGAAAGACAAAAAAAGAAAAAGGTAGCATTCAGTTGAATTAATTTGATCATCAACTTATAACTTCTTTACCTAAAAATGGAGAGGTGTAGTGTAGAATGAAATGAGGACCATATATGAGAGCCTTGATTTTGACACATTTAAAATTGCATCACGTGGTCCAGTTCCAAGACTTAAAGGATGGACGTATCTTTTGTCTTGTTGCTTTACTAACTTATTTATATTCCATGCTTCATATATTTTTACAACAAGTAACAACACCATCATCCTTATTTACATGAGTTTAAATTTTAGGCACATTGTTATTAGAGAGGTCCTACATTGTTATTTACAAGTTTCGTCTTCTATTATTATACTCTTTTTGTCCACTTTTAATTGTCATGTTGCTTTTTTAATTTGACTAATTTTCAAAGTTAAATTATACTACATAAAGTTGATATTTTAAACAAAAAAATTAGATATTCAAAAACTATACGAAAAGTATTATAAATTCCAATTTTTTGAATATCAATATGATGAAAAAATATATCGTAAAATATTAGTCAAAGTTATTATCATTTGACTTTAAAATAGAAAACTATGACAGTTAAAAGTGGATGAAAATAGTAATAATTAGTAATCCCTTATCCGGAGCTCGTATTCAACTTGGCACGAATTATGAGTCTAATTGTGTGAATTATTATAGAAAAAAATTTATAATCATTTGGGGCTATGTGGGGATTGCCTTCAGAGCTATATGAAGGATTGCCTTCGAGGCAATATGATTGACATTGGGGATATATATGGTTGCCTTCCGGGATAGTTTATGTTTATTAATATGATATGAATAAAACATTTCATCTTGGTAAAAATTAAATAAATCAATTATTAGTTAAAATTAAAAATTAAAAAATTATTTTCTCAAAAAATAATATTTTTTTAATAAAATAAAATGTAAAATATTTTGCTTACCCCACTGCATCTCTTCTTCTCACCATAACCCCTCCCCCTCCCCCGCCACTTCAAATACTAATTTAGATATTATTTTATTTTTTTTATAAAAAGAATCTACCCGCTCCACCTAACCCTCCGCTTTCAATTTTTTTATACATATCAAAATATGTTTTACTTGCCGCCGCAAGATTTTTTTAAAAAATAAAATTTTTATTTATGATATATTCGATACACCAAAAATATTCCTAAAAATATATGTAGATATCAAACACAAAACGAGAAAAACATAAAAATAAATTAATTAATTAATAGTTATTATTTAATGTTTGCCAAGGTGAAATATTTTATCCATGTGAAATGTCATGTATCAAGATTTTTTTAAATAAAAGAGAGAGTGCATTATACACACCACTGAAGTGTGTTTCTCAAACTAATAAGTGATACTTTAGGTATGTAACTCACACTTTCAAAGATTTAGGTATGAAACTAAAAAAAATATAGTTTATGTGTGTTTTTGACACTTATCTCCAAATCTTAACAAAATAATAGTTTGTTGAGTTTTCTATTTTATCCCTATAAATAATTGAAAAAAGACTTTTTATGATTTAGCAATGAACTCCGGATCTAAGAGTGCAAATCATTAAAAATGATAGGATAAGGTGTAAGTCACAAAAGAGTGTATACATTAGGGGTGCAAAAAGCAATTACTCCAATAAATAAGATTTTTTAATCTTTTAGTCTTAAATTAAAGTTATGCCAAATTTACCAAAATGTCCTTAAAATGTCCTTTAATCTTGTGGTTTTAAATATGTCATGTGGAAAGTTGAAATTAAAGTGTTGCCAAAAAAAGGAAATAAATCATTCTTTTTTAACTAGACTAAAAATGAAAAGTAGGTTGTTCTTTTTTAAACAAAAGAAATGGTATGTTTTCAGTATAGTTTTCTTTGTCATATGAAATATCACCGACATGATTTGAAATTATAAGATTCTGCATGACGTCTTGTTTCTTTGGACCCAACAGACATAGATAAGTGTGGATGTGCTTTACATTTCGTATGTTACTATTTCATGAGTTATGTTGTTTCAGTTATTCAACCGCGCGCGCCTTACATACTCGGTACATCATTTCGAACGGACATCCCCATTGCCTGATCGACCGTGTTGTTAGTTGATTATTTTAGAAAGTGGTATGGACAACCTTGTATATGTATTTACTGTTAGCATGAGTTATGAAAATTAGTTAGCCTTTTTTACTGAGTAGATTTGTTCTTAATTATTGTAAATCAATTAGAATATCTTGTGTGATTGTATAACATATTATTTAGGATTGTAGTAGCATATTTTTTTGGGATTGTAAATATCTTTCCTATCTTTTGTAATTCTATATAATGTATAGTTAATGCATAATGAAAGTATCTTTTGCCACTCATTTTGAGTTTTATATCACGAGTTGTTCAAATCACCTTAACTGCCTAGATGTCAATTGGGGCAGTGTGCATGCTCAATTCTGACTCAAATTTTGCCTAGATGTCAATTGGGGCAGTGTGCATGCTCAATTCTGACTCAAATTTCGTGTGTATGTATATATATATATAAGAAAGTTATGATATAAATGTCAAAATAATTTGTTTGAATTTAATTACTCAAATGAATTATGATAGAATTTCGAACTCAAAATCTTAAAATTTTGGATGAGGCAAAGCTATAGGGTCACATCAATAGAGAATAAATACAATTTAATAAATTATCTACTCTTTTAGGACCACTTTAAGGACCATGACCCTACACTTAATTTGAGCTTAATATGTCAACAAAGACTTGGACTTCCTGCATGATTTTTTGTTGCATGCATTTGTTAGGATATTGGCTTTTCCTTCTTAATTAGAAGGTCCCATAAACCTAGATCCCCTAATAATGTCACTACACTTAATTACCTAGTAATATTACAATCAATGCTAACATTAATTAGTAGCATTGGGAAATAAGATACCCTCTCAGTTCATATTTTTACTTGTTTATTTAAGATTTTATAGGCCTCATAAGAAACAATGCTTGATATGAAGATTTCACTATCATACTCATAGTAATTGAGGTTCAATATTAAGTTTTGAAAAGTGATCTATGAAATAAGTAATCAATACTAAAGGTTAAATATAATTAAGAATTACGTTTTCTTGGTGTAATATTATTTGTTTTGGACCAAGTCAGTATGATTTTTTTTCTAAAAGCCCCACTCCAATAAGAATATCCACCTTATAAGTAATTTCCTTTTCTCTTTAGCTACTAATGTGAATTTTTCTTCTTACACCCCAACAATCTTCTCGTTAAATTAAGTTCTACATGACTTATTTTTAAATTTATGAAGTAATTTGAAAATTAAGTAAATGTCATTCATATCAATCAAGTATTTATGATCATCCGATCCCACTGTCTTCTTTTTGTGTATATTTTTTTAAAGCTATAAATAAAAGTAACAAATCGAATCATGAGCGAAGAAAGACACTAAATCGAACCCCGCCCCCCCACACCCCATCAACTCACCATATCGGTACTCAAATTGGCCAGTAAGTGAGTAAAGACACTAAGTTAGGCTCCACACCATGTTATTCTTTTTTTTAAAAGGAATTAATAAAAGAATATGTCACATAAACTAAAATGGAAAAAATATATCTCAAAGTGGAAATACTCATTACTAGTAAGTAGTAAATAATCAATTACTGCAGGTAGTGTTGCCTGTGGGGGATATGACTTTAAAACAAGAAATGAAGAAAGACAAATTAGTACTGCCTTCCTTCCTTCTTTACAATAAAAGCCATAGGAAATGGGCGCTCACTTCGAGGCAATCTTTCTAATGAATCTTAACATCATTTTCCTTCCCCTCTTTAAACTCATTCATTGCAGGTTTTATGTCCTATAGTTGGTGTGTCACTAATTACTTTCTCAATTATTTTTAAATAGACATTTTATTAAAAATAATTGTTTCATATTATTTAATCAGTTATTAATTTAGGATAAAATTAATTAGTTTTTTTCTCATTTTACCCCCTATAATTTATGACCTTTGGAAGTTTAAACAAATTTTGAAATTCAAAAAAATTATTTTTTCAAGATGTTGAGTAATTAATATACTCCCTCTGTCCTTAATTACTTGTCCATTTTGACAAATCAAGAAAGGACAAAATTTTTTTCTATTATACCCTCAATTAATTACTTTGAAAAATGTTGAACTTTTTGAAAAACTTAAGTTTTTAAACCATCTACTTCATAATTAATAGGGGTAAAATGGTAAACTCACTATGTCAATCATTGTTTTCTTAATAGGTGTGTCAATTCAAAAGTGGACAAGCAATTAGGGACAGAGGGAGTATGAACAAAGGAAAAATAGTAAAGTTGATCAATCTATTAATGATTTCTTAATCATCTTGTAAGTAAAGAGTGTCCATCTAATATGGAACGGAGGAAGTATAGAATTTGTCATATGTCTAATGATGTACTTTTTTGGTTCATTTTTATTTGTCTAGCACTTCTACAATATTATCATTTAAATATAATAAATTTAATGCTTCATATATATATATATATATATATATATATATATATATATATATATATATTTTAATGACCCGATTGGTCATTTTTTGTTTTTTTCCTTGGAAATTACCGTTTTGCCCAATCGATGTCAACCCTGAGTCATTTTTGATTGAGTTTGACAAGTTATTTTTAAACTTTGAGTTAAAAGTGGAGATTTTTGGTAAGTTTTGAGTTTGAAAGACTAAGTTGTTAAGAAAGTGGTTTTCGATGTCTTTTGATGTTTCGTGTCTGAATGGAATTTCGTCGTTTCCATCAGTCCCAAAATGTGAAATATGATCTATGAGAGTTGATAGTTTCTGATCCTGAGTCTTTTTGGAGGATTTGAGGTCCTAAGTTGTGAAATTGTGAAAATTTAGCCTTTGGGTTGACTTTGGTCAACATTCGGGATTCGGGTGCTCGAATCGGAATACCAAGGGCTTTGTTGGATTCGAGGGGTGATTTTAGGCCTAGTTGAGGCGTTGGTTGATTTTTTAGAGGTCCCGAGTGTGTTATAGTCTTTTTAGGTGTGAGTTAATTTCTTGTGATTTTTACTAATTTCGGGTCAAGGAGACCTCAGATTCTTGTTTTGACAGTTTCATTGAGTCTGCAACGTCGAGTATAATTGATTTGCATATGTGGTTTGTGTGAACGGGGTTCTAAACGAATTTTGAGGGTCCTTTCGATCTTTTGAGAGTTGGTTGTATTTTGCTGATGTGTGTAGGCCTCGCTTTTGCGAAGGCTGGTCGCTTAAGCGAGCTTCGCAGAAGCGAGAGCCTCTTCGCTTAATCTAGGTTCGCAAAAGCGAAGGAGGCTTCGCTTAAGCGAGACCTGCGTTTTTAGCAGGGTCCTCTTAAACGAACCCCTGATTGTTTTTGCGATATTAGAAAGGTTTTTGCTGTCATTTCGGGGCTTAATCCCCATTTCACCATCTTTGAACTTGGAAACTTTTGGGGTGGCGATTTGAACATGATTTTTGAGGAATATATTTTGTGTAATGATTCATAACTCTAAATCATTGATTACACACTATTATTATTATTGAATTTATGAGTTTAAATCAAGATTTTGGATTGATAAATTGGGAGTACTTTATGAACTTGAGTTTTAAAGAAAAAGTGAATTATGAACTGATTTTCAAGTCCATTTTTGAAATGATTTTTCATAATGAGTTCCTCATGCCTTGAATAATGTTTTCAATTATTGTTTTTTTCGAGTTCAAACCTTAATTTTAGAATTGGGTTTGGTGTTGATTGACCCACCATTCAAGGGAATGGTTGTGGGTGTTGTTGTTTCCGGAAAGTGATTGCAAATACTTGCTTTGTTTAGATTGTGTGTCTTCGAAAGTGATTCGAAAGGGGAAAACTCGACTATTTAAGTGATTGTTGATTGATTTAAGGCAATTGGCTTCCTAAACCTTGTATTCTAGTTTGAATTCATATGCTTCCTTTGTTGATTGTGTGTTGTGAGTAATGGAAATGAGGTATAGGGTTTAAATTGTCCACTTGATATATCTAAATGAATAAAAAGGGAGTTGAAATGAAAAAGGCTATGTGTTGAACATGATGATGTGAATTGTCTTAATGTAACCCTTATTGATTAATTGATGAAATGCTTGAAAGTATGAGTGCGGACTATTGAACATGATGATGTGAATTGTCTTAATGTAACCCTTATTGATTAATTGATGAAATTCTTGAAAGTAGGAGTGTGGACTTAGCTGTGGAAATTAGTATTTCTTCTATGTGGTGTGATATTGCTTGTGTGCTTTGATCTTTGAACACCGCGATGAGACTTGTGATCAGTAATCATGCCGAGGTCTTTGTCGGTGAGTTTTATCATTCCGAGGTCTTTGCTGGCCAGTGTTATCATGCCGAGGTCTTTATCGGTGAGTGTTATCATACCGAGGTCCTTGCCAGCGAGTGTTATCATGCCGAGGTCCTTGCCTGCGAGTGTTATCATAACAAGGTCTTTGTCGGCGAGTGTTATCATGCCGAGGTCTTTACCGACGAGTGTTATCATGCCGAGGTCCTTGTCGGTGAGTGTTATGGTGCCGAGATCTTTGCGGGCGAGTGTTATCATATCGAGGTCTTTATCGACGAGTGTTATCATGCCGAGGTCTTTGCCAGTGATTGTTATAGAGTTGATGGGAAATAATTTCGGCTAGTGATGATCATTGTGACTTGATACAATTGATGCTTATGCATGACTTACTTGTGAATTGTAATTGATGTGCTTGTTATGTGTGGCTAAGCTATTTGTCTTTGAGATTGACTTATTTAATTAGTTGATTATTGAATTGTGAAGATCGAACTATGAATATTGGGCATGTGAGTCGTTTATTGTAGAATTGCTAGGTTAGGTTGATTTCTGTACAGGTTATAGTTTAGGGAGATTAGGTTGGAGTGTAAGGGGTATCTGATTTCTAGCTAGTCGCTTTATTTAGTAGGTTGCTTGTTGGGTATCGTGTTGTTGGTCCTCACCCTTGCTTCTACACTTGTGTAGGTTCTGAGCCCGTACCCATGTGATTTCTTTCTCCTTTTATTGATGTCGAGGCTTGTCAAAGACTTGAAGAGGTAGTTGCTTGTCATTCGGCGGGCCATGTTTTTCCTTTTCTTATACTTTGTTCTATTTGAGAAACAAAGATTGAGACTTGTACTTATTTCTTAATTTCACACTTATGTATTTAGTGGTTTGTACACGTGACAACTAGAGTTTAGGGGTTTTAATAGAAGAATAAGTTCTCCGCTTTTCTTTCATATTCATTAGATTTAGGCTGACTTGTCTTGGTGGGAAAAGACAAGTGTTATCACGTCCATTTTTGGGTCATGACATAATATATATATATATATATATTGGGGTAGGGGAAGGGGAAATGAGGAGAGGATTACAATGTGGGGAATCGAACCCTCACCAACAAGGTGAGAATTGAAGTAGTCAATCAACTGAGCTACAAAGATTCCCTAAATCAAGGGGTGTACATAAGTCGGTTTGGTTTGGTTTTTCATTAAAAAAAACCTAAACCAATTATGTCAGTTTATTAAATCTAAACACCAAATCAAACCACGCAAAGTTGATTTTTTCGATTTCGATTTTAATCGGTTCTTTCAATTTTTTTCGGTTTTTTTACAACTATACGGTGTTTGAAAAAGAGATCAAATATATTTTCACTTAGTTGTGTGATAAGCTAAACTTAAGAAATGCTAAATGAATAGAAATTTTCGTAAAGACGGTAAAATTCACATGAGTACAAAATATTTTTTTTTGAAATATCAACATTCATTATGTTAAATTAATAAGATTAAAGGATACAGTCAAACTGAATACAAAACGAAATATTTACAAAGTAAATTGTTAACTTCGAATTTGAAAAACTATAACAATATAATTGTAACTTCGGATCTTAATACAAAATAAAATATTTACAAGCCCAAATTTTGAAATAAAATATATAAACATTGAAAACTCTAAACTAACTAAAACTATATTAATAAAGTAGATTATAAATAATATTTTTTATCTATAAATAAAATAAAATTATATATATAATATTTACAACATTTTACAAGCCCAAATTTGAAATAAAATATATAAACATTGAAAACTATAAACTAACTAAAAATATATTAACAAAATAGATTATAAATAATATTTTTTTATCTATAAATANTTTTTTATATATAAATAAAAAAAAATTATATATATATATATATATATATATATATATATATATATATATATATTATGTCGATTTTGTTTGGATTCGGTTTGACTATTTTTCTTTTAATACCAAACCAAACAAAGAGTGATAGTTTTTTTTTCAACTGCCAAACCAAACCACAAATCGTTTCTTTTTTCGGTTTGATTTGGTTCGTCGGTTCGGTTTGACTTGTACACCCCTACCTAATTCAATGCTTTATTAATTATTCCCTCTGTTCATTTTTACTTGTCCATTGTACTAAAAATAAATGTTCACTTTTACTTATTTAGTTTGAACCAAAAATAATTTATCGCTTAGTTCCTAATTTATCTTTATTATTAACTATAGTAAGGTTGTTCAAATTAAAAATCAAACTGAACCTGATAACTCGAATAAAAATTATTATTTTATCGGTAATGAATTATTGATTTGACTGTTCGATGACAATTTTGATTTTATTTTCTATGGGATTACCGATTCGGTAATGATTTTGGATTTTTCTTTAATGGGGTAATCGATAACCCCAGAACTGATGAGGATGAATCTTGTAGGTTCATTATTTTTACAACTCAAGTTGTGTAGATAATACAAAATTAGTTGGTTCTTTTTGTATAAGATGTTATGTTTGTTATTTTTTTTACTTACAATTAATCTATGTAATATTAGGTGCACTGTGTTATTAATATTTATTTCAAATTGGTAGATCATATTCAATTTAATAAAATATGATTTTCAGGCGCAAATTACTTGATAATTCTTGAAATGCCCTATTAAATTATGTTTATCACATTGTGTATAAACGATTTTCAATGAAGAAAAGCATTCATGCATAAAAGAAATGGTTTATCCGATAACAATCACTAACTTTTAACCAATAAATTTCTCCACCATTCTTTAATTGTTTAATTAACGTGTTCACAAATCAATAAGTTAAATTAATAATCTTCAAAAATTAAATTGAACTGATTGATATGCAATCCTAAACTATATTTAGTCTTTTCCAATAAACTTTTCAAAGCATTGAATTATATTTACTTTGTCTTAACTAATAATTAATAATCAAACCACTAATAAACGAATCTAAAAAAAAAAATCAAAACACATATTTTTTAACTTTATATAAGCTCAACTAATACCAATTTCAGGATCATTACAAACTCAGATTACACTTAAGAGAAATGAGCTATGATTTATAAAGTAGATAAAATTCTCATTCTCATATTACGAATCCGATATGAAATAAATAAAAAGTCGAATGTTAACAAAATCATGCCTTTCAGGTAGGGGTGTTCGTGGTTCCGTTTGGATAGGTCATTGGTTAAAATCAAAATCAAACCAATCTAGTCAGTTTTTAAATTTTTGAAACCAAATGAAAAAAATAACCATCGATTTGGTTATTATCGGTTTGGATCGGTAATAAATTTTTTGAAGACATACGTATTTCGATATACACAGACACCTAGTACATGAATAATCCACAGGAAAGCTACTAGCTATTGTGGGTTCAATTAAGCAATTATGCAATCCTAGAGTTATTATTACACGAACAAAGTGATTCAATTAAGAGAAAGGGTGACTATCTTATGTGAGGTAGAGTAGGTAAAGACTAATTAATGAATTTTGATGAACTTGGACTAAGAGTTGTAATAGTTGGACTAAAATTTAAGTGTTGGGCTTGAGAAAATGGTAAAGTTAAAGACTTAAGTTGATTAAAATTTAATAAATTTATGAATAATATATAATTAATTATAAAATTTAAATATCTAATTTCTCGGTTCGATTCGGTTTGGTTATTTTTATAGTTTTTTTTTTTGTAAAACTAAAACCAAACCATATAGTATCGGTTTTCAAAATTTAAACCAAACCTAATCAAACCAAACCAAATATCAATTTTTATAATCGGTTTGATTCGGATTGCGGTTCGATTTGATTTTTTTAACCATAACCATGAACAACCTACTTTCAAGATATGGTAAAATAATGTAATTGTCCATCCAATATAAATAAATCAAACTTTGCATTGTATAGTTCCTCATCAAAATAATAACTAGTAAATTTATAATTTTATACATTAATTGTAAATGTGGGTGTGTTCCACATCAAAATAATAGCTAGTAAATTTATAATTTTATATATTAATTGTAAATGTGTGTGCGCACGCGCGTGCGTGCGTGTCAATAATTGTTCTTTTAATATAGCCTTTCCTTTTCAATTTAGAATATGATTTGGAATATGATGAGAGTTTGTATATCTTGGTAGGAAAGATATCAGTTGAATATAACATATGATGGTCTTTTCTTATTGCCATGAATGGGAACCAAAAAAATAGGGGTGTTCTGCTTTGGGCAGAAGACGATTCAAAAAGCAAAAACTCACCCAACTAAAGGAAGAGGCGAAATAGACAAAAGGTAGTTTACTTATAAATCGGCCCGACGGCTGAGTTCAAGAGATCTTTTTCAATGCCGACTTAGAACTCGGGTGATGGAATAAGCAGTCCTTAAAGAAGAGTGACCAATTGATTTTTCCTGGTTCTTTCGAATCAGTCGCCAAAATTCACTACTAAAAAATATGAAATTTGTACAGTTGTTTTTTAATACTCCCTAGCTACTACATCGCTAAAAACATCCTAGGTAATTGCTCTTCTTATGAAACGTTGCTAATTCGTAACTAAATGGAATTAACATGAAATCTTTGTTATTTAGCTACACAATTTTATCGGTTACAAGTTTCTTATTTTCTAATGGTGAAAGTAGTGAATCATCACGATCGAAGCTTGACTCTAGCCAATAAACTAGCAATAAGCTCGACTACAATAAAGCCCTTATAAAAAGGAAAAATCACCCCACACATCTATTTAAGGATTAATATTACAACTTTTAGATCTACTTTTTTAATAACACTACTTACAACATTTTAATTATAACTTTTAACAAATCATTTTTAATTTAACAAATCATTTTTAATTTATAATTTAATTAATTTTGTTTTATTAACTAATTAATTATATTTTATTAACTAATTATTCCTTTTATAATTATATTATAATTGTAACGACCTATTCCCGTCGTTAGAGAAAAACCAATGGAGAAAGAATTGGGGCCAACAAACATTTGAGTAGTAACTTGGAATTTTCCAACCTAGTCCAGATTTGGCGAAATCAGAGTCGTTAAGGTGTAGGGAAATATGGTAATAATCGGGTGACTTATTTATGATTTTGATTACATGAGTGGTTAGATAAGTCGTTAAGGAACCTGTACGACTTTACGAAATTGAATTCGGGTGAGTAGAACTCTCGAAATCGATCTTAGCGTGAATGGTATTTTCTGAGCGTCATTGGTTAAAGGTGTGTTGTGGAATGGGGGTCTTGGAATTATTAAAATAGCTCACTAGTTCCGTGCAAGCCGCTGGGGCGGGATTTCTACCGCCAGGGCGGGGACGTTGTAGCGGGGTGAGGACCGTTGTGGTGGGTTCGACGCGACTTAAAGTCGTAAATAAATCCCAAAACGTCTTTATTCTGCACCTTTTGACTTTGAGAGCTAAGGAACGACCCCAGACGAGTTCTTGACCGTTTTTCACCATTCTTGAGGCTAAATGTAAGGTTTTAACTCCCTGAATCCATTTTTCGATCCGTAGAACGTAGTTTCTTGAGTAATTATCATTGGGGAAAGGTTCTGATCTGAAGTTAATGGTGGAAAAATTCCTAATTTGGGTATTGGGATCTTGGGTTGGCCTAGGGTTGATAATGTTGATTATAATCCGGGTAATTAGGCCTCGTTTATTGATGTATGTTTTTAGACCACGAACAAGCGGGAAGAATCCGAAAAGGGAAGATTCAAGTGCCTTAGGGGATTCAAGCTTGGATTCGAGGTAGGTGATGATTGTGATTTCATGTTGGTGTGATATATGTTTGTAATTGCTTCATTATAATACGTGTATGTATGCGAATGTTGCACTATTAAACACATTACTTGTGGATAAGGATAGTTGAATAATTGTATGTCATGAATCACCTCTTGTTGTATGATTGTGAGAATATACATTGTGAATGTGATTGTGGTTTGTTGAATGGATTAGGTGTTGTGTTCCGACACACTAACTTGGATCGGTTGCCACGTTCCGGCATAAACATGGGATCGGTTGCTGATATATTGTGAGTTTATGGTATTTTTAATATATTTCGCTTTAGAGTTGTGTGTGTCTAGAGCCATTTTGTATTGGTATTAATGTGTTTTTATCGTGTTTGCAGGAAATAAGTTCGAACGTGGGAGTTAGGAGACAACTGAAGAAATGTTGCAGAAAAAGCCACCTACGGACGTGACTTACGGATCGTAGGTCTAGTCACAGTCCGTAGGTGAAGGGCGTAGATCGATGGGGAAGGCTTGGAGGAAAAGGGAATTCTTGACTAAGTGTGGAATCACGGTTACAAGTGACGGACCGTAGATAGACCTACGGTCCGTTCTGCAGTTTTGTCAAATGGTTCAGAGAAGGCGGTTCCAGTACCTGATTTCAAAAGTCTAAGTATGAAACTATGGAGGAGGAGGATCTACAGACCATGGATCGAGTCACGGTCCGTGTTGTTGAGACGTCATTCGGTACTGAGAAGTTGGAGATTTGTGAAGTTGAAAAATTACCCAAGTCTCAAATCACGAAAGGGACCTATGGACCGTAGGTCAGTCAACGGTCCGTAGGTTAGACTCGTCAATTACAACCGCGTTCAGAAACTTTATTTCCTTATTAGTTGGGACTTGTTTTTCTATATATAGGGCATATAAACCTCGTTTTTGGGGGTTAGACCTTATTACTTTTATTCTAGTTTTTGGCTTTGGAGATTGACTTGTAACTTTAGCAATTCTTGATTTCCTAAGTTGGTTTTGAAGATTTTTACTTCGAAATTTAAGTTGAAATTCTGGGTTTATTCTTCTCATTACGTAAGTTCATGATTTCTTTATCTAAAACTATGAATTGTGTTCTTGCTATTATGGGTAACTAAATCCACAACAAGGGTTGTGGGAACCATGAGCGATTAACAAAGTATGAATAGTAACTAAGTAATTTTTAAATAGTGTTATTGCATGCATTGATAATTCTTTCGTTTAGAAGTCTTTTTAGCGGTTGCAAACGTTAGAACTCATCTTGTTGCAACTTGCCGGACCAAGGAGGTAGTTAATAAGAAAAAAATTATCAACATATATTTAGTGTGATACTATCGAATAGACTAATGTCAATTGGTACGAGGGTGAAAACTAAATCATACATTGATGTGATGTGTAATATGAGGTAAAAGTAAGAGTTAGTAAATTATACACATGTAGCCGGACCAAGGTGCGGGGTGAAATTATCTAGTTTCCGGACAAAGAAATTAGAGATACCTAACTTGTCACTTTGCATGTAATACACTAGGAAATGATTACTATTACTAGGATTATCGTGTTATGAGCTTATGGGGAACACGTACACCCTAGTTACTTTCTCTCATTGATAACAACAAAGTTTGAATCTTGTTCACTTGTTACTTGACAACAATCAACCATTTGTTTCACAAACCCCCTCTCCCCCACCCTTTTTTTTACTTACTTGTTTCGGAAATACGTTGACTAAAAAAATATAATCGTAACGTAAGTTTAAGTCTAAACCACATTCCTCGTGGGATCGATCCCAACCTCCAAGCTGGGTTCTTTACTTGATAACAATAGCTTATACTACTTTAGGGAGGCGTAATTTGAGCGTATCAAATTTTGGCGCCGTTGTCGGGGAATAAGGCTTTTAGATTAAGTTTAACTACATTATTGAACTTTAGTCAAATATTTCCTAATTTTACTTTTTTTTTTTCTTTTGGTTTTGCTTCTCTCAGGTTCCTACTCTAGTGTATGCCAAGTACACGGAGCCAAAATGAACCACTTACTCCTTAGGATCCAGAATTGAACAGAACTTTGCGAAGAGTCGGAGGAGATTTAGGTGATGGGGTTGAGTTGCAGCTTCCGAGGGTTGGTGATGAGAATAATCAAGTTCAAGGTGAGAATCTACTGGGAGATGCATTGAGGGTACAAGATCCACCAGGACCAAGACTGCGTGATAATTATAGGGTCAACTTTAATGCCGCTGAATATGAAAGACCTCTTGTTCTACCCCCTACCTCCGGGGCATACATTCGTGGTGACTAGCAGTTTGATCCAGATGTTAACAGTGAGGGGTTTGTTCTCTGGTTTGGCATCGGATGATCCATATGTGCATACAGCCAAGCTGATGAGTGTTTGCAAAAGTTGTGTGGGTCGACCGAAATTGGACATGGATGTCATTGGATTGACAATATTTCCTCTATCATTGACCGGCGATGCAGCTGTGTGGTTTACCGAGCTTCCTTATAACTCAATCTACACATGGGACCAATGAACTGATGTGTTCCTTGAAAAATACTTTCCAGTGTCAAAGAAGCTGAACCATAAAGATAAACTCAACAACTTTGTAGCACTACCTGGACAGTCTGTGAGCAGTTCTTGGGACATGTTCACTGCTTTCATAAGAAGTGTCCCGAATCATCGTATTGGTGATGAATCGCTGGAGGAATACTTCTACCGAAGGATGACAATAGTAAGGCGGTGCTTGGTACTATCGCTGGAGATTCATATGGTGAGTGCACTTTTGAGTAGATTGCGGAGAAACTGGAGAAGATTTCCCTGAATAATAAAGCGTGGAGCACTGGAAAGTCGAATACAGGGAGAAACACATTTGCATTTCAAGCTACAACTAATCAATCTGCTGATAGATTCGTGAAAAGATGGCTTAGATGAGTACCGAACTGGGGTTGGTGTTGAAGCATGTGAGCAGAGGTACTGAAAAGGTAAATGCTGTCAATTATTTGACTAGAAATCCACCACCGGTTGATGAGTGTTACTATGAAGAGGATATTTATGCGGTGAATGATCAGACGGGGGGTTTCTGAGCCAACGCCCAAGGTTCCAGTACGGATAATTGGCGCCAAGGTCAAGGAAACCAAGGTCGGAACTATGGAAACTACAACCGAGAGGATCAATATGTCCGGGATGGGGACTACAATCGCGACAACAACTACAACCGGAACAACTGTGGCAACATAAATGATTGGGTTGGGCCTTATGTTCCTCCTCAAAATTGGGAATCTGGTAATAGGGAAGCTGGAGGTAATATGTCACGTATTGAGGATATGATGTAGAAGATGATGACGAGGTTTGATTCGACTGATGAGAATGTAAAGGAGATGTGAAGTGACTTGTCTGGTATTGGTCAAAAAGTTGATGCACATGCAGTGTCAATCAAGCATCTTGAGCAACAAATGACTCAGTTGTCTATTACAGTAAATCCACATCAACCTGACACACTTCTTAGCAACACCATCCAAAATCGAAAGGGCATTGTATGGCAGTCACTACTCGAGGGGGTAAGCAGACCATTGATCCACCTATGCCATCTGGGGCTGAAGTTGAGGCTAGTAAAAATGATGATGTGATTGAGGTACATGGAGAGTTTGAGATTGCGACAGAGAAGAAAGTGAAGATAACTCAGAAAGTTGTTCCCATGCTTAGAACTCCACCTCCTTTCCCACAGAGGTTAGTAAAGAAGACTAAACTAGTCAAATACCGCAGGTTTATTAGTATGTTGAAGAACTTTTCCATCAATGTGTCGTTGATAGAAGCTTTGGAGCAAATGCTCGGGTATGCAAAGTTTATGAAGGACTTAGTAACCAAAAAATGGGCTGTAAGTTTTAAAGATGATGATAAGTTGCAACATTGTAGTGTTATTGCTACAAGGTCCCTTGTGCAGAAGAAGGAGGATCCTGTTGCTTTCCTATTACTTGTACTATTGGGTTGCTACATTTTGCAAAGGTGTTGTGCGATTTGGGTGCTAGTATCAATCTAATGCCATTGGCTATTTACAAGAAGTTGGGTTTAGGGGATCCAAAACCGATTGCAATGCGACTGCTTATGACCAATAGAACTGTGAAGAAGCCCATTAGTGTGCTCCAAGATGTACTAATGAAAGTTGAATCTTTTATCTTTTCGGCGGATTTTTTTATACTTGATTGTGATGTTGACTTTGAGGTTCCCATTATCCTTGAGAGACCATTCCTAGCCATTAGGCGCGCCTTGGTTGATATGGAGAAACGGAAGATGAAGTTTTGATTGAACAATGAAGAGGCAACTTTCAATATCTCTAGGTCCATGAAGCAGAGTAGTGAGCTCAAATCGGTTTCTATAGTGTGATACATATTGTAGAGAATGGTTCTGAGGTGCCTATTGAAGAGAGGTTGGGTGTTGATGCACTAGCAGCGGTAATGATAAACTTAAAGGGTGATGGTATTGAAGACTATGATGAATTGGTCGTTACACTTGATAGGTTTGAATTCCGTTCAAAACCAAAGAGATTGGAGTTAGACTTGAAGAATCACGACTCTCCACCTGCTAGACCGTCTGTTGAAGAGGCTCCAAAATTAGAGCTTAAGGCTCTACCATCACATTTGAGATATGTATTCTAGGGGAAAAATGGTACTTTACCGGTCATCATTGCGGCAAATTTGAATGTGGCACAAGTTGAGACATTGGTTTTCGTGTTGAAGAGGTTCAAGAGAGCAATTGGGTGGACTATTGCGAACATTATTGGGATTCCTCCTGGTATTTGTTCTCATAAAATTCAACTCATACCGGATCACAAGCCTAGTATTGAGCACCAAAGAAGACTAAATTCGCCTATGCAAGAGCTAGTTAAGAAGAAAATCATCAAGTGGTTAGATGCTGGAGTTATTTATCCCATTGCAGATAGTAGTTGTGTGTGTCATGTTCAGTGTGTGCCCAAGAAAGGTGGATTATTGTGGTACCTAATGAGAGAAACGAGCTTGTTTCGATGTGGCCCGTGACTGGATGGAGAGTCTGCATGGACTACCAGAAATTAAATGCTTGGACATAAAAGGACCACTTTTCTATGTTGTTCATGGATTAGATATTGGACCGACTTGCGGGTAAGGGTTGGTATTGTTTCCTTGATGGGTATTTGGGCTACAATCAGATTTCTATAGCCCTAGAAGACCAAGCAAAGGCCACATTCACTTGCCCTTATGGGACTTTCGCCTTCAAATTGATGACATTTGGGTTGTGTAATGCTCCTGCGGCCTTCCAGCGTTGTATGATGTCGATATTTCTGATATGGTAGAGGACACTATTAAGGTACTTATAGATGATTTCTCTGTGGTAGGTGACTCTTTTGATAGTTGTCTGGACCATTTGGCCGAGGTGCTTAAAAGGTGTGAAGAGTGTAATCTTGTGCTCAATTGGGAAAAGTGCCACTTTATGGTGAAATAAGGGATAGTTCTAGGTCATCGAATTTCTGAGGAGGGTATTGAGGTTGATAGAGCGAAAGTTGAGGTAATAGAAAAGCTTCCACCACCTATCTCTCTTAAAGGTGTTAGAAGTTTTCTTGGGCATGCAGGCTTCTATAGGAGATTCATCAAGGATTTCTCCAAAATTGCACATCCATTGTGCAAACTGCTGGAAAAGGAGTATAAGTTTGATTTTGATAATGCTTGTCTGAGAGCATTTGGAGAGTTGAAGGCGAAGTTAGTTACTGCACCTATCATTATTCACCACATTGGGGACAACCGTTTGAGGTAATATGTGATGCGAGTGGAGTGGCGCTTGGTGTGGTATTGAGACAGAGTCCAGAGAAGATTATTCATCCTATTTACTATACTAGCAAAGCTCTAAATGTGGCTCAAAAGAACTATACTGTGACTGAAAAGGATCTTCTTGCAGTGGTTTTCGCATTCGAGAAATTTCGATCCTACTTGCTTGGTGCTTAGGTCATAGTGCATACTGACCATTCTGCTTTGAGGTATTTGATGGCTAAGAAGGATTGAAAACTGAGGTTGATTAGATGGGTATTGTTGCTGCAAGAGTTCGACTTTGTGGTGAAAGATAGAAAGGGGACTAAAAATCAAGTTACCGATCACTTGTCCAGATTAGAGGAAGAGGCTATGCTAAAGCTTGGTGATGAACTGAAATTAATGATGCTTTTCCAGATGAACATATATTGGCTACTTCCCATGATCTGATTCCTTGGTTCACAGACTTTGCTAACTATTTGGCAAGTGATCTGGTGCCATCGGATTTGTCTTTTCACCAAAGGAAAAAGTTTATGCATGATGTGAAGAAGTTCTTTTGGGATGAGCCTTACTTGTATCGTAGTTGTGCTGATGGGATTATTTGTCGATGTGTGCCCGAGGTCGAGATGTTGAGTATATTAGAGGCGTGCCATGCATTGCTTGTTGGTGGGCATCATAGTGGCATTCGGACTGCGTATAAAATTTTACAGTGTGGGTATTACGGCCTACCATCCACCAAGATGCTCATGATTTCACCAAGTCTTGTGACAGTTGCCAAAGAGAAGGAGGAATTTCAAAGAGGCAAGAGCTTTCTATGAATCCTATATTGGTGATAGAGTTGTTTGATGTATGAGGCATTAATTTTATGGGTCCATCTGTGAGTTCACATGGGATGAAGTATAATCTTGTTGCGGTTGATTATGTGGTGAAGTGGGTGGAAGCAATTGCGCTTACCAACAATGAAGGTAAAAGTGTCACCGCATTCTTGAAAAAGAATATCTTCTCCAGATTTGATACACCGAGGGTGATTATCAGTGATGGAGGTTCCCACTTTGTAATAAATTTTTCAAGGCGTTACTTGAGAAATATGGTATCCGCCACAATGTAGCCACTCCTTACCATCCACAGTCTAGTGGGCAAGTTAAAGTGTCCGACAGAGAGATCAAACAGATTTTGGCGAAGACTGTGAATGCTAATAGAACTGATTGGTCAAGGAAGCTTGATGATGCTCTATGGGCCTATCACACCGCATTCAAGACTCCCATAGGTATGTCCCCCTGCCAACTTGTATATGGGAAGTCTTGCCATTTGCTGATAGAGCTAGAACATAAGGCTATGTGGGCAATAAATAAGCTAAATTTGGATTGGGGTGCCATATCGAATCAGAGAATGAGTGACTTAAATGTATTTGATGAGTTTTTCCTAAGAGCTTATGAAAGTTCAGCCTTATACAAGGAGAAGATGAAGAAGTATCATGATCAAATGATTGAAAAGCGAGAATTTGTTGTGGGTGATCTTGTACTTCTATTCAACTCTAGGTGGCGCTTGTTTTCGGGCAAGCTCAAGTCCAAGTGGACCGGGCCATTCTTAGTCACGCAAGTGCTCCCACATGGAGCGGTCGAGCTTGAGAACATTGAGGGAACAACGTTCAAGGTAAACGGGAAAATGATCGAGGTCTATTAGGGAAACGCAGAAAGTGTGAAAGAAGTTGTTGAGGCCTAGTATCTTGATGACGTCAGAGTAATCAAGAGGCATGCGTCATGCCACGACGTTAAATCAAGCGCTGCTTGGGAGGCAACCCAAGATGTACAATCTATCCAACTATAGGTTTTTCTTTTCGGTTTAGTAGTTTTCTTTGTTTATTTGCTTTTCTGTATTCCTTTAGATAGGTGTTTTATGTTTGGTTAGTGTTGGCTAGATATAGCATAGAGTCTGTGTCTAAAAAGTGTCCAGAAAATATAAAAAGAAAGTCCTAATGGTTTCTACATGTGCAGGGACGAAAAACAAAATCTGTAGAAAATGTCTAGTGCAGAGGTCTATGGAGACCATCGACGGTCCATAAGTCCAACTACGGACCATGAATGGTAGTCGTAGACCCCAGGTAAGTTTCCTAAATTCTTCTAAGTGTGTAAATGATCTACGGACCCCATCTACGATTCGTAGGTCGACCCACAGACCGTAGATGGGGTCTCGTGGGTCCAAACCCTAGTTCTGTCTTACCCGACCCGAACCTCTTTTAAATAAAACCCCTCATTGTTTAAACATTCCCCCCCTTACCAAAATTCACCCAAACCATTTTTGTAATATTTCCTCTCACCACCATATCCCATTAATCACCCCATCTTCATTCCCCTATATTCCCAATTCACTCTCCTCTCTCCCAAATTCCTCCATTCCCCATTCCCCAGAGGTTCCGGTGTCCGGGTTCGGTGCAAAAGGCTAAGTAGAAGTTGTTGGACATCTAGAGTCATCACATCATCACCCATTTCCTTTGCTTGTAAGGTAATCGACTTTCTCTTCACTTTGAATTCCGGTTTATTGTTGTTATAAAAAGTCATGAAATGGATCTTGACCTTGGGATGTTGATTGTATGAAATTTTATGTTAAACTAAAATTAGAAACACCCTTGGGACGATAGATTGTGATTGTGTTGTCTTTATAAGATGTTAAATCAGTGAAATAAGAGTCTAAATGCAAGTTTCGACTTAGAGTTTCTAGTCTCGTAGGTAATATCTATAAAACAATTGCGTAATTGGAACCATTGGGATGACGAACTGGCATAAATTGTGTTGAAATGCATGATTAGACTAAGGTCAATTGTTTGAATTGATAAAAAAATTGGTTTCAAATAGAAGCATGTTTGATACTTGGCACAGACCTGATCCACGAGACCTTGTCTACGGACCATAGGTCAGTCTATGGACCATAGATCAGGTATGTGGTCTGTAGCACAAAGCAATTCCACTAAGTGTGGAACCACAGAGGTGGACTACGGTCCGTAAGTCAATATATGGACCATTTTGCACATCCGTGGTTCCTATCAGAGCCCAACTTTTTGGGACTTCTGACCTATAGAGGGGATCCACAGATCGTAGGTGGCCAATAAAACCACTATCTGAATTGTTTTTTAGTTTTTCGTCTGGTTCATTCTTTGTTCTAAAATTTTTTTGAGTGTGTTTTAAGGTTATGTTAGTACTAATTCTTCCTCCACAGGTACCATGGCCTCGAATAAAGCTTTAGCCATCAAGAGTAGATCCAAATCAATGACACTAACCCGTCGGCTAATCAATGAGGCTATTGATGCTGGGAAAGATCCCGAATATTGCCCCCCTCATTGGGAGGACATCACCTACAGCACCCCAGGCTACTCGGAATCAATCCAAGGAGGTGGTTCATGACGTAGTCACTGCCTCCCAGTCTGATGAGGAGGATACACTAATAGGATCACCGGTTGGGTCTGATTATGGTTTTGAGTTTGCCTCTGCTGCAGGGTCTGCTTCTGGATCCGCCACAGGCTTGAGTTCACATGTCCGAGTTGCCTCGTCTGATAAGGCTACTAGTTCGGGGGAGGTTCTAGTGCCACCAAACACCGACCCTGCTCCGGTTGCTAAGGAGCCAAATAGGTGGTGCGTTGAGGGTCAATGACAGATATACAGGGATGCCTCGATGTTAAATGAAAAGAGAAAGAAGGGGGAGCTGATCATTGAGGAGCGCAGAGTTCTCACGGGGAGCCTACACACCATACCCGACATCCATCGGCTCTATCAGAAACACAAATGCGAGTGGATGGATCGGAGCACTAGGACCTATAGCGAGGAGATAGTGAGAGAATTATATGCCTCATATGCTGCCACACTCCGTGGTTCTATCGACAAGAGGTCCAAGCCCACAACCCAGGACCCTCTCACTTCCACTCTAGACCGAGGCTTTTTTAAGTGACAAATCACAAATCACCATCAACCGATTGCTCTATGGTCCGGGCACTAAGTGGGCCCTCAACACCGCCAAATTTGACTACCGGTGGGATATTATGAGATGTGGACCGTTCCAGCGGAATGCAGAGCAGAGGGAGGCCGTATTACTTGGGTTGGCCAGGCACATAGCTATGGATGGAGAGCGTGCGAAGTGGGTCAGCACACCGCACTCGGGTATTTGGAAGGCCATCCTCAATTTGGTGGCCAAGTTCTTCTGGCTTTTGGTGCGGAACAGGGTATCGCTCACTAAGACCGATAATGCGCTTACTTAGGATAGAGCAGTGATGGTTGCGACCTTGGTAGCAAGGTTCGAGATCGACTTTGCCCGCATGCTGTTTGCTAAGATCCATGAGAGGGCATTCAGGACCACTACCACTTTACCCTTCCCGTGTATGATCTTCCAATTGTGCAGGAATTCTGGGGTGCCTATCTAGCATTGTGACACTTTGGTACAGGCAACCGGGACCCTTCATAATGGCCTTATTTGGGATGAGGCCAACGTAACTACCCTGTGACGTGGTCCATAAATTGCGGTGCCGCCAATAAGAGCAGATTTCATGGCTGATGTGGAGTAGATGCAGGCTGAGGACCCTGCCCTTCTAGCCCACACTGATGATTCCCCAACCTCCCCATCTCTTGCGCCAGTCGGGCCCCTAACTCATCTAGAGCCACCCCGTCTTTAGGAGCTGCTCTTGTGTCCTTGGTTCGAGTTCAGAAATTGGAGGCTTAGATGGCCACACTGCTCCAACATGTGAAGCCATGGATGCAACGGTCTATTGCAGAGTCTGAGGTTCGGATGGAGACCATGATGGACCGAAAGATCCAGACCGTTCATAAATGCCTGGACCCCTTTGAGTTGAGGGTCCTCGCACGACCAGCCCCTGCCACAGAGCTCTTTTCTTTCCGGACTGAGTTGAACAGTCTGTGGGTCGACCTTAATGCCATCATTTCCCCACACATAGATGAGCCAGAGTCTGCACCTACTACACTGGCTGATGATACAGTTCTTGGTGCTCTATACAACGAGGATGTACCGCAGTTCGAGTCCACTCGTGTCCGAGGTAGGAGACGCCGATCTAGCCACATCTCTGAGGCTACTAAAGATGCAAGGGAAAAAAAGAGGGAGCGCAAGCAGAATGAGAAGGATAGAAGAGCTTCCATAGTAGATGAAGAGTTGCGCCAGCAGAAGGTTCGTGAGAGTACTGCTGGTGCATCGAGTTTTGTGCCTATTTCAGAGGCGGTTGTTACTGTTAGAGATGATGTAAGCACCACTGATGGTACGGTTAGAGTGATTGATATCACTACTGAGGGTGCTGTGATAGATGATGTGGGCACTACTGAGGGTGACCCAAGTGTTATTTCAGCAGGCTCCGGGAAATTGGACCCACCCGCTTGTTGATGAGTCTTCGGCGCTATGTGCCACATGTTTGCTTTACCCAATCCTTTAATCTTTACTTTTTATGCATTGGGGACAATTACACTCTATTTTGTTGGGATGGGGTAAATGGATTGTGAGTGATAGGATGAAGTCTGAGTAACCCAACTCATAATCCTCTCTTGGGGTTTTCTTGCATGTGTTCTTTTTCCCCAAGAGACTGTTTTAATTTCTTTTAAACCGGCATGTGTTAGGAATGTTTGTGTAGAAGCATGAGAAAGAATGAAGCATAATGACATAATAATTAATGAAAAAAAATGATACCTGTCTAAAATTTGTGATATGTGCTAAAATATGTAGGCTAGAATGTGTAGAATGTGTTGGCTCTGAGTATGACATGATAAATAACCAACTTGATCTCATGACTTAAGCTATAACTGGAACTGGGTAATCTGATAATCTGATAATAAAACTATGTGCCAAGAGTGTGTGAGAATGGTTGATTGTTCAGACAGTTTTTTGCCAATCTAGAACTTGCCCCGTTGGTCCTGCTAGGATAATCTAGGATAGAAGTTAGGAAGTGATCATAGGCTATTGTTCAAATTAGTTCACTTAAGCCTAAAATGATCTAACCAAATGGTAGAATTATTCCCTTTTTATCCAAATAGTTGAGCCTAAAATTGACCAATTCTTTTGATTCACCTAACTCACCTTCCCTTAAAAACATTGTCTTTCCCCCGGTCCTTCCTTGGACATATGCACCTCGACTTAGGCCAAAAGCCTAAGTTGAGGGTGGCTAAGCCTAAAAGCTACCTTGATCTTGGCCCTCGTCCGACATCGGACATTGTGCACCTTAACTAATGCAAAATGCATAAGTTGAGGGTGGCTATGAAAAAGGAAGCCAAATGGAGAAAGGGTATAAAAAGAGTTTCGTGTTGAAAAAAGGAGAAAGTATGAAAGAGGATGTGACTTTGTGCAAAAGAAGCAAAAGAAAAGTGTGAAAAAAAAGAAGAAAATGAGAAATAAGAGTCAAAAAGTCAAAAAGTCACATCCTTAGTTGAAAAGAGTTAAGGGAAAGAAATTGAGATGAAAAGTTGCCAAAAATAGGTCAAGGAAGAGGTAAGTAGCCAATGTAATGTCAAGGAGGGCAGAAAGTCACTAAAAAGTACCTAAATGTACCACACCTAACCCCGAGCGTACGTTACAAGCTAAGACAAGTCCTATAGTGATCTTAGCAACTAGTTTGGAGAGTCTAAGCAGTGAAAATAAGGGCAAGCCTATGGTATTGAGCACTAACTGTACTTTAATTATTTCTGAGCGTGAGTGTTGAATGAATCCTTGTACTCAAAATCATGTTCATTGTGTAAAAAAGGGATTTCGTTTGAAGTAAGGGCACTAGTTACATTATCGGAAAGTTGGTACCTTGGTGATAGTAAAACAGTGTATGTTGTATGTTGATTGGTCGATCTTTGTCATATATTGATCCGCATGAGTTAGCTTGTTGAGTCTAAGAGAAAATATTTGCACTAAAAAAAAGAGTCGGGATAGAGAACCATGTGATTGTTTGTGCTTGAATGCTTGCTTCTACACAAGTGTCATTTAGAGTCTTGAGGACAAACAACGAATTTAAGTTAAAGGTTTTGATATACCGTGAGTTTATGGTATTTTTAATACATTTCACTTAAGAGTTGTGTGTGTCTAGAGTCATTTTGTATTGGTATTAATGTGTTTTTATCGTGTTTGCAGGAAATAAGTTCGGATGTGGGAGTTAGGAGACAACTGAAGATATGTTGCAGAAAAAGCCACCTACGAAAGTGACTTACGAACCGTTGGTCCAGTCATGGTCCGTAGGTCAAGGGCGTAGATCAATGGGCAAGGCTTGGAGGAAAAATAGGAAATTCTTGATGAAGTGTGGAATCACGGTTACAAATGACCGTAGATAGACCTACGGGCCGTCCTGCAGTTCCGTCAAATGGTTCAGAGAAGGTGGTTCCAGTACCTAATTTCAAAAATCTAAGTATGAAACTACGGAGGAGGATCTACGGACCGTGGATCGAGTCACGGTCCGTGTTGTTGAGTCATCATTTGGTACCGAGAATTTGGTGATTTGTGAAGTTGAAAAATTGCCCCAAGTCCATAGGTCAGTCTCGTCAATTACAACTGTGTCTAGAAACTTTATTTCCTTATTAGTTGGGACTTGTTTTTCTATATATAGGGAATGTAAACCTCGTTTTTGGGGGTTAGAACTTCTTACTTTTATTCTAGTTTTTGGCTTTGGAGATTAACTTGCAACTTTAGCAATTCTTTATTTCCTAAGTTGGTTTTGAAGATTTTTACTTTGAAATTCAAGTTGAGATTCTGGGTTTATTCTTCTCATTACGTAAGTTCATGATTTCTTCATCTAAAATTATGAATTGTGTTCTTGCTATTATGGGTAACTAAATCCATAACTAGGGTTGTGGGAACCATGAGCGATTAACAAAATATGAATAGTAACTAAGTAATTCTTGAATAGTGTTATTGCATGCATTGATAATTATTTTGTTTAGAAGTTATTTTAGTGGTTGCAAACGTTAGAACTCGCCTTGTTGCTACTTGCTGGACCAAGGAGGTAGTTAATAAGAAAAGAATTATCAACATAGATTTAGTGTGATACTATCTAATAGTCTAATGTCAATTGGTGCGAGGGTGAAAACTAAGCCATAGATTGATGTGATGTCTAATATGAGGTAAAGGTAAGGGTTAGTAAATTATACACTTGTAGCCGGATCAAGATGCGGGGTGAAATTCTCTAGTTGCCGGACTAAGGAATTAGAGATACCTAACTTATCACTTTGCATGTAATACACTAGGAAATGATTACTATTACTGAGATTACCGCGTTATGAGTTTATGGGGAACACGTACACCCTAGTTACTTTCTCTCATTGATAACAAAAAAGTTTGAATCCTGTTCACTTGTTACTTGACAATAATCAATCATTTGTTTCACAACCTCCCCCCCGTCCCCCTTTTTACTTGTTTCAGAAATACGTTGACTAAAGGAATATAATTGTAAGTTAAGTTTAAGTCTAAATCATATTCCTCGTGGGATCGACCCCAACCTCCAAGTTCGGTTCTTTTCTTGATAACGATCGCTCATATTTCTTCAGGGAGGTGTAATTTAAGTGTATCAGGTGCCACGTTCCGGCATAAATAGTGGATCGGGTACCACGTTCTGGTATGCTTACAGTTTGCGTGTGGGTTCCACGAGAGGACTATTAAATTGGGTTTCGTGAGGGGACCATTGAATTTTGTTATGTATCTACTTGTGATGGTTACATTTATATCTAAAGATGATTGATATTGGAAGACTGTATGTTGCTCTGAATTGATAACCAATATGTATTATTGAAAAAGTGTGATGTTACTTTGATCCTGAAAAGATGACTAATATTGTAAATGTTCGGTATATGCCTGTTTTATAATGTTGTGGTTACTTTCATGTGTTTCACTTATTGGGATAGCTGTGTGATTCTACCAGGACAATGTGGTTGTGTACTGATACTGCAATTGCTTGTTGTTTGTTGAGTACAGAGCATCTTCATGCAGCTATTAATAGACCTCAGCTAAGTGACTATTGTCACTCCCCGAGCCTATTCCCCGGACGTGGCTGGTACTCGAGGACCATTGCTGGCCCCAATCGAACCCTTGGTCTGGCTTACTTACTCAGCGAAAGACTCTAAGCATTATTATAATAATCAAATGCACTTACTCAATTGTTAAATAAAATAACTTAGAATGTTTAAAAGTCAACATTCAACTTGGCCAAAATGGCTACATAAGTCTTAGCATATGAAATGATAATGTAAAGACAACTGAACTACTAACTATCTGACTGTCTATAAAGCCTCTAAAACAAAGAGGGATGTCGGGACAAGACCCCCAATCATCCTAATAATGAAATACTGAAAACAAATTAAAAGGAGTCCTCCGGAATGCAAGAAGGCTCACCAACTGACTCTGAGTGCTCAACTAGATCAATGAGGCGTTGGGTGATGATCCTGGTTACCTGTATCTACATCATAAGAAAATGTAGGCCAACTGGCATCAGTACATTGAATGTACGAGTATGCGAGTTGGAATGATAAACACAACATAGACTTGAAAAGAATCTGAAAGAAACACTTACCTTGGCTTTACTCAACTCCTGAATAACTTAACTCAATATAAAGCGATAAAACATATGCAATATATAGAAAGCTTGTAAAAATAGTGGAAAACAACTTAGTTTGTTAAAGAAAATGCAATAACAAACTCAACTTTACTCTATTAATAAAGTAATATAATTTATGTGGTAGTTTCTCTAACCGACAACCACCACTATGAGCCTAAGTGGTGGTACAATGTCTTGCCCACACTGCCAGAATTGTCCTATACTTTGCCGTCATAGAGAACACTTAACTAAGTGGATCCACTAGTCTGTGCTAAAAGCATCTTAAAAAGTCATCTAAAAAGTATGACCCGTTACTACCCATGATGACTACATGGTTTATGGAGACATGAGTTATTTGAACTCATACTCATCCCCATATCGATGCTCAATACTACTCCCAAAATATACTTAGCTCATATGTTTGTAAAAACAAAATTTTTCTTTGGTTTGAGATAATTACTCAGAAACTTAGCTTAAAAGCTCTCCTGAAATCTCAGTTTCCTTTCTTGCTTAAATGTAAAAGCATTTTAATTCTTGGGAATACTTAGTTCCAGTATACTTCTTTGAAGAAATGAACTTCAATCTCTACTCTTTACTCTTTACTCAACTTGAACTTTAAGTCTTGAAACAAAGTTAAAATGTTTGTAAAAGACTTTTGAAAACTTTATAAACTTCTCTTAACTTGACTCTTAACTAATTTACTTGACTTGACTCTTAACTTTCCTTGAATTGAATTATGGATTCAAGGACTGTTATTTGTGATAGGAAAGATTTCATGATGTTTAGGAGTGTTTTTAGATAGTTAAACATGAGAAAAGATCAAGAAATCACTGCCTGGAAACAAGTATGCGACGCGGAGATGCATTTAAATATTTGATCATAAAATTAAAATTTTAGACAGAGGAGTCCGCGTCCCAACCACGACGCGGAGCTAGTTTTTGTTCACTAGGGAGCAAGTCCGCAAAGCAAACTTGCGTGCCAGAACCTGCTCGACTTTTTCCTTCTTCGTTTTCCAGCCCCAATTTGCCTAAACTCAACTATCCTTCTCAAATTCTTTTTAGATTCAGATACCCAGCATATGTACCCAATAACCTAACTCAAAACAACTCCAAAACTCGACATAAATATCTCAGGACTTCTCAATGTAGCCCAATTCAAGAACGAAAACAATTTCAAGATATACATATCAAGAACATCAAAATTTCAACCTTTTTAGAACAAATTTCACTGAACTAAACATGTTTGGCGCGTGGGTGAATGAACCCAATGCTATGAGAGTCTCACATACCTAGTAGGATCAAATCCTTGAAGAAACCCGAAATCAATTCTTTACGAAGTGATGAATCTTGCTCTTACTCTTCTCCTTTCTCTTCTTTACTCTTCTTTCAAAGCCCTAGCGTATTTCTTAATTGCATAAACTGAACTAACTCAGTTTAGACCCCAAGTAATTTACTAAAAATGGATTTAATAAATTGGGTAAGGAAAAGACTAAACTACCCTTTGAAAATTCGGTTTAGACTTTCCTTAATTGTACAGCCCAACTTCAAATAGGCATATTTCATTCATATGAACTCGGAATCGCGCAAACTCGGTGGATTTGGAAATAATATTCCATCATATTTCCTATGATATCTAGAAACACACCTAACTCATTCTGAACTATGAGTTATGGTTGTTTGAAGTTGACCAAAACTCATCCTTAACTTAACTTAAACAAATTTCCAGATTTTCATGATTTCCTAAAATCACTATTTCCAATTCTTGACTTCTTCCTAGTTATTTCAATTTGCGAGATGTTACAACTATTGAGCGTGATCGGATTCAAGGGTGAGCCAGTTCTTTCAGTCTGTCGTGGATCTCTCTTTTTTAAGTCCACTCTTTTCGGACTCAGACTATTTGTTTAAATTGTTGTTTAGTTTCGGGGTTTTACCCCTTGTTCTTAGACTTGTCATTAGTAGAGTCTTGGTACAATGACTTTCAGGTTCTAGGGGTTGTTCTTCCGAATTAGTTTGGTTGGTTGTTTGTTAAAACCTTGGAGTTTATGGTGACTCCATTTTTATAGTCATTTAAACATGCTTTTGTATCTTTAAATGTCTTAGTTTTTATAAAATTTATTTGTTTAGGTTGTAGTAATGGATCTCCCACCGGAGGGTTGTGTGGGTGCCAATCACGACAATCTGGGTTGTAACAAAGCTGGTATCATAGCCCTAGGTTCGTTGATCTCATTGTACCAAAACGAGTCTAGTAGAGTCTTGCGGAACGGTATGATGACGTCCGTACTTTTCTTTGAGAGGCTATAGGAATTTATGAAAAACTCACTTCTTTCTACTCCTTCGTGCTATGACTTAAATCCAATTGGTATCTAGGTGATACAAATTGGTATCTTTCCTCCTTCACTCTATGGTCCGAACTAGAGCAACAAAAGTGGTAACACCATCACTAGCAAGAGAGGATGTGTATAGACTACCAACAGTTGAATAGGGTCACCATTCAGAACAAGTATCCATTGCCTCAGATAGATGACCTTTTTGACCAATTGCACGGTGCATCGGTTTCCTCTGAGACTGATTACCATTAGTTAAAGATTGAGGTGGTTAAGAATTGGGTTCGACCAAGTTCTATGATTGAAATTAGCAGTTTTGTGGGTCTCGCTAGCTACTATTGTCACTTTTGGTATGAGTTGAATCAAATTGGTATCTCCCGATTCGAATTGGTATCTCACCGAAGTGAACTAGACCCCGTAGTCCCGACTGAAGGGACACAAGCAAGTTAATTAGAACTGAGAAGGTTCCAATTGGTATCTGGCCTTAGGGGTCATATAAGGCATAAATGATCAGTAATGGTCATCTATGGAACGAACTAATTAAGGAATTTGGGCTTGTGTGCAAGTTGTAACTACTTGAGTGTCGTGAAACTTGTTGTGAAAAGAAATTCATCACGAGATTAGGTGCAAGGGTCTAGATAAATTACGATGTGGTTCATAAGCGAGAAATCTGCACGTGTGTTGCGACTAACTGATAACCACGTGAGTGTCTGGGTGTATCATGGGGATATGTGGGTTATGGTGTTGAATTAATGAGAATAAGTTGGATTCACTCGGGTTTGACAATGATTATCCTAGTTCAAAGTATTATCCTAAATTGCTCAGTAAAGCTAAAAACCATTGAGAGATTTAGAAAAGAGAAAAACCCAAAAATTTATTGACTGGGTTCTGTTTTCGTCTGAGTCGTTAGGGCAGGAGTTTCCCGCTAGCGTGAGGCCACTAGAGCGGGACATGGTGAGATAGAACCTCAGCCTTATCTCCTCTATTTTTCCCAAGTCTCCTTATAGAACCCAAATCGAATCTGAACTAACCCCCGCGATCTAATTCAAAGTTCATCAATTGAATATAAGTTATAAGGTGTGTTAAAATTATAGAGAACCTAGGCATATGAGAAGGACATCAGTGAGGTTGTAGAGGCTAGGGAAATGGTAATGCAGGTAGAAGAGTAGTGCAACTAGGCAAGGAGGTTGCCCGTCAAGAGGACAGGGCTCAGTTTTATGTTTTTTTGGGCAAGACCGAGTTTGAGGTGTGTGATGCAGTGGTCTCTAGTGCTACTCTTGTTTGTGCCCGGATGACTATTGTTTTGTGTGATGTGGGTTCTACTTATTCTTATGTAACTGTGTGATTTGCCTCTGAATTTGATATGATTTGTGATATACTTGATGCCCCCATCCATGTTTCTATTCCAGTTGGAGAGTCAGTCATAGTCACCCATGTATATCGTGTTGTCCTGTTGTGTTTATGGATTTTTCAGATTTGGGTTGATTTGGTTATGCTCTCTTATGACTGACTTGGTATAATATTAGGCATGACTTGGTTGTCCCCTTATTATGTTGTGCTTACTGGTAATGCTAAGCCGGTAATTCTAGAGATCCCGGGTAGGGAAAGGTTATAGTGGGAATGGGGTACAAGCTGAAGGCATCTAAGGTCATATCTTTCGTGTGGGGTAGGAAACTGGTGGTGCAGGATTGTTTGGCGTAATTAGCTCATATTCGGGATGTTGAGGTTGAGTCTCCCTCTATTGAGTCTATTTCCTGTGGTGTCAGAATTTAGAGAAATGTTTCCTACCGATTCGTCTGGTATACCTCCGGATATAGATTTAGATTTCTGCATTGACTTGGAAACTGACATTCGTCCCATTTCCATCCTTCTGTATTGTATGGCTCTGGCAGAATTAAGACAGCTTAAGGCTCAAATCCAAGAGCTTCTTGATAAGGTATCATCTGTCCTAGTGTTTCCAAGTGGGGTGCTCCTTTCTTGTTTGTTAAGAAGAAGGAGGGTAATATGAGGACTGATGATTTTATCTAAATCCATAAGGGAGTGGATTAATACCAGAATGACAAGCTTATGGATAAAGAAAGTTCCATTGAGTATACTTGGTTGAAGGAAATTGAAGATTTTAGTAAGAAAGTGCGTACCAAAATTGTGTTAGTCCTTTAAATTTGATGAGTATACCTGAGTTTTAGGTATCATGTTGATGAAAAGGTTGACTTCATAGTGATAATCAAGGCTGACTGAGTGTAATGGTAATAAGAGTTCGTGATGGATTATGATGGGATACAGCTATATAATAAGATTGTTGGTTAAGTAATTGTTGGTTAATTTACAATTCAGAGTTTCCATTGTAAGTCTACATTTGTGGTGATATATTTTGTCAAGATATGAATTGAAAAGGTGAGAAATGATCAATTGTATCCGATATTGAACATTTGAAAGGGCATACACCTGGGTTGAGTCATAAGTTTACTACTATTAATTGTTAAGTACCTAAGAAAGGTTTCATTTTTAAAAGTGTTGGTTTAAAATAAGGTAAAAGGTCGGAGTGTTTATGATGGTTGTTAGTGTTTTGAGTATGATTCACTAGCTATGCTCTAGTGTGCTTTCACTTTTGTGGGTGGATCCCTAATAGTGGATGATGAGTTCACGATTTGGACTCATTTAGGGATATATTTTGATGTAATTAGTGTCCTCAAATGCATGTTTTATCCCGATATCTGATGAAAACCTTTAAGTTTCAGGTATTTGAAGTTTGAGGCAAAGCATGGACACTACTTAGCAAAAAGGAGCAAAAGAAGCCGAAAGAACAAAGAAACGAACATCTACAAATCGCCGAACCCATTCGGTGAATCGCCAACATATTGCATATTCACCTTTTGTTCCAGTGTGCTGAGCCCTAAAGGAAAGGATCAAATTGGCAGAAAAAGGAAGCAGTCCGCACATCGCCAAGAAGTTTCGCGAAGCAGTACCATGTCGCCAAATAATCCAGAGCACGGCGATATTGAGGGCTGGTGCAAGATGGCGATAAACTATACCAAAGGGAGAATTGCCGAGATGATCGGCGATTCTGACTAACGACGCTGAATGATCCACAGCAGCAAAAATCTGTAAAAACTATAAATACTAGTTAGTGTTTTAGTTTTAGTGTGGAACAATTATTATAATTTTCACTTAGAATCGAACATTATTGTAATTTTCAATCTACAATATTAGCTTTTCATATTTTTGCTCTGAGTTTGAGAGGGTTTTGAAGACTTGAAGAAGAAAAGGGTTTCATCTCTAAGGATTTGGACTTGGGTCTCTTGGATTCTTCATTCTTGTTCTGTAACAAGACTTAAATCTTCATACCCATTTGAATGCAAGCTCATTTAAGTATAAATTTCTATCTCTTGATGTGTGACTAAAAATCCCAATTCTTGGGGTGTGATTTAGCGAATATGGGTTAAGATAATTGTTGAGTCTTTCTTGCTGATAGATTAAATATAGTTTAATGGTGATTTCATCTAGTAGTTGTGGTTGAATCTAATGGATTTGTAGTTGCAAATACAAGTTCACTTATATGTTTTTGGCTTGCTCGAGAGAGAAGTCGTGAAACCAAGACCACTAGATTGATGTCCTAAAAAGTGGGTCGACATGAGGCTCTGCCCGAGAGGGTGAGCCCTAGTCCCATATCCTAACACTCAGCTCGAGAGAGTGAGTGGGTAAGGCGTAGGCTGGTCTTCATGAAGCAAGCGGGTGTCCGAGAGGAATCCATTTGAAACGGGATAAGTTGCTCGAGAGAGAATTTATTCCCACATAAAGCTTAGCCTAGTCACTATTACTATATAAATTTTCTATCGAAAGCATGTACCCAATAATTTAGATTAACCCGTATTCCGGTCACATCCCAAGAATTTCCCTCTCATTGCTTAGATTTCCTTGTTGATTTCGCTAATTTTAGCTTACTTGTGACAAAAACCCCATTTGATATTTGACACTTTTGTGTCGCCCCCTTTATCTACTATGTTTTTATTCGTTTACTTCTTTAGCTATGACTAATTAGAATGAAATTCTAAGTTTCTAGTAATTCTCAAAACCACTCCCTTGGGACACGACCCGAACCCTTGGTTGAGTTACTATACTATTGCACGATCGTAGACACCCGAACTATAAGACGTGTCATTGATTACGCAAACATCAAAATGGCGCCGCTGCCGGAGAGATGTGTTATTTGAGAATTTTTTTATAAGTAGAATTTTTTTTGTTCTTCTTAGTCGTAGTTTACTAACTTAACTTTTAGTTTAGTTTTGTTGGTTTGTCTGTATCCAAACAGAGGAAGCAAGCATGTCGAGCAGTACTCGGGAGCTAATGAAGTTTCCTCCATTAGAGTTGATGATGTTCCGGGATTGTATCCTCACCTTCAAGCAATTGGAAGGTGAACGGATCCACAAGTCATGGGCAAGGTTTAATGACCTGATTACTCAATGCCCAACTTATAACATTCCCGATATGGCACTCCTGGACTGCTTCTACAGAAGTTTTGATCCCGAAAACAAGAGGTTGGTTGACCAACTCATTCCGGGAGACCTTGCAAAACAGTCATATGTGAAAGCATCCTGACTGCTTAATCAAATGGCTGAAATGCACCAAGAGGTACAAAAAGACTTCATTTTGGCCGCCCTAATGACTCAGATTGATGAGTTGGCCAAGAAGATGGTGAAGATTGAAGTCCAGTACAAAAGGAAGGATAAATACATCCCTCATAATGAGCGAAGAAATCCTAAGGACAATGAGGTTAAACTCCTTGAGGGCATGCTCTCAACCATTCTCCACAAGGTAACTGAGCAAGATAGAAAGCTAGAAGAAATGAATGAAGACATTGAAGGGATGAAGCGATTGATTTGGTCTCAATCTAGAGTTGTCCAGCTGCTTGAGAACCTTATGGGTCATGCGCCGCCCGATCTATACTCGCAAAAAAACAAGGGGTTGCCTATTGATACTATGGCTAACCCAAAAATGGAATTTGACAGCTGACATTCATCGTTCTATGACGTTAACTAAGGCACTGTTTGGGAAGCAACCCAAAACCCTTAACTGCTTTAAATTATGCTATCTTTGAAATAAAAGTGTTTTGATTTTGTAGGATTGGGTATGAAAATTTTGTGAAAAGTAGAGTATGAATTGCACAAGTTCAATTGGCGAATGGCCGACCAAAATCGGCGATCCCGACAAAGACCGCCGTTTGGATCCTTACTTTGACTGAGGGTCCTGTAAAACATGGCGAGATAGATAAACACTCGGAGGATCGCCAAGTAGCGGAGCAAATTCAACTAATATCACCGAATGGGTGAGATCTGGAGGGTTTTTATAATGCCACGGGTCTTGACTTTCAACCTTTTTTATATTCCCTCACTCTCAATTTTCGTAAAATCACACAAACTTAGTATTTTCAGAATTTTCGTACCTTGAAGTATTCTAGTTGCTTTAGTAGTGCATGGATCTATACTAACCTACTGCCTAGCATCCCGATCTTGAATTAATCTGCCTAACAGGTTGGTTCTCCAAACCCTGCATTTAATTGTGATATTTATACTCTAATCGCAAGTAAAATTATCCTATGTTGTGTGCTGTGCCTTTCTGATAAATTTAGACTATTAGGCGTGCTGAGGCAAGCTAGCCGAATCACTCGACGGTTCGCCAAATGACCGCATCTCGCATTTAATTTTATGTTACTTGTGATAAGTGTTCTGTAACTTTCGGCCAGAAATCTTTGATCGCCAAAAGCATTCGACGACTCGCCGATCTATTCGGCGAGTTTTTCTGCAATTGTGCCCCTCTAAATTTGATTTAGTTGCTTTAACTTCTTCTGAATTCTGTGCATAGATGGCTAGATCTAAAGTTGCAGGAAGAAACAAGCCACCCCAAGGTAAAACAAAAGGGATTACAATCAACGAGGATGCAGATGCAGTCAGAAGCAAGGTTGCTAAACTTTCCACAACTGATGAAAAAGGCAAGGGCAAATACAAGATCCTTGAATTATCAGATGCAAGCACTGACAGTAATGGCTTTTATAAAAATGACCTCAACCAATCTGAAAGCGAAGGAATGGGTTTTGATAAGGATGATTTGTTAATAGCACAGAGGGCTGAGCGGCGAACTAAGAAGTTGAATGATCCATCCAGGCCAAAGACTCTCTAACCTACCACTACTACACCTCCAGTTCCAAAGAAGGCACCTTCAGTATAAGGTTCTCCGCCTAAATCAATGAATCGAGTAAAAGCTGAGGGGCTGAGGATAATTCTCGAGGAAAAATGTATGTCCATAGACGGGGTTGTAGACATGCACCTAGAGATAATAGAGTGTCTGAGATACCACAAGTTCCAAATCTTCACGAAACCCCGTGGCCCTTATATTCCAAACTGGGTAAGAGAGTTCTATAGTGCATACAGTGCACTAAAACCCCAGCAAAAGCAGCAAGCAGCAACCTTCAAAGAAGTTGACTATGTGGTTGTGAAAGGCAGGAGGGTAAAGTGTGATAGTAAGGACATCAACGCGGTCTTGGGCTTGTCCACGAATATTAGGGATCACTGCCAGTACTTGATCAGAACAAAGAAGCTGGATAAGATGAAAAAGTGGTTAGCCCCACTAATTTCAGATGAGACTCCAAAGTGGTCGGCGGAAAGAGTTCCGATTGAAAAGAAAGAACTAAACAGTACCACAAGGTTCTGGTTCGGTTTCATCAGCAGCACAATTATGCCATCCCAAAATAAGTCGATCATTCGCCTTACCAAGGCAGCTTGCCTGAGTAACATCATATAGGAGACTCAGATAAACTTGGGTATAATCATTGCTTCAGAGATACTCATGCGAGCAAGACAGAGCCGAACCTCACTTCCATTCCCAGTCTTGATCACAGAATTATGCAAACAAGCCCGGGTGCCTCGAGATGCGAAGAAGGATGTGGAAGTGATGCCCACAACCTCTACTAATATCCAGAGGATCAAAGCCGAGTAACTTAAGGATAAAGCAAAAAGGAAAAAGGCAACATCGGTGGAGTTAGTAAACACAGAACCATCGCCTGCAGAGGCACCTCTGCCAACTCTGGCCCCTGGGCCTTCAGGTATACCCATTGCCACTACTACTCCTGCTAGTACTCCAGGTTCTTCTACTGCTGCTCGGTCTCCAAGACCCACTACTGTTGCGGCTGTTTCCCGGCCTCCACTCACCCAGGCTTCCCTACTCCGGATGGGACAACTGGCCCTTTCTGCTAATCGTCGGGCTGCTAGTGTAGAGGCCTCTATTCCAGGCATGATCCAAGTTGCCTTAACTGATGTTTTGACACCTCTGAGCACTACCATTAATGCCCTAGCGGCCAGGATAGTGGTGTGTGAACACAACCAAGGGTCCACAGAGGAGGTGACGACCTTAAAAACTGTCATTGTTAAACTGCGAAAAGATGTAGACCACATGAAGTCCACCGATGTGTCCATGGTCTTTGGAATAGTGGAGATTCCAGACATGCCTGATATGCCTCAGACTACCACTGGACATGGGGATAGAGCGAACCAAATAGCCGATCTTCAGTCAGAAGAAGAAACTGATAAAGAGATGCTTGAGGAGACTAAGGGAGCTGCAGATGAAGACATGACCGTGATGGAAGCAATGATGATAGATGCTGATATGCAAGCTTCCTTAGCACCTGTTATGGGGTCCAGTGGACCTGTTCCTTCTAGGGGTCACTCCGGGCATTGATGCCCAGACATATGGAATGACTGCTTAGACAGGATTCCCTTTTTACCTCCCTCTCTTTCTTTCTTTAATTTACTATAGGATGTTTGTTATTTGCATTTAAGGATAAATTGCTTTTATTTGTAGTGGGGTGAGGCCCACCTTTGTGTTCTATTTGATGTTTGTATGTTGTGTATACTTGGGCTTTGTGCTTAAATTGTGTTAAATACTGCATTCTGTGGATGTTTGAGCTCACGACTCCTTTTATTTTAAATTGCAAAATGTTTTTGACCCTTTCAAAAAAAATTGAATTTTTCGCACATTTTTGCCACCCATTATATGCTCTTGAATGTGGTTGTTCTTTTGCAAAAAATTGAGTCTCGGTTCCAATCAATACCGATGCCTTGAATAGTGCTCTCAATCGAACGAATATGAATGCGCGGCTATGATGAGGCCAAATGAAGTTACATAGACAATATTTGATCTTTTTGCATCTCATTTTGACTAGCGTAGTATCGAATTGAGTCTCTTATGATGATCATTGCACACTAGCGAAAGTGTGGAGTCTTGTTTAACTCATAGTGTCAATGCCTAGTGTGATGAGCTTACCTGTGAACTATGCATGATAGATCCTAGAATTTTCCCCGTTGGTCCAGTCAACTGAGTGATGCTATCTCTTGATATGATATTAGGCAACTTTTACGAGTGTAAACCAATTTGACGTATACCTCTTTTGTGACCTACCTTGTGAGCGTGTGATTCTATCTTGAACACCCCTTGAGCCTTACCTTTCTTTGGAAGAAACTTGATGAAAACTAGACCTTTCTTAATCCATCACCCATAATCCTCATGAAGTTGTGGTTAGTTTGAATAACCAACTTAGGCCAAAAGCCTAAGTTGGGGGTGTGGTGAAAAGAGAAGGCAAATCAAGAATTGCAAGAAAGCCCCTCCTATCCATAGTTTTGAGGAAAATGGAACCCCTATATATATATATATATATATATATATATAAGAGATAGAAAAGAAAAAGAAAAAGAATGAAAAAGAAGAGTTGTAGAATAAAGTTGAAAAATGAAAGAGGGTTCCCAAACAATCCATGGAAAGTGAATAATAGGAGGACTTATGAGCACTGAAGAGAATGATGAAGGAAACGGAAAGGAAGTGTTGAGAGCACCACATTTCATGAGGATGAAAGTCATTGAGCCTAAATGACCATACCTTTATAGTCAGCCCCATTACAAGCCTTGTTAAGACCTTCGTGATCTTGAGAGAGTCGAAACAAATGTTGATTGAAAAATACGGGCAAACCTATGGGTGAAATCATACATTATGTTCTTCTTTGTGAGTGTGAGCGTTGCATCTGATTCCAAAGCTTTAAACTGTGAAACCATTGTGTGAATATGGAATCATTATTTGTGTGAGGGCATTTGAACACTATAGTTGAGCTTGAACTTGCATTTGAAGCAAGTATTGTGAGCATGAGATTCGTTGATATTGGTGAGTCACAACTTGAATCTTTGAGTGCACATTTGATCTTTGCACAAGTAAATTGAGTCTTGTATAGCACTGTTCGAGACACCCTTTCTGAACGGCTGAACTCAAGTTTGCTTGAGGACAAGCAAAAGTTTAGGTTGGGGGTGTTGATGAGTCCACAAATTGGACTCATTTAGGGCTATATTTTGATATAATTAGTGTCCTCAAATGCATGTTTTATCCCGATATCTGATCAAAACCTTTAAGTTTTTAGGTATTTGAAGTTTGAAGCAAAACATAGACACTACTTAGCAAAAAGGAGCAAAAGAAGCCGAAAGAACGAAGAAAAAGAGATCTACGAATCGCCGAACCCACTCGGCGAATCGCCAACAGATCGAATATTCGCCTTTTGTTCCAGTGTGCTGAGCCCTGAAGGAAAGGATCAAGTTGGTGGAAAAAGAAAGCAGTCAGTGAATCACTGAGAAGTTATGCGAAGCAGAACCATGTCGCCCAATAACCCAGAGCACGACGTTGTTGAGGGCTGATGCAAGACGACGATGAACTACACCAAAGGGAGAATCACCGAGATGATCAGCGATTCCGACTAACGACGCCGAATTATCCACTGCAGCACAAATCTGTAAAAACTATAAATACTAGTTAGTGTTTTAGTTTTAGTGTGGAACAATTATTATAATTTTTACTTAGAATCGAACATTATTGTAATTTTCAGTCTAGAATATTAGTTTTTCATATTTTTGCTCCGAGTCTGAGAAGGTTTTGAAGACTTGAAGAAGAAGAGGGTTTCATCTCCAAGGATTTGGACTTGGGTCTCTTGGATTCTTCATTTTTGGCCTGTAACAAGACTTAAATCTTCATACCTATTTGAATGCAAGCTCATTTAGGTATAAATTTCTATCTCTTGATGTGTAGCTAAAACCCCCAATTCTTGGGGTATGATTTAGCGAATATTGGTTATGCTAATTATTGGGTCTTGCTTGCTGATAGATTAAGTGTAGTTTAATGGTGATTTCTTCTAGTAGTTGTGGTTGAATCTAATGGTTTTGTAGTAGCAAATACAAGCTCACTAATGTGTGTTCGGCTTGCCTGAGAGAGAAGTCGAGAAAACAAGACCACTAGATTGATTGCCTAAGGAATGGGTCGACATAAGGCTCAGCCCGAGAGGGTGAGCCCTAGTCCCATATCATAACACTCAACTCGAGAGAGTGAGTGAGGTAAGACGTAGGCTAGTCTTCTTGCAGCAAGTGGGTGTCCGAGAGAAACCCATTTGAAACGGGGTAAGTTGCTCAAGAGAGAACTTATTCCCACATAAAGCTTAACCTAGTCACTATTACTCTATAAATTTTCTATCGAAAGCATGTACCCAATAATTTAGATTAACCCGTATTCCTGTCACATCCCAAGAATCTCCCTCTCATTGCTTAGATTTCCTTGTTGATTTCTCTAATTTTAGCTTACTTGTCACAAAACCCCCATTTGATATTTGACACTTTTGTGTCACCCCCTTTATTTACTATGTTTTTATTCGTTAACTTCTTTAGCTACGACTAATTAGAAAGAAATTCTAATTTTCTATTAATTCTCAAAACCTCTCTCTTGGGACACAACCCCAACCCTTGGTTGGGTTACTATACTATTGCACGATCATAGACACCCAAACTGTAAGACGTGTCATTGATTACGCAAACATCAGTGGATCAAAGGTACCAAATCTTGTGATATTTTCTTGGTTGAGTGGGAAGATTGGGAAGATTTGGTTATTTCGAATGACATAACTGTTGTTGTCTTGGAGTAGTTAAAGTATTTTAGTGGTTCTACATGTACCACCTTGCTTATGAGAATTTATAGAAGCGCTACCATGTGTATTTGTGGCTGTCCGGCAATTTTAATATTCCTCTAATCGTCGATGTCATGTATCAATTATGTGTGGTTGAATGTGGGGATCATTGGGTTCAATTCTACTGTTCTTAAGAGGTAATCTACAATTACTAAATCAAACATTTCGATAGTGTTGTTAGAGGGGTTGTATGTTTGGACATATCCCTCAATGAGTATCTGATTTATAAGGATCAAAATTGTTATAACTTAAGCTCATGGGAATTTATGTTGTGGGATAGAGATATTTTTAAGAACTATAATTGTTTCTGTATTATGAGTGTATGTTGGTTGATTATATTCAGTTTCACTTCTATTTGTAGCGAGTATTGACTTGGAATGTTATCATGCTTAAGTGCTAAAGGATTCGTCCAGATGATTGTGTCAAGGTCCTTGATAACATATTGTAGACGTGTGTACGATCAACTTTGATAGCTATTGGGAATAGCCTTATTGTTAGTTAAGTGAACATACAACAATAATTATCACCCGAGTATTATGATGACTTCATTGAGGCATTGTATTAGAGGCAGTGTAGGTCTTCAATTGGTTGGTTTGGGGACGAAGATATTATCATAAAGTGAGACTCAGTTTTGTTAAACAAGACCTTCTCTATGAGGAAGAACCGATTGAAATTCTTAATCGCGATGTCTGGAAGCTAAGGACATGTGAGAGAAGTATCCCTAGTAATTCGACGATTCAGATACTACTCTACCCTTACTTCAACCATTCTTTCATAGTTGATCCCTAGGGGACGAGTGATGGGTAAATTGGTATCTATTGTAACATCATGTTCCCTTTATTAGAGAAAAGCCAATAGGGAAAGAATTGGGGCCAGAAAACTTTTGAATAGTAACTTGGAATTTCCCAACTTAGTCCAGATTTGGACGAAATCAGAGTCACTAAGGTGTAAGGAAATCTGGTAACAATCGGGTGACTTATTTATGATTTTTATTATATGAGTGGTTAGATAAGTCATTAAGGAATGTGTACGACTTTACGGAATTGAATTCGGGTGAGTAGAACTATCAAAATCGATCTTAGCGTGAACAATATTTTCTGAGCATCGTTGGTTAAAGGTGTGTGGTGGAATAGTGGTCTTGGAATTATTAAAATAGCTCACTGGTTTGATGCAAGCCTCTGGGGCGAGATTTCTACAGCCAGGGCAGGGCCGCTGTAGCGGGGTGAGAACCGCTTTAGCGGGTTCGACACGACTTAAAGTCGTAAACAAACCCCAAAACGTCTTTATTCTGCACATTACGACTTTGAGAGCTAAAGAACGACCCCAGACGAGTTCTTGACCATTTTTCACCATTCTTGAGGCTAAAGGTAAGGTTTAAACTCCCCGAATCCATTTTTTGATCCATAGAACGTAGTTTCTTGGGTAATTATCATTCGGGAAAGGTTTTGATCTAAAGTAAATGGTGGAAAAGCCCTAATTTGGGTATTCGGATCTTGGCCTAGGGTTAATAATGTTGATTATAATCCGGGTAGTTAGGTCTCGTTTATTGATCTTTGCTTTAATTGTATGTTTTTAGACCACGAACAAGCAAGAAGAATCCGAAAAGGGAAGATTCAAGTGCCTTAGGGGATTCAAGCTTGGATTCGAGGTAGGTGATTGTGATTGTGGTTTGTTGAATGGATCGACTATTGCGTTCCGACACACTAACTTGGATCGGTTACCACATTCTGGCATAAACATGGGATCTATATGCTAACAATTTGGGTGTGGGTTCCATGAGAGGACCATTGAATTGGGTTCCATGGGAGGTGTAATTTGAGCGTATCAAATTTAGGCGCCACTATCGAGGAATTTAGTTTTTAGATTAAGTTAACTACGTTATTGAACTTTAGTTAAATATTTCCTAATTTTAATTTTTTTTCTTTTGTTTTTGTCTCTCTCAGGTTTCTACTCTAGTGTATGCCAAGTACACGGAGTCAAGGAGAACCACTTACTCCCTCAGATCCAGAACTGAACTGAACTTTGCGGAGAATGAATAATCAAGGAGTGCCAGTTAATCCTATCGGAGGAGATTTAGGTGATGGTGTTGGGTCGTAGCCTCCGAGGGTTGGTGATGAGAATAATCAGGTTTAAGTTGAGAAACTACTGAGAGATGCAGTGAGGGTACATAATCCACCAGGACCAAGACTGCGTGATAACTATGGGTCAACTTTAATGCTGTTGAATCTGACAGACCTCTTGTCCTACCTCTTCTACCTCCGGGGCATACATTTGTGGTGACTAGCAGTTTAATACAGATGCTTACTGTGAGGGGCTTATTTGCGGTTTTGGCATCGGATGATCCACATGCGCACGTAACCAAGCTAAGGAGTAATTTTAAAAGTTGTGTGGGTCAACCGGACTTAGACATGGATGCCATTGGATTGAGAGTATTCCCTCTATCATTGACCGGTGATGCTACTGTGTGGTTTAATGAGATTCCTTATAACTCAATATATACATGAGACCAATTGACTGATGTGTTCCTAGCAAGATTATTTCCAGTGTCTAAGAAGCTAATCCACAAAGATAAACTCAACAATTTTGTAGCACTACCTGGAGAGTCTGTGAGTAGTTCTTGGGACAAGTTCACTACTTTCATAAGGGGTGTTCTGAATCACCGCCTTGATGATAAGTTGCTAAAGGAGTATTTCTACCAAGGTCAGGATGATAACAGTAAGGCAGTGCGTGATACTATCGTTGGAGGTTCATATGGTGAGTGCACTTTTGAGCAGATTGCGGAGAAACTGGAAAAGATCTCTCGAAACAATAAAGTTTAGAGCACTAGAAAGTTGGATACTGGGAGGAACACATTTGTCGTTCAAGCTACAAACAACCAATCTGCAGATGAGATTCGTAAGGAGAGAACTCAGATAAGGACCAAACTAGGGTTGGTGTTGAAGCACGTGAGTGGAGGTGCGGATAAGGTAAATGTTGTGAATTATTTGACTAGAAGTCCACCACCGGTTGAGGAGTGCTACTATGAAGAGGATACTTATGCGGTGAATGATCAGACGAGGGGTTTCCGAACAAATGCCCAAGGTTCCAATATGGATAATTAGCGCCAAGGTCAAGGAAACCAAGGTCGGAACTATGGTAACAACAATCGAGAGGGTCAATATGTCTGGGATGGGAACTACAATTGCAACAACAACTACAACCGAAACAACTATGGCAATAGGAATGATGGGGTTAGACCTTATGTTCCTCCTCAAAATCAGGAATCTTATACTAAGGAAGCTGGATGTAATATGTCACATATTGAGGATATTATGCAGAAGATGATGAGGAGGTTTGATGCAACTAATGAGAATGTGAAGGAGATGAGAAATGACTTGTCTGGTATTGGTCAAAAAATTGATGCCCATGCAGTGCCAATCAAGCATCTTGAACAACAGATGACTCAGTTGTCAACTACGGTAAATCCACGTCAACCTGGCACTCTTTCTAGAAACACCATCCAGAATCCAAAGAATAATGGGCATTGTATGGTAGTCACTACTCGAGGGGGTAAGCAAACCATTGATCCACCTATGCTGTCTGGGGTGGAAATTGAGACTAGTAAATATGATGATGTGGTCGAGGTAAATGGAGAGTCCGAGAATGCAACAGAGAAAGAGGATGAGGTAACTTAGAAAGTTGTCCCTATACCCAGACCTCCACCTCCCTTCCCATAGAGGTTAGTGAAGAAGACTGAAGAAGGCAAATACCGCAGGTTTATTAGTATGTTGAAACAACTTTTCATCAATGTTCTGTTGATAGAAACTTTGGAGCAAATGCCTGGGTATGCCAAATTTATGAAAGATATGGTGACAAAGAAAAGGGCAGTGAGTTTCGAAGATGATGATAGATTGGAACATTGTAGTGCTATTGCTACAAGTTCCCTTGTGCAGAAAAAAAAGGATCCGGGTGCCTTCACTATTCCATGTACCATCGGGTTGTTGCATTTTTCTAAAGCATTGTGTGATCTTGGTGCTAGCATTAATTTGATGTCATTGTCTATTTACAAGAAGTTGGGTCTAGGAGATCCAAAACCGACTGCGATGCGGTTGCTCATGGCCGATAGAACTATGAAGAGGCCCATTGATGTGCTCTGTGAAGTATTAGTGAAAGTGGAGTCGTTCATATTTCTAGCGGATTTTGTGATTCTTGATTGTGAGTTTGATTTTGAGGTTCCTATTACTCTTAGAGACCATTCCTTGCCACTGGGAGTGCCTTGGTTGATATGGAAAAGGGGCAGATAAAGTTCAGACTGAATAATGAAGAGGCAACTTTCAATATTTGTAGGTCCATGAAGCAGAGTAACGAGCTCCAAACGGTATCGGTGATAACACATAGAGTTGAGAGTGGGTCTGAGGTACAGATTAAAGAGAGAATGGGTGTTGAAGCACTAGCAGCGGTTATGATGAACATTGAGAGTGATGGTATTGAAGACTATGATGAGTTGGTCGCCGCACTTGATAGGTGTGAATATCGTTCGAAACCAAAGATGTTGGAGTTAGACATGAAAAATTGTGAGTCCCCACTCGCAAGACCGTCTGCTAAGGAGGCACCAAAATTGGAGCTTAAAGCTCTACCATCACATTTGAGGTATGTATTCTTAGGAAGAGAGGATACTTTACCGGTCATCATTGCGGCAGATTTGAATGAGCGACAAGTTGAGGCTTTAATTTCTGTGTTAAAGAGGTTCAAGCGAGCTATTGGGTGGACTATTGCGGACATTATTGGGATCCTTCCTGGTATCTGTTCTCATAAAATCTAACTCATGCCAGATCATAAGCCTAGTATTGCGCACCAGAGAAGATTAAATCCACCTATGCAAGAGGTAGTTAAAAAGGAGATCATCAAGTGGTTGGATGCCGGAGTTATTTATCCCATTGCAGATAGTAGTTGGGTGTGACCTATTCAGTATGTGCCCAAGAAAGGCGGGATTACTGTGGTTCCTAATGAGAGAAATGAGCTTGTTCCAATGCGGCCCGTGACTGGATAGAGAGTCTACATGGACTACCAAAAGTTAAATGCTTTGACAAAAAAAGACCATTTTCCTATGTCATTCATGGATTAGATGGTGGATAGACTTGCAGGTAAGGGTTGGTATTGTTTTCTTGATGGTTATTCGGGCTACAATCAGATTTCTATAGCTCCGGAAGATCCAGAGAAGACCACTTTCACTTGCCCTTATAGGACTTTCGCCTTCAAACGGATGCCATTTTGGTTGTGCAATGCTCCAGCGTTGTATGATGTCGATATTCTCTAATATGGTGGAGGACACTATTAAGGTATTTATGGATGATTTCTCTGTGGTAGGTGACTCTTTTGATCTATTCTGGATCATTTGGCCGAGGTGCTTAAAAGGTGTGAAGACTGCAATTTAGTGCTAAATTGGGAGAAGTGTCACTTTATGGTGAAAGAAGGGATCGTTCTGGGTCATAAGATTTATGAGAAGGGCATTGAGGTTGATAGAGCTAAAGTCGAGGTAATAGAAAAGTTTCCAGCACCTATCTCTGTAAAAGGCATTAGAAGTTTTCTTGGGCATGCAAGTTTCTATAGGAGGTTCATCAAGTACTTCTCTAAAATTGCACATCCATTGTGTGAACTGCTCGAAAAGGGGTATAAGTTTGATTTTGATGATGCTTGTCTGAGAGCATTTGGAGAGTTGAAGGGGAAGTTAGTTACTGCATCTATCATTATTTCACCGGATTGGGGACAATCGTTTGAGGTAATGTGTGATTCAAGTGGAGTGGCGCTTGGTGTGGTATTAGGACAGAGGCGAGAGAAGATTATCTATCCTATTTACTATGCTAGCAAACCTCTAAATGTGGCCCAAAAGAATTATATTGTGACTGAACAAGAGCTTCTTGCGGTGGTTTTTACATTCGAGAAATTTTGATCTTACTTGCTTGGTACTAAGGTCATAGTGCATATTGACCATTCTGCATTGAGGTATTTGATGGCAAAGAAGGATGTAAAACCGAGGTTGATTAGATGGGTATTGTTGCTGTAAGAGTTTGATTTTGTGGTGAAAGATAGAAAGGGGACTAAAAATCAAGTTGCCGATCACTTGTCCAGATTAGAGGAAAAGGATATGCTAAAGCTTGGTGATAAGGCTGAAATTAATGATGCTTTTCTAGATGAACAGGTATTGGCTATTTCTCATGATCTGATTCCTTGGTTCACAAACTTTGCTAATTATTTGGCAAGTGATTTGGTGCCCCCGAATTTGTCTTTTCACCAAAGGAAAAGGTTTATGCATGACGTGAAGAAATTCTTTTGGGATGAGCCTTACTTGTATCAGAGTTGTGCTGATGGGATTATTTGTCGTTGTGTGCCCGAGGTAGAGATGTTGAGTGTACTTAAGGCATGACATTCATCGCCTGTTGGTAGGCATCATAGTGGTATTCGGATTGCGCATTGTAGTGTGGGTACTATTGTCCTACCATCCACCAAGATGCTCATGATTTCACCAAGTCTTGTGACCTTTGCCAAAGAGAAAAAGTGATTTCAAAGAGGCAAGAGCTTCCTATGAATCCTATATTGGTGATAGAGTTATTTAATGTATGAGGCATTGATTTTATGGGTCCATTTGTGAGTTCACATCGGATGAAGTATATTCTTGTTGCGGTTGATTATGTGTCGAAGTGGGTGGAAGAAGTTGCGCTCCCCAACAATGAAGGTAAAAGTGTCACCGCATTCTTGAAAAATAATATCTTCTCCAGATTTGGTACACCGAGGGCGATTATCAGTGATGGAGGTTCCCACTTTTGTAATAAGTTGTTCAAGGTGCTACTTGAGAAATATGGTGTCCGCCATAATGTAGCCACTCCTTACCATCCGCAGACTAGTGGGCAAGTTAAAGTGTCCAACAGAGAGATCAAATAGATTTTGGCAAAAACTGTGAATGCTAATAGAACGGACTGGTCAATGAAGCTTGATGATGCTCTATAGGCCTATTGCATTGCATACAAGACTCTCATAGGTATGTCTCCTTACCAACTTGTATATGGGAAGTCTTGCCATTTACCGGTAGAGCTAGAGTATAAGGATATGTGGGTGATGAAGAAGCTAAATTTGGATTGGGGCTCCGCAACTAATCAGAGAATGAATGACTTGAATATGCTTGATGAGTTTCGCCTAAAAGCTTATGAAAGTTTAGCCTTGTTTAAAAAGAAGATGAAGAGCTATCATGATCAAAGAATTGAAAAGTGAGAATTTGTTGTAGGTGATCTTGTGCTTCTATTCAACTCTAGGTTGCGCTTGTTTTCGAGTAAATTCAAGTCCAAATGGACCGAGCCATTTTTGCTCACAAAAGTGCTCCCCCATGGAGCGGTTAAGCTTGAAAACAGTGAAGGAACAAGGTTCATGGTAAATGGGCAAAGGATCAAGATTTATCTGGGAAATGCAAAAAGTGTGCAAGAAGTTGTTGAGGCCTACTATATTGATGAAATCTGAGTAATCAAGAGGCATGCGTTGTGCCACGACATTAAATCAAGCGTTGCTTAGGAGGCAACCCAAGATGTAAAATCTAGCCAACAATAGGTTCTTGTTTTCCATGTAGTGGTTTTCTTTGTTTATTTGCCTCTCTGTACTCATTCAGATAGGTGTTTTATTTTTTTGTTTTAGTGTTGGCAAGATATAACATAGGGTTCGTGTCTAAAAAGTGTCGAGAAAATGTAAAAAGAAAGGCCTAATGGTTGCTACAAGTGCAGGAGCGCAAAGCAAAATCTGTAGAAAAAGGTCTGGTGCAGAGGTCTACGGACCCCATCGACGGTCCATGGTTCATTCCACGGACCATGAATGGTGTCCGTAGATCCCATGTAAGGATTTTCTCAACTTTCTAAGTTTGAATGTGATCTATGGTCCCCATCTCGTGCTCATGGAAAGAGGCCTCGCTCCAATCGTATTTCAGACACTACTGATGATGCTAGAGCAAAGAAACGGGAGTGCCACCAGAATGAGCAGGCTCGAAAAGCGTCGATAGTGGATGAGGAGTTGCGCCAGCAGAAGGTGCGTGAGAGTGTTGCTGGGGCATTGAGTTTTGTCCCCATTGTAGAGTTTCTGACTGTTGAGAGGGATGATGTGAGCACCACTGATGGTGCGGTTAGAGTGATTGATATCACTACTGAGGGTGCTAAGCTATATGATGTGGGCACTACTGAGGGTGACCCAAGTGTTGTTCCAGCGGGCTCCGGGAAATCGGACCCACCCGCTTGTTGATAATTCGTCGGCGCTATGCGCCACAGGTTTGCTTCACCCAATCCATTATTTTTTACTGTTTTTTGTGCATTGGGGACAATTACATCTATTTTTTTGTTGGGGGTGGGGTAAATAGATTGTGAGTGATAGGGTGAAGCCTGAGTAACCCAGCTCATAATCCTCTTTTAGGATTTTCTTGCTTGTGTTCTTTCCCTCCAAGAGACTGCTTAATTTATGTTGAACCGGCATGTATTAGGATTGTATGTGTAGAAGCATAAGAAAGAATGAAGCATGATGGCAAAAACTTTTTGAAAAATGATACCCGTCCAAAATTTGAGATATGTGCTAAAATCTGTAGACTAGAATGAGTTGAATGTGTTGGCTCTTAGTATGACATGATAATGAACCAACTTGGTGGCATGGCTTAAGCTAAAACTTGAACGGGGTAATCTGATAATCTAATGATGAAACTATGTGCCAAGAGTGTGTGAGTATAGTTGATTGTTCAAACAGTTTTTGTGTCAATCTAGAACTTGCCCAGTTAGTCCTGCTAAGACAATCTACTCTAGAGGCTAGGAAGTGATCATAGGCCCTTGTTCTGATAGGTTCGCAAATTGCCTGAAAAGAATTCAAACAAATGAAATAAATGCTCCCTTTGATCCAAATGTTTTGAGCCAAAATTAGATCATTTCCCTCTAACCCCCTAACTCACCTTCCCATAATCTACTGTGTTGACCTCGGTCCCTCCTTGGACATGTGCACCTCAACTTAGGCCAAAAGCCTAAGTTGAGGGTGGCTAATGCAAAAAATGACCTCAATTTTGGCCTTGATCCGACATCGGGTATTGTGCACCTCAACCAATGAAAAATCCATACTTTGAGGGTGGCTGTGAAAGAGGAAATCGAAAGAAAAATGGGTATGAAAAGAGTTTGGTGTTGAAATAGAGAAAAATAAAAGAGAGGAAAAGATATGACTTGTTGAAAGCTAAAGAAAAGAATAAAATGCAAGAAAAAGAAGAAAGTGAAAAATAAATAGCTACAAAGTCTAAAGTCACATCCATGGTTGAAGTGAATCAAGGGAAAAAAGGTAAAATGGTAGGACGTCAAAAATAGGGCAAAAAGAGGTAGAAAGCCTAATGAAATGTCAAGGAGGGCAGAAAGTCACTAAAGAGTACCCAAATGTACCACACCTGACCCCTTAGCCTACGTTACAAGCCAAGAAAGTCCTATAGTGATCCTAGAAACTAATTTGGAGAGTCTAAGCAGTGAAAATAAGGGCAAGCCTATGGTATTGAGCACTAACTGTACTTGAAGTTATTTCTGAGTGTGAGGGTTGAATGAATCCTTGTACTCAAAATCATATTCATTGTGAAAAAAAAAGATTTTGTTTGAAGTAAGGGCACTGGTTACATTGTCGGAAAGTTGGTACCTTGGTGATAGTAAAACAGTGTATGTTGTGTGTTGATTGGTCGATCTTTGTCATATTTTGATCCGCACAAGTTAGCTTGTTGAGTCTGAGAGAAAAGATTTACACCCAAAATGAGGGTCGGAGTAGAGAGCCATGTGATTGCTTGTGCTTGAATTGCTTGATCCTATACAAGTGTCGTTTAGAGTCTTAGTGCGTCGCTTGAGGACAAACAACGAATTTAAGTTGAGGGTGTTGATATACCCTGGGTTTACGGTATTTCTAATACATTTCACTTAAAGAGTTGTGTGTGTCTAGGGCCATTTTGTATTGGTTTTAATGCTTTTTTATCATGTTTGCAGGAAATATGTTTAGACGTGGAAACTGAGAGACACAGCTGAAGGATGTACAGAAAAAGGCATCTATGGAGGTGATCTACGGACCGTAGATCCATTAACGCTCTGTAGATGGCGACCGTAGATGGACAGGAAAGGCTTGAAGGAAAATTAGGGAATTCTTGACTAAGTGTGGAACCATGGTTGCAAACCACAGACCGTAGATCGACCTACGGACCGTACTGTTGTTCCGTCAAATCATTCAAAGGGGGTTCCAGTACCTGATTTTGAAGATTCTAAGTATGGAACTCGGAGGAGGATCCACGAACCGTAAATCAATCCACGATTCGTACTGTGGATCCGTCGATTGATTCAGATAAGTGGAGATTTTGAAGAATGGAAAATTGCCTAAGTCCTGAGCTACGGAAGGGACCTACGGACCGTAGATCAATCCATGGTTCGTAGGTCAGTGTCGTAGATTGAAGATGCGTCCCAAAACATTATTTCCTTATTTCGCTTCCTTTTTAGTTAGGACTTGTTTTTCTATATATAGGGCATGTAAACCTCATTATTTGGGGTTAGACATTATTACTTTTATTCTAGTTCTTGACTTTGGAGATTAACTTGCAACTTTAGCAATTCTTAATCTTCTAAGTTCGTTTTGAAGCTTTTGGTTTGGAAATGCAAGTTGAAATTCTGGGTTTATCATTCTCATTACGTAAGTTCATGATTTCTTCTTCTAAAAATATGAATTGTGTTCTTGTTAATATGAGTAACTAAATCCACAACTAGGGTTGTGGGAACCATGAGCGATTAACAAAGTATGAATAGTAACCAAGCAATTCTTGAATAGTGTTGTTGTATGCATTGATAATTCTTTCGTTTAGAAGTCTTTTTTACGAGTGCACACGTTAGAACTCGCCTTGTTGCTACTTGCCGGACCAAGGAGGTAGTTAATAAGAAAAGAATTATCAACATAGATTTAGTGTGATACTATCTAATAGTCTAATGTCGATTAGTGCGAAGGTGCAAACTAAGCAATACATCGATGTGATGTCTAATATGAGGTAAAGGTAATGGTTAGTAAATTATACACGCGTAGCCGGACCAAGGTGCGGGGTGAAATTCTCTAGTTGTCGAACCACGGAATTAGAGATACCTAACTTATCACTTTGCATGTAATACACTAGGAAATGATTTTTATTACTAGGATTGTCGCGTTATGAGCTTATGGGGAACATGTACACCCTAGTTTCTCTCTCATCTTGATAACAACTAAAGTTTGAATCTTGTTCAATGATTGTTCACATAATTTCCAGAATTTGTTTCACAAATNCCCCCCCCCCCCCCCCTTTAATTATTTATTTCGGAAGTACGTTGACTAAAACGTAATCGTGGGTTAAAGTTAAGTCTAAACCATATTCCTCGTGGGATCGATCCCAACCTCCAAGTTGGGTTCTTTACTTGATAACGATCGTTTATACTTCTTTAGGGAGGTGTAATTTGAGCGTATCACTTACTTCATGCCAAAAGTCATCACTGATTCATATCAGATTCATGCCAAAATAATACAAAAATTATAGCATTTCTAACCAGTAATTGTCATTTATTAAATAAACAGTATATCAAATGCATTCCATTATTATGCCCAAATTCATTCCAATATAATGCCAAAAAATAAAGTTCAATCACACCAGAATCATACCAAAAACATTATCAATTTCTATACATGTCTGATATATTTAGTATACTAATTTCAAACAAATTTTATATAATTTTTAAAATCAAAAACATACCAAAAAATGAAAAATGGTTCATACCAAAAACTAACAACAATATACATTTTTAAAAAACCCAATTTTTTGCAATCAATTATAAAATTTTGTTGGAAAAAAACACTAACCTGAAGGATCCCATAAATCACCATGCTTTATTTATACTGATAAGAAACTATCCATTACAAGAAAATGATTATTATTGTATAAAAAAAAATTCGAATTTGAAGAGAGTGATGACTAAGAAATCTGTTTGAACGAATTAGACGAGAGAGAATATTGAGAAGAGAGAGAAATTGTCGAATTTTTTTTGAAAATAAATCTGTTTGAAATAATTGTCTTGAGCTAAACAAGGAAAATAAATATTCTATTTTGTTAGGACTCCTATTTTTATGCCTTCTATTAATTATCATTAATATTTTCAAATTATTTTTTACTCAAAATTTGTTTTTAATTTATTTATTTTTTCAAACTAATTGATTTTTATTGCTTTTAAATCCTTTTTTAATTTAGTAAAATATTATAACATGTAATTGTTTATTATTATAACTTGAAAGTTAAAGAATAGTGTTATAATTTATAATTATTAGTCCTATAGATGTCAATTATAAAATTTTCACTTATAAAAATGACAAGAAAAGAACCTTAGCCACTTAACCGGTCAAATGTGTTAAAAACCATTGTAATAAAAAGAGCAACTTTCATATATAACAAACATAAAAATTATATTTGTATGTTATAACTATAGTTTGAATAATTGCGCTCCATAGCAAACATAAATATGTATATTTCCCTATACATATACAAAAGAAAGCAGTTGTATAATTTCGATATACATATACAAAAGAAAGCAGTTGTATAATTTGCTTTGGTATACATATACAAAAGATCAATTGTATAATCTGTGTTCGTATAAAGCAAGAAAGAGAGAAAGACAAAAGAAAATTGGGCAGGGGAAGATCGTATTTGTATAATCATAAGTGTATAGGATGAAAATATATGCATTTGTATTTGTATACACAATTTCTCTCGCTTTATACAAACACAAACGCAATGTATACATTTGTGTTTGTTTAAAGTGAGAGAAGCGAGTGAGCGAGCGAGATCTGGGAGAGGGGAGAGAGGGGAACAAAAATATATGTATATATACAATTTTCTCTCGCTTTATACAAACACAAACGCATTTTATACATTTGCGTTTTTGTATAAAGTGAGAGAGGAGAGTGAACGAGCGAGATTTGGGAGAGTGGCGAGCGAGATCTGGGAGAGGGGAGAGAGGGAAACGAAAATATATGTATATATATAATTTTCTCTCGCTTTATACAAACACAAAGACATTTTATACATATGTGTTTGTATAAAAGCAAGAGAGGCGAGGGAGAGAATGAGAGTGGCAAGCGAGATTCACCAGGAGAGAGGCGAAATAGCAACAGTTTACTATGGGGTACAATTAAATCAAACTATGGTTATAACATTTAATTTGAATTAATAGTTTGTTATTATATACAATTTTCCCTAATAAAAAACATTTCCTAGAAATAATGAGTGTAACACTTGTAGCATTTTCCATTGAGAATCGGCCCAATTTTATAGCAGGTCTTCGACCCAAGTTCCAAGTCCAATATTTCTACCAAGGAATCAAGAGCCCAAATAGGATAGTACCTCGGAAAAATTAGGGAAGCTTATATAAATAGAAAAGTTGTTTATAATAACAAACTATTAATTCAAATTAAATGCTATAAATATAGTTTGATTTAATTGTGCCCCATAGCAAACTGTTGCTAATTCGCCACTCTCGTTCTCTCCCTCGCCTCTCTCGCTTTTTATACGAACACAAATGTATAAAATGTGTTTGTGTTTGTATAAAGCGAGAGAAAATTGTATATATACATATATTTTCGTTCCCCTCTCTCCCCTCTCCCAGATCTCGCTCGCTCACTCGCCTCTCTCACTTTATACAAACACTAAATGTATACATTGTATTTGTGTTTGTGTTTGTATAAAGTGAGAGAAAATTGTATATACAAATACAAATGTATATATTTTCGTCTTATACACTTATGATTATACAAATACGATCTTCCCCTGCCCAGTTTTCTTTTGTCTTTCTCTCTTTCTCGCTTTATACAAACACATATTATACAATTGATCTTTTGTATATGTATACCAAAGCAGATTATACCATTGCTTTCTTTTGTTTATGTATAGCGAAATTATACAACTGCTTTCTTTTGTATATGTATAGCGAAATATACATATTTATGTTTGTTATGGAGTGCGCTCTATATAAATTTCATTAGTTTAGGAGCTAATTAATTTGATACATTCTACTTTGCAATAGGGTAAATGACATAGATATGCTATAATAAGAAAATATTAATCATCTATGGCAATATAATATTTCTAACTAATATAGCAATTTTTTTTAATTAAAAAATTGTACAGTGAAATGTTGTCTATCTTTTCCTCTTTTCTTCTTTCTCTGCCATTTTTTCTCTTCCTTCTCCTCTCTTCTTCTTTTTATTCTTCTTCTTCTTTCAAATTTTCATTTAAAGAACTATCTTCAAATTAATTTTTATCCATATTTCGCGATTTTCACCCAAAAATATGACGAGAAGAGGACATCAAGATCAAAAATTTGTACAAAATCATGTGCTCAAGCAGGAATTTCAAATCTCTAAACTTACAAAAGCAAGAGTTCACCATTGATGATCATTATAAAGCTTCAAATTTTTAATTCATAATTTGAGTTTTACGAATTTGTGATTAGTTTGGATAGGTCGTTCCTACAAATAATTGAAAATGTTGTTAGGAGTTTAGATCTCAATTTTAAGAGGGTTTCGTTAAATTTAGAATTGATTTTAAGAGAAATATTAGATTGAAGCTCGAAAAAGATTAAGCTTACGGAATTGTATCTCAATTGTATTAAAGTTGTATCAGATATGTTTCATAATTGTATTAAAATTATGAATAATACATTTATAATACATATTGCAAACTTCACTCCTTTTTTAGTCATATCAACTAAAATAATTTAGGTAACACACTTGTAATACATTTATAATATAGACCCAATACATTTGTAAAACATATTGTAAACATCGCTCTTTTTCTTAGTGATACTAATCAAAATAATTTATAAGACACATGTAATTAGATGTGTCAAATGTTCGGGTTGAGTTGAAATTGAAGATATTAAAATGGGTTGAAATAGAAATTGGGTTCGATCCTGACCCACCCAATTTGACCCGTTTAATCTCAATAATTTTAATATATTCTTATTTTTATAACCACAATTTGAATTTCAACTCATGAAAATTTTAAAAAAGAAGTTACAAATGAATGAACCTTTTCTCAAACAGAAATGTCATAGATAAACCAAACTTTTAACAAATAGCATAAATAAACCTTTTATCAAAGTTAGATAATACATTTGAGTCTTTTCCCTTAAATAGTTGTCAATCACTATAAGAAATTTTTCATTGCATAAATTTTCCTCATTCTTATGAGTTGTCATGGAAACAAATTAAGTTTCTTCTATCAATGTAGAATACCAGCACATTTTGGGGGGGGAGACAACAAAAAAAATGAGGCAGGACACATTTTGTTAAATCAACTCTTCAATTTCTAATATAATTGTGAATCGTGATCTACTATTACGTGTGATTATCTCCACTATTAAAAAAAAACTATGGTAAACATTATCAAAACTAATTAGGGTTTCTAAATATATGCATCACCAGTAGACTAATTTGTATAATTAATAAGATTTTTGAATCTTATAATTTTAAACATGTTATAATATATATATATATATATATATATATATTTGTGTGATTATAAAAACTTCTTATTATTAGTAAAATGAAAAATCTATAGTTAAATGTTTTCAAGTATTGAAATGTTTTTTTTTTAAATGGACTAATAAAAGAAAATATTATTACATAAATTAAAACTAACTAAATACAATAACTATAACATATCGGACATATAAAATATGAAAAATAGGATGCAATTTTATTTTTTTTAATCATTATTTCGTAGTTTGATACTACCTTAAAGTTCGACTAAAACAATCTATATATTTATATAAAGGAGAAACATGAAGCTGCTTATGTGGCATGTCTCTAAAGCCAACAATAACAATTATCTTCTTTTTTTCAAATTTTTGACATTTATTTTTAATTGTTATCTTATTTTAAATTTAAGTGTAACATAATCAAGTCAAGGAATAGAAAAAAAACGATTCTATTAATTTCAAGCTTTTACTCTATGAATAGGAAATGACATCCGTTTACTTTCAAAACTTTTGTAACTCCTAAATCCTAATTAACAGATAGGCCTTTTGTATCCCCCCCTAGCCCAACTACTGCTTACCCCCATTAATTAGCATTTAAATTAATTGGTAATTAACAATTAACAATTAGAAATATAAGAAAGAGGAGATGCCACTCCCAGATTATTGTGGAAAATGAATAACAACAAAGATCAACTGCCATCAAGCTTTGAGGTATGTTTCCTGACTAGCAAATCTATCTCTTTTTTTTTTTCCTTTTAAACTTATTTTTGTTATAAATCTTAAATTTTATGTAGAAGCAAATAATATTTCTATGATATATATTTAGATTGCTTTGAACGACAGTATGATTTGTAGATGATTTTCTTACATCTCACCTTTATAGAATATCAAATTTGATTATATGAGATTTTGTTGCAATCATAAATGGATAGCTAATTGCATATGTAAGCGGACACCTTATAGTTGATCTGTCATAATTAAGAAGGTATGATATTTCATGGTAACTTTTTATACTTGTAAAAGCTTTCTAAATTGTTTAAAATATTTCATTGACTAGCTCAACACGTCGATGCGCTACCAGATTGACCATTTTCTTATCAGCATGGGAGTTGTCTTTCTATTATTCTTGTCAAATACACATTGAGGTTGTATTAAAAAAAAAAAAATAGTAATGATACGTTTTGTTTCATTGTGATGTTGTTTATTATCTTAGGATAGTGTATGATATGCATACTTTATGCACATTGAAAATTATTTATTTTTCTTTTGAAGTTACTAATCTTAATATTGTCATTCACACAGAGTTGGTGGCCACGAGAATTTTACAAAAAAAGTGTTGTACTCAACACTTTTTTATTACAGTGATTCAAGATTTCATGACAATATAATATTATTGTATACTTTCCAAAGTTCTCCTAAAACAAATTAATTTGATTGCACATAATTTTCACTTTCTTATTATAGTGATTCAAGATTTCATGACAATTTATTGACTACTTTTCTTAATTTCATCTAAAAAAAAATTAACTTAGGAATATGCGGTTGCACTTATTGTTCACTTTTTGAATTCATCTAAATTTATGTTGTTCTCGCATTTTTCTATATTTACTGCATATTATGGTAAATACTATAACTTGAAGTTTAAGTTAATTTCTTTAGATTTTGTAAGATGTTTTGTAATTTTTTTTAAATTTATCAAGGCCATGTTAGATGTTAGCTTATGTTGATAATAAATTGGTTTGTGTTTTTTGCTATGCGTTACATGAATTTAAAATGCAAGCCATTTATTTAACATTTCGGAGAAATATCAAGATTGTTTAAATGTAAAAAAAAAGGTGAGTTTTTAGTTTTTGAATTCTACTTTTCAAAAGTTTTGATTTTATTTTATGCTAAAAAAAGAAATGTATGTGAAGAATATCATTTTTTTAAAAAAACGAAGGCACCATCCACTGATATTTTCCTTTTAACCCATTGTTGTGCTATATTTTAATTAATTTCAATTAATTGTATACAGAAAAAAATGACACCTGAATTTATTAAAGAGATCAACCAATTAACTAATGAAAATTCAATAAAAATATTCATATTTGTAAATGTAATCTGAAAAAATAAAATATATATAGATAATTTTATTTTTTATAAAAACTAAATTTATGAAAATATATATATCTACTCACTAATAATTTGATGATCGTGCGAAGCGCGACTATGTTCACTAGTATAAAACAATATGTGAATATCAATGCTTCCCAAAATCAAGGGTGTTTCGGAAAACCATAAAGTAGAGCAGACGACCTGAGGTTGGACCTTGTTTTATGCCTCAAAAGTCTCCTGGTGACTACACCATTTTCTTTATTTTCGAATGCTTAATTAACCTGTTTTCCATTAGAATTTTTATTTAAAAATTTAAAATATAAAAATTTAAATATACAAAAAAAATAAATAAAATTCAAGATATCTTTATATATATATATATATATATATATATATATATATATATAT